>NW_025335589.1:3626386-3709300 GCF_004798865.1 Varanus komodoensis
GGTGAGGCAGTGGCTGTGCTGAACTGGTGCCTGGCCGAGGTAATGGGCTGGATGAGGGCCAATAAACTGAAGCTCAATCCAGACAAGACGGAGGTCCTGTTGGTGGGTGGTTCAGGACTCGGGATGGGGGACTTGGGCCTTGTCCTAAATGGGGTTGCACTCCCTCTGAGGGACAGGGTTCGCAGCTTAGGAGTGCGCCTCGACCCTGAACTGTCTTTAGAAGCCCAAGTGACGGCAGTGGCAAGGAGCGCTTTCCTTCAGCTTCGGCTGATCCATCAGCTGTGTCCCTTCCTGGAGAATGATTGCCTGGCAACAGTGACACACGCGTTGGTAACTTCCCGATTAGATTTCTGGAACGCGCTCTACGTGGGGCTACCCTTGAAGACAGTCCGGATACTTCAATTGGTGCAGAATAGAGCTGCCAGGCTGCTGACGGGGACTGGGTGTTGTTCTCATATAACCCCAGTTCTCCGTCAGCTCCACTGGCTCCTGATTGAAGTCCGGGCCCAATTCAAGGTGTTGGTTATGACCTATAAAGCCCTCAACGGCTTGGGCCCTGCGTATCTAAAGGAACCCTCCCACCTGTTGAGATCAGCAACAGATGCCCTTCTCCGGGTACCCTCTGTGAATGATATTAGGAGGCAGCATCTGGCACTGGGCAGGTCAGAGTTGGTTTGCTGAGGAAAAGAAAATTAAACTATGCCATTTGTTAGCAACACGTTTGAGTTTTCTTGTTGTTGTTCAGAAGAACTACAGGATGATATATAGACTGACAAGAAGCCATAGCAAAATGTATTCAAAGCAGCAAAATCCAGTTTGGGTTGCTTCCATCAGCGGCTTTTATGGTGCAATTGCCCTCATTCATGAAATTTGACAAGGGATCCAATCAATGCTTCTTTTCACTTATAACCCAAACCTTTCATGCTTTCCCACCATTTCTTGAGTATTTCCCCCCTTTCTGGAAAAATCCATTAGGGAAGAGAGATGGAATCACTGATTTTAAGTGGTAGCATTCTGTCCAAACACTTTTATCTTTTAAAGTAAACATTTAAGTATGATCACTATTACGCAACTCACAAATCACTAGCCTGACTGAGCATCCTTTCTTGTGTGAAAACTTACTAGTAGCATGTTTTTTGATAATACAGTGATCTGTCCTCCAGAAACGCATGCTAGATTTCCTGATAATAGTCAGTAAGAAGCGAAGCGAATGGCAAAAGTTTGCCCAGCATCGTGTAGCCTTCTTTCTGAGCAATTCAAGGAATTAATCATAAATCACCTGTCCTAACTGAATAATTCTTATTATATAGAAAAACCCAACACCTGTATGAGCACAATTTATCAGTATTATAACTGCGTCTGATTCCAAGTTCTACCATGTTCAGACCAGTTGGAAAACTGCTCACCACCCCCGCTCTGCTCTTATGGTTTTTTCCCCTGTGGCTTTGTAGTTTGACATGAAGAGGTAGGAAAGGATAAAGGTGTGATTTAATATACATTACACAGGTTCTCTTTTGTAACTGCAGCTGTGCAGTCAACCACTGAGACAGTTTTGCACAAGCCTTCTAACTCTAATGGCAGCCTTTTAAACTAAAGCCCAAAGGCTGAGTTGGGAAGCGTCATGCTAAAAAAAAAAGGCACTGCAGATAATTACATTTAGTACAGCTATCAGAAATAAGAAGGATGGATGGGATATAAAATCAATATGGTAGAAAAATGAGTTGGGTTACACATCTTAGTCCAATCTCATATGGAATATGACAGAAATAGAAGTGGTATTCATTTTCTATCAGCTCCCAACACTGACACAGAGCAGAATAAAAATCCATGCAGAGTTTATGAGATAGACAGATAAGGAGTCTGCTTACCAATGTCTAATAAATATTCCCATTTATAAATACAGGTATATCAGTTCCAAAGAAATTACACTTTCCTATGACTTAGAAATTCACCATTTTATCTGTTATAAACACTAAATCCAGACATTCACTATCACAAATAAACCAGATTTTGTTACATCTGCAGACACATTTCAAAGAGCAGGAGGAGCTAACAAATCAGGTTCCTGATGGGATGAATTCAGATCTTATACATGGCACATATAAAACTGTGCTAACAGAGTGTGAGTATTCCTTGCGTGCCATGTTTATGTCTTCCTGTTTGCATTTCTCTGTGTGCCATAGGCAATGAGGTTCGGGTGCAATAAGGTCCAGACCTCAGGGTGTAGGTCCAGTGTTCCAGGAGTCTCAGGGTTCTCATATGACCCTCTGACACTGTAGTGCTGGGTCCTCTCAGTCTCCATCCTCCTTGGCTGACCCCAGCCACAGACCTGCCAGCAGCTGCACATGAAATTGCAGGCAAAGCAAGCCCAGCCACATACCATTTTAAAATAACTCTCTTTTACAACCTAGTTTGAATAGCAGTGATGTAAACCAAATAGGCCCTGCTTTTAGCAGGCAGCCAAGGGTAATAGTGCAATATATTTATTTATTTATTTATTTAAAACATTTCTATGCCGCCCCATTCGCCGAAGCCTCGGGGCGGCTCACAACATAAATTAAAATATAATACATTCAAAATATAAAACAAATTAACAATATAAAATAAGTCGCCCTGGCCAGATAAAATAAGCAAATAATATTAACAATTAAAATGACATTTAAATAAAAAGTTATTCGCCTGGCGCCGAAAAACAAATAACGACGGCGCCAGGTGGACCTCTCTGGGGAGCGCATTCCATAGATTGGGCGCCACCACAGAGAAAGCCCTCCTCCGAGTACCTACCCTCCTAATTTCTTTCACGGAGGGTTCCCGGAGAAGGGCCTCTCCCACAGATCTCAAGCGGCGGGCGGGCGTATATGGATGTAAGCGCCTTCAGGTAACCAGGACCCAAGCCGTTTAGGGCTTTATAGGTCATCACCAACACCTTGAATTGGGCCCGGACTTCAATGGGAAGCCAGTGAAGCTGACGGAGGACTGGAGTCATGTGAACATAACGCCCAGTCCCCGTCAGCAGCCTGGCAGCTCTATTTTGAACCAATTGAAGTATCCGGACCATCTTCAAGGGTAGCCCCACGTAGAGCGCGTTACAGAAGTCAAGGCGTGTGTCACTGTCGCCAGGCAGTCATACTCCAGGTAGGGGTGCAGCTGATGGATCAGCCGAAGCTGAAGGAAAGCGCTCCTCGCCACTGCTGTCACCTGAGCTTCCAACGAAAGCTCTGGATCGAGGAGCACTCCCAGAGACTGGGAGAGACTGCCCATTTGCCATTGGCTGTGTCACTGCTCAACACATGCCTGATTGGTTCAGATTGCTGCTACTCAAAACCAAAGTATCAAATTAGTGCTCCATGGGACCTGCCCTGGTGCTACTAGACTGGGACATCTCATACCAATTTGAAACAAGCTGCCCACTGTTTCTAAGCACAACTCAGTAATTTGGGGCTCACCTACATACATGATACCTTTGTCTGTGGATACCCAAAGGACAGTTTTTTCCCAAATGTACTAAACCAGCACATTATGTTTTTCACCAGAGGCCCTTTTCCGGGTGGCTTGCCTTCTGAACTTGGAGGCTGATGAGGCCTTTTCAGCTGTGGTGCCCCAACATGTGGTATTCTCATCCCAGGGGTTTCACTCCCATTGTTTTCCTGGTCTAGCAAAGCCTCTTTTAAAAATTCCCAGAACATTTTCAATGCAGTTTAATTAGTTTGACTTGCCCTTGTTTCTGCCACTGTGTTTTACCCTGACCCTCTTTCATTTCTAGTTGTTTGATCGATTTGTTCCTTTACTGATCCATTGTGTTAGTTACCTTTTAAGTGACTATAAAGCTACCCTTGGGGCATTTTTTTCTAAAGGTGACCAGATATAAATAGTATGTGTGTTTGTTTGTATGCATGAATAAATAAATAAGTGGCTACACAGGTCTTTCCCAACCTTTAAATGAACTGTATCTACCATGGTGAGTGATGTACACATTTTTCAAAGTAACTGGATACTATGACCACGCTCATGACTTATCTTCTCTTGTCCCATTGTTGCACAAAAAAAGGTTGGGGTATGTGCAGAACAAACTTGGCACATCACTTCCTCTGTCTCCCTAGAATCTCTACTACCCTCCTCCTGCCACAACTTTTGATTACACTTGATATTCTTCTCTTTGCCTGCTGAAATAATTACAGATTTAGCAATAAAGCTGTAAAACTTATATTTAGGAGTCATTCATTTATAAAGATAGTTGTCTGTGTGAGAGAGAGACCGACAGAGACCAAGATGATATTAACATTATATGATCAGAATAAGAATTACTCCTGTCAGTAATTTATGCTTGGTTGTTGCTATGCTGGAGAAGAAGGCTACTGTTGTTAAAGATAATGAGAATATGATATAAACCAAATGCTAGAGCACTCAGCACAGAAGGGGGCAATTTTTTTCTTCAGAGTTTTCACATATTACCCAAGTAGTTTGCAATTCTTGTGGAGATTAAGGCCCTGAGTAGCTAAGGAGCAGCACAGCATGCATCTCATTGCTACTGTTTAACTTAATGGCTCTTCTGTTTATTCCTATTCTCAGACTATTACCCTAGTTTAGGAAGTGATCCATAGAGAACGCTCTTCATCCTGGTTCATTAGATGTAACAGCATTTTCTCCCAGGGGCCTTGCATGGTGGCTCTTACCTGTATGTTCAGTGCAGAATTGACATACTACCTTAAGAGGCAGTGATGTTTTTGTTCTCCGGGGCAAATGGGCTTCCACGCAGCTTTTAGCATGCCTCATACTTGTGCAATCCCAGCTCATTGTGCTATAATTATTCCTTCTGGCATGTCTTTCAGTGTCTTTCCTGACAGCAGAATGACTTGCACTCAACAGGCTTCCTAAAGGATACTCTAGTTTCACTGAAGCAGCAACTCATCCGACTTGCTTGGGTGCAGCCTCTCTTTCGTTCCCATGACAACAATTTGCTGTCAACTCCTATCTCCCTTTGCAGGTGTCATTATTTCAGGAGAACTCTACCACCCTGCCATACCAATTCTCCCTTTTTAATTACTGTATAAAATCCCAGCTTATCTCAAAGATTTTCCAATTAAATTAATCATGTTGAAATCCTATTCCAAATTATGCACTGACTGTGGTCAAATTAAAGACACTTACAAAAATATTTATAATGAAATTTCCTCCCGCCAGCACCGCACCACCAATTCTGCCTCAGGAACCTTTGCAGTTTTGAAACATCTGTTTTACTATGAGCTTTCCATGAAATATTTTATGCATTAACCTCTACAACTCATAACCTTAATTCAATTATCCATTTAGAGCTTTGGGTTTTAACATAATTAAGAGAGAAATAAATTTGGTGAGGTATCAATTCTGCTTGACAGAAATGCACACTCACAAGTTTGTTTGTGGAACTGGAAGTTCAAGGACAATCCAATGAAGGAATATGTGAGATGAGTATTTTCCTGCGTAGCTAGAACTGCCTTGCATGACTTCATATCTTTTTGACTTCCTTCTTATACCTTGTCTTACTCTTCCTTTCTAACAGAGAGGTTAGAGAAAGTCTTTTCTTTCTAAGATGCACACATTTTTACTACTTCTGGAACATCTCTTCCATATGTGCAGAAGCTCAAAAGTGGAATTTCTGGATTATTTTTCCTGACTCTTCGCATTGACATTAGGCATTGATCAGTTGCAAGGCTAAATATTATTTCCAAAGTTGCACACTTGAGGAATAGTCCTAAAAATCCTATTTGCTTTTTCTCTCTGATCCTTTCTTGCAATAATGCCATAAAGACAGCATTGGCTTGTGACAAGAGGCTACAAGGGGAGAGGGAGTTCCTTGGAAGAATCCACACCATTGTTTTTTAAGATGTATAAGTTACAACAGATGCTACTTTTGGAGCATCTGTGTAACAGACTTCCTGTACTGGCTTCCATAATAAGGCCAAACCACATCAATGGCAAATGTTCGTGTCCTCTCCATGAATATTTCATTCTCCGATAGAAAAAGCTGACTGTAACCAAATCTATCTGATCCCACCATAGTACTTACCTAATTACTAGGAGGCTGGTGGCTAGAATTTAATTGTAAAGGGGAAAATATGTGAAATCTAGAGGAGACATTGAAACATTTTCAGCTCCCATATATGATCCACTGATGACCACTGGTATCAAAGGTCACCAAAAATGTTCTGGGTCTACAGTGTACTATTTACGTGGTTCATCTCCATGTGCAGGATACTGGCTGAAGTCATGGTATTAAGATTTCCATACAGTAGTAACATAAAAATCTTATCCCCATAGCTCCTGAAAATATAGTGCAACTAACCAAGGGCAGTTGGCACTACAAGGTGATCATGAATTTCCTTTTAAAGATTTTTTAAACACAAAATGGTAAATTTATCAGGTCAGGATAACTGGCACCCTCTCTTCTTCAAATGTAGATAGGAGGCTAAGGAGTGCCTAGCAAAGGGCTCAGCTCCTCCCAGTTTTTCACCAATCTGGGCACATATATCCATCTTATAGCTCCTCTCTCTATATTCTGCTTGAATAATAGGACAATATCTAGGATTCTACACATTTTCAGACTCTGCAGCTGTGCAGGTGGTCATGAACTACAAACATAGAACAATAGGTTTCCTTTTTCCTGTCCATCTAGAAACTGTAAAGGTGGTGTGTGGGTTACTTCCCAGATTATGAGAAATACTCATCCATTCCTTTTTTCCTACACCATCCTCACCACTGCCCCGAAGAGGGAACTACAAGTATTTTAATCCAGCAAGAAACTACCTTTGGAAATGGAGGGATAAACCTTCTGAGTCAAGAAAAAAATCACAGGTTCCTATCTAACAAGTTTACCATATCTCCTCAGCTCTGCTTGTTGCTGCTTCCTACCATGGGCAAGCCATCATTACTTCTTCTTGCTGTACTTTTGTGTCTTACCTTGCCCATGCCAAACTTATTAATTTTCACCTGTCCTCTACTAGCACTTCACTGCAGGAGCATCATCCAGTAGTACTAGAAATTTATTGCAGCTGCTAGAACTCCAGCAAACTTTGTTATTGTCCCCTGTTACACTTTGACCACTTATAAGCTTTTTGTTTTATCTTGCACATCTCCCTTCCTTTGATCCCACATATGCACACACATAGAGACATGCTTATACTGTATAATTTTAGGGGTGCAGGATGGTTACCATGAGCTATCTTCAAGAACAATTCATTTTTTAAAAACTTTTAAAACAATTGAGTTGAGAGTTTATATTTTAATTTGCTTTAAAATGAACCTCAAGCTTAATAGCTCATATAAAATGTATTGTGAATACACTGAATACAGAATTTATTCAGATTTGCTTCTGTTTATCATTTGCCTCATTCCTTTTCTCCCAGAATCAGGTACTTACTGATTCCTACAGCTGTAACCAGTTTAACAGCAAGGACTGGGATCTCACACTGCATAAAAAATGGTTCCAAGATGTAACGTCCAAATGCCAGGGATATTACTGCTGTGGCGGCTGGGCTGCAGGAGAAAGAGAAAGAAAGAAAGAAAGACCAGTCACCTTACAAGGGACTATTGATATATCGCTACATGAAATTCATAATATTTATTTTATATGCCAGTTGCCCATTGGCCTTAATCAACACAGACAAAAATAGATGTTCAAGCAGCTTGATAGCTTAAACCAAAGCAGCCATTATAATAACTGATTAAAACAAAAACACAGAAAGAAATGCAAAATGCCCATCATGCATTCACTGATAGACTTTTAAGCGTTTGTCTCACTTGTTATGCACTGGAAAGGTGAAGGGATCACTGAATCAAAGAATAGAACTTTTCTTGGCTGTTTCCATGTGACTACCATAGTGTGATGGTATATTGCATAACATAGTGTTGTTCTGTGGGCAGACCATAATATAAAATATGAACCAGGATCAGGTTCTGGGTCTGAAGAACAGGAAAGTTATTTTTTGGCAATAACTTAATCATATTTGACACACCAATATATAACCCAGATTTCATCTAAACAGCAATAGAATAATGCTATTTATAATGCTAGTATATCATTGCTAAGTTCATTAGATAGCAACAGAATTTGTATTCTAAACTGAAGCATATGCTTTGCAAAAAGAGATATATACTCTCCATCAGTGACACTTTGATCTGTGTACAAAGCTTTCCCGCTACAGGGTCTGTACACACAGAAGTTGCTTCTCCTGCAGAAGTGAAGTACAAACCTGCTCACAGAGAAGCTCTGTCTGTACTCATGAGTTATACCCTGCTTGGACTAATAGGAAGAGAACTATCCTTGTCAGGGAGGCAATCACTGTTTTTTCCCCCTGTATGATATTGTCATTGTTGTTTGCTTGTTTAAGTCTACACCACCTGACAGTCAACCTTTCTAGGCAGTTTGCAACAGTTCATAAAAACAATAAAATTCCATAACTTTTTTCAACCGTGCAAAAAAAAAAAAAAAATCAAGAACAGGTGAAACATAGGATAAAGTGCAGCCCTGAAAAGCCCCCAAGATGGGTTATCCCCTGAAGCTCTTGAATTCTCATGTGTATCTTTAAAAGCCTCAGTATAAATGGCCACCTCAACCTGCTGTCAAGAAGGCCTCAGTAAGGAGGTCATTCTGTAGATGTGGGGTCAGTGCTGAGAAAGCCCTTCCCTGGTTGCTGCCTTCCAAACCTCACAAAAGGAATCACTTCTGACATTAGCCCCCAGGCATGTTTTAATCCTGGACCCCATAAAGAGCACTGTGTCATCCTGTTTCTCTGAAACTAGATACAAACATCATTACAGGCGGATAACCCTTACAAGTGCTAATTTCCATGTTCTTATCTATTCATATGAATGAGGTAATATCAGAAAACAATACTCATGCATGATTGCAATTCCTCCTCCCATGAAGAAGAAAATCATACATTGTATTCTCTTTTAAAGACATATTTTTAATATAAGAAATGCATTTAAACAGGAAATCAAAAAAGGACAAATTGTCTTGTTCTGTCAAGCTTTCTGTAGCTGCAATAGATGTACTTCTGTGGGTTTTTTCCTAGTTCACAGCACTGAGACTTTCATAAACTTCATTTCTACATCATGTATGGGTCAAAGTCCCCAGACCCTTTTGAAACCAAGAAATTTATCTCAGGTCCTGCAAGGAATTTATTCTTCACAAAAATGTACAGAAAGCATGAACACTTTGCAAAAGACAGTGGAAAGCAAGCAAGCAAGCTCATCTAAAACATCTAAAAACACCTTTAAAAAAATCAGGATGGACACAGCTCTGCTGGCTTCTCTGAGGTTTGCCCCCTCAATCTAGCCAACCTTCTTTATCACCTTTAGCTTTACTACAAGCTCTGTGTTTCGCTCTACTACAAGCTAAACGACACATTACACTAATCATGTAGCTGGTGTGTGTGTGTGTGTGTGTGTGTGTGTGTGTGTGTGTGTTTAATCCGGTCTAACACACACTTTTCCACTTCATGTAAAAAAAGGTTCATCGGCATCAATAAAGACTTTATTTCTGTTTTCATTTTCATGACAGCCAATGCTAGTTCCTAAACCAGCTCTACCAGACTGGTAATAGCCTGTTCTCTGGCACAGAAGAATCAGGGACACAATGAAAAGCTTGCACTAAATTTCCCTTGGTCACTCAGGTTCCTGAAAGACTTATTCATTGCCCATGAAGAAGCGGTTCGCTGATGTGTGCAGAAACACAGAGCCCAACCAAACATAGTAAGTGTATGGATTATGTTCAGGTTTGATTGGATGTTTGGAGATTTGTCATCCCTGGCTGATCAATAACTGATCATGGCCGAGCTCAGCACACCCTTGCCAAGAATAGGGATTATTCCTATTCTAGCATGTGAAACAAGTCTGAGGAGCTCAAAGCTGTGGTCACTATGGTATGAAGGTGAAAGCAAGCTCTTAAAGTAATTTGGAATGGCAAGGAAAGAGTTAAATGCATCTTTCTCTACCTCTCTGCCTCAGACCCAGTCTCACAAAACTACTCTGGGACTGTCTTATGAACATTAGCTTCACATTTAATTAGCCACGGGAGTGTACCCCAACCTTGGGGGGGAAATAGAAATGTAAGGGTGAATCAAACTTCCTGGAGCCGCAGCAATTAATTTATGGTGGAAATCAGAAAGCTATGCAAAATTTTGGCAGAGAAACTGTCCTTGATAACTGCAAGCATGAGCAAGCACGTCTCCCAAAACACATACCACATTTTAATGACTGAAAAGCATTTTGCCTTCATTTGTTTGATGTGGTGGGTGGAAAGAAGCGTTTTCTGATTAATTCTTATGAGGTGAGTGACATAATACAGGGAATGTCAAGTTCATAGTGACTTAGCATGTTTTTTTAAAACTAAATCTTTTTGCATGCTGCAGCTCGTTACGTAAATGTATGTAGCAATAAGGTCAATTGTAATGAGCTGACCCTATTCAGAAGAAAGGGGAAATGAAAACAGCATGTTTACTTCACTGGAGTGAATTACTTTCAGTAGTACAAACTCTTTCGACATAGAAGTAGGCAAATAGATCAAGAAGCTACCTACAGATAAACAGATTAGCTAGCCAGCCACCCAATGCTTGTTTGCTGTGACACAGAACATATTTAAAAGAGCAGTCACACACTGAGTAATCCACATAAGCAGCCAGTGTTAGTTGCTATTCGAGCAGGCTAGCAATGTAAACAGTAGTTTTACAGTGTCATAAACAGGCAGCAAAGAGCCTCTAAGAATGGAATATCTCAGGCGAGTAAGGCAGTGAGAGTAGTCCTGAACCAGTTTAACCTGCTAGATTTCTTTTACACTCAGAAAATAGAATGGTGGCAGAAATGCAGTGTTTTCTGACTACTGGGGCAAATGAACAAACACAGATTTTCAGATTTTCTAAAAGGTACCTATAAGTTAGGTTTGCATCAAGACCCAAAGGAACAGGTCAAACACACCTGGCAGTCCTCTCCACCTTCAATTGCTTTTGATTGTTATCCAGAACTTTATGATCACCCACTCACAGGGTTCTTACAATCTGCCATACATAATGTACTGGAAAGTTATAGCTCAGATTTCTACTGGCATTTTCTTATATCAGAGAGAGCAGATCATGGATCTAGGACCACCTGTGCCTGTTACCTAAAGACACAGAGGAACAATTTGTGAGTGAAGCTGGCTGCAATCAGGGGTCAGACTAGAAGTCCCAGGATACCCCTTCTGACTCACTTTGTTTCTATGTTTCTAATTCAGGGATGTTACCACCATGACAAGACTATCTAAACTAGAAATACAACCTTAAGCAAAACCCACATATTTTTTGCAGTCCTTGAATGTACATGCATGGAACTCACATGCATTAGGATCTGAGTTTTTGTTGCTGTTGTTGTTGCTATTGAGTGGCAGCTTCCTACCAGGTTACCACACCAAATGTTAAGTGAACTGAGGGTCGGTCTGTGCATCTTTTGGCTCTATCAGGTGATACAGTAGACATTGACAAAATTGACATATGGTAGACATTGACTTCTAAAAGACTATTGACAAAGCCCTCATCAAGTATTCCTGAGCAAACTTAACAGTAATGGAATAAAAGGGGATGTCCTTTTGTGGATCAGTAGAAAGCAGAAAGAAAAGGTAAATTATCAATTGCACTGACAGCCAGGGTAGTGTAAAGGTTAGAGTGTTGAGCAGGCACCTGAGACACCCAGGTGCTAGTCCCAATTCAGTCACAAAGCGCACTGGGTGACTGCCAGCCTAACCTACCTCACGGGGTTGTTGTGAGAAAGATTAAGAGGAGGAGGAGGAGAATTCCATAGGCTGCCTTGAGTTCCTTGAAGAAAAACAGGCAGGATGTAAATAGGGAAGGGATATCAATAGTGAGCTCTCACAGGACTCTGTACTGGGTCCAAGCTTTCATTTTGTTCAGAAATAACCTCAAATTAGGAGTGACCAGTGAGTTGGCCACATTTGTGGTTTAGAATGGTTAAAACAAATTGGGCTTGTGAGGCACTCCAAAATTATTCAAATAAGGAGAATGGGCATCAAAATGGCAAATGCAGTTCAATGTAAGCAAATGTAAATTGATGCACATGCGGGTGACGGAGCCCAGTTTCAAATATAAATTGATGCAATCTAAGCTAGCATTGATTGACCAAAAAGAGATCTTGGCATTGTGGAGGGCAGTTCAATCAAACTGGCAACCCAGTGTGCAGCTGCTGTGAAAAAGTCAAACCCCATGTTAGACATAATTAGGAAAGGGAATGAAAAAGTTAACTGCCAATATCATAGTCACATTATACAAATCTATGCTGTACACAACTGCGTACCTAAACACAGATACAGTGGAGTTAGAAGTGCAGAAGGGGCAAATAAAATTACTGTGGGGCTGGTGCAACTTCCCTGTGAGGGAAGTTTATGATATTTGGGACTTCTTGGCTTAGGAAAAGATTGAGTAAAGGGAGACATGATAGAGGTGTGCAAAATTATGTATGGCGTAGGGAAAATGGATAGAGAGGTATTGTTCTTCTTCTCCCATCATACTAGAACCAAGAATCATCCCTTGAAGTTGGTTGGTGGGAGATTTGGGACAGATAGAAGGATGTGCTTCCTTCTACAGCTCATAGTTAAACTATGGGATTAATTTCCACAAAAACTAGTGATGGCCACCAACTTGGACAGCTTTACTAGACACATTAATGGAGGAGGTTGTCAATGGCAACTAGTCCTGATAGCCAATGCTGCCTCCAGTAGCAGAGGCAGTATGCATCTGAACACCACTTGCTGGGAAACATGGGGAGCAGGTTGTTATTGCACTCATCTCCTGCTTGCGGGATTTGCACAAGCACAACACTTGACACTGAACAGGACACTTGGATCCTTGGCCTGATCCAGCATGGCTCTTCTTAGGTTCTTATTGGCTGAAATATGAACATTATTACATGCAGGTAACTTCCATGAAAATCATGGTGCAAAACACCCAACCTCTGGAATATGCTCTCAGCTGTGACCCAGTAAGCTCCTATAGTTCTGAGTTTTACTCACCATCTTAAAATCTTCTTCTTTGCAGTCCTTTTAATTGGTTTAGGGTGCAATACTATGCATGTTTACACCAGGAAAAAGTCCTATAACTTCTACCTTTCTCTAGCCAGTCTCCTGGACTGGGAATACAGGGAGCAGTAGGACTTTTCCCTATCTAAATATGTATAAGATTGTGTCCCTGTTGCTGATCTATTACTGTATTTTAGAGCTCTTTAAATTTTACAAAGCATGCCCAACTGTGTCAAAACATTAAGTCTTGAAAGCAGGCTGGAAAAGCAAAAAATAAGGACCAGAATATAGTCGAGTATGGCTACCCAGGGAATATTTGAAATGTTCTTTGACTTTCAAAAGAGCACTGGCAGTAGAAGCAGAATCAGCACCGTGCGTAGGTAAAGTCAGGCACTTGCCAGGACCCATGTTCCAGCAGGTCCCACTGAAACAAACCCATAGCCCTGGCTCTTCATTCTCACCCTTGCAACCTCTCTTTCTCTCGACTGTGGAAGTGAGAAAGCGGAGCAGTAGATGCCACTGCCACTGAGAGCATCTTGCCCAAAGGCTCACAAAAACTGGAAGCAAGACGGAGTAGAACAGTTAGGTTTACTCACCGTATAATAAGCAGTTCTACCCAGACTCTGATGAAAGCAGGGAGTGGGCCAAAGGCTTCCAGGATGTATGTGTAGTGCCCTCCAGATTTCTTGATACTTGTGCCCAGTTCAGCATAGCAGAGAGCACCTATGACAATATACTTGATATTAACAGAAAGATTTGAAATGGCTCAGGTGTTTTTAGCTAAATATGAATGTGCTTATAATGAGTCAGACACTTATTTGTTGACAACACAAATATTTACATTCCACACATTTTACTAGCATACGTGCAACAAGATGACCTTCCTTTATAACTTCTTTTCTCCATCCTCACACAATCACTTAATCACATGAAGGGAAACTTTTTAACTCTGCATTGACTGGTATTTTATCAATATGGGTTGAATGTATTGAAAGTGTGGCCACTGGCAGTGTGCAAAGTTCACCTTGCAAGTAGCCCTGGCAGGTTATAGAAGAGTGTGGTCATCCATAGCCTCTGCACACACCTTTATTCAAACTATGTTGAAACAAGGAAACAATCGTGATTTCAAAAACTGTCCTGAGCAGTGATCTTAATTTGGCTGCCTTTCTATTTTAAATAATGGAAATTTCCAAGGAAATGAACTCTGTCATAGGAAACTCTCTTTCATTTCACTGTGGACTTCTATAGCACTAATGAACAATTTTGCACATTATTGCAGGATTTCACCAGATATTCTCTGGTGAAATGTGCACATCTCAGTCTTCCTCTCTTTTTAAAATTGTAACTAACCTATTAAACCATCATACCTAAGAGTCTTTAAATAGGTCTGATCAAGTCACTTCTACCTCCGCTTGAATTTCTTTCCAGCTCACTTGCTACAGCACTTAGCCCTATCATTGTATATTATTGATATTATTAATCACATTTATAATCTGCTTTTTTTCCTTCTGTGAGGAACCCAAGGTGGCTTGCATAGCTCTATTTTTATCCTTACAGTGACACCCCTGTGAGGCAGGTTAGACTGAGTGACAGACCCAAAGTTACCCAGTGAGTTTCATGGCCAAGTTGGGACTAGAACCCGGATATCCCAGAATCCCAATCCAACACTCTAACCACCACAACAGCTCTATAAAGCTATTCCGTTAACTGAGACATGTAAAACGCACACACCACACACCCATTTTCTAAGAATAAAATCCAATGCTATTTGAAAGTTCCCCTTAAATTAACATCTCCAAAAGGAATTACATAGAAATGCATTTAAGAGTTTCAAGGCTATTGTGGCTGTTAAATTTAAGATTATTATAAGTGGATCTCTTCTTGTAAAATCCATGAAAAAGAAAACTGGAACTATTGAAAGGCAGTAGCAATCAAATTATACTCAACACTGACCAGAGAACAGCTTTACTGGCCAAAACTTTTTAGGAATATTTAACTTTTTAATAATATTTTAATACAGATTTATGCATTACAGAGTTTAGGAGACTAAATTCATTTTTTACTTTGATGAAGACTTGTCTCTGATCAACCTGTGCATAATAGGTCGATACACAGTGGCATTCCACTTCTTGAGTAGAGATTTACCAATGGTTGCTAATACAAAATAATAAGTAATCTGAGCTGACAGTAATGCTTATAGTCATGAGGGTGTTTCAGCTTCTTTGAGATTAACGTATTATAACCATCAAGGAACTCATTGTTTCATAAACTTAAGGTGGCAGGGCGAACTGCTCAGCCAGTGTAATTCTGTGTGTTCTTATATAGTAAACATTTGCAAAAAGTTGGAATACACACACACAATTTTGTAAATTGAAAAAGTCAGCCCAACTATTAACACAGGTCCCAATGAAGCAACTTTTTACATGTCCACTAAGAATTGAATACACAGTTCAATGGGATTTTCTCCCAGGTAAGTGAGTTTAGGTTTGCTGCTTTAGACTTAATTTGAGAAGCCTGAAACTACCTTTTAATATCAGTACGAGAAATATAGATGCAGCAACCAAGATAAGAATTGTTCTAACCACAAGCAAGATGTCTTGCTTCATTTGGGCTTAAAGATGAGGGTCTTCATATACAAATTCAAAGCAGAACCAAGCCTCCGACATTTGTCTTTTAAAAATCAATGTGTGTCTCCCCCAGCACTATCTTGCTCGCTAGCAAATCGTTCAGCAGAAGTTTACTCCATCAGACATGGTATCTAACCAATGTGCAACTAGTCATATGTTTCACAGATGTGCTTCATATGGAGTAGCTCATTTCCCCAGCTGCCAAGCCTCTGTGAAAGCACGCTGTAAATCTTTCTTAGAACTCAAGCAGAAAGCTGATACAAACAGCAAAGTTTATAATGTGATGAAGGAAACTCCTCTCTCCCGTGACTTCAGGGAGTCATCAGGCATATCATTTGGTCTTGAAAGTCCTTCAAACACTGTTCAACAGAGCTTTCTGTGGCTATGTGAGTGCCTGCCAAGCAGCAAAATTCCCACCCAATACAAATACTGACCCAGTATTAGTTCTGGGTCTCAAACCAGACTTTTGATCTACAGCATTTACGAAACTGCCAGAAAACCCCAAGGATCAATTACGAACTTTCACAAACTTACCAAAAAGCGAAAGGATGCCACAAACAGTCCAGACAGTCAAGGACATCCCCACACTGCCTGTGTGTTGAAGGATCCCTTTGGGAGAGATGAAGATTCCTGCTCCAATGATAGTGCCAATTATAATGGATATGCCTCTTAGTAGAGTTACTTTCTTCTTCAGCACCACTTTGTCCTCTTGGGCTGCCTTAGTGTCACGCACAGCAGATAACTTGCCATTAGATTGCCCCTGCAGGTAGCTGCCATTAGAGATTGCTGATGCAGGAGGCTTTCTAAACATGCTTTAACACTGCCCACACACCAAAGCAAATTGTTTTTAAAACTCTTCAACAGGCACTCCAGATTTTCCTTTCCTTTCCTTTCCTTTCCTTTCCTTTCCTTTCCTTGCTCTCCCTCTGCTTTTGTCTGGCGAACTGCTTTTACACAGAGAGAGAGAGTCTGTAGCCTTTCAACCCACTTGTGCCAACAGGTAGAAAACCCTTCAGGTGTTTCTTACTTTTCACTGCTATCTAAATGCCTTTCAAGAACATCTGCCCTTTCACACAGCTACCTTGGTGCTGTTCTATCATTAGAAGCCAGCTCAGCTTCCGCATAGTCTTGTATTTAAGCTCTCCTGTCATACTAACTTACTCTTGCTGAATGATGATGCAAATTCTCCAGGTTTGCATCAGCCATTAGAATGAGATCTGGCATTACTCAGCACATTTCTTGTTCACAGTGGTAGCAGGATGTTGCACAACTTTGAGCAAATAAGCCAAAAGAAAAAGGGAAAAGCAACAACTGTCCAAATTTTCTTAGTGAAATACTGTATGGGCACACTTCCAATATTTAAAAGTATTTCCAGTGAAAAGCCAATGTCTGTTTCCAAACACACAGGAGTGAGCAACCTATTAAAGTAAGAAAACAGATCAAAGATAATACATAATTTTTGGTTTCTGTCCAATTGTTTCACTTCAAGTATTGTCAGCTAACATGGGAAATACATATTCCTTTTTTTTAAGTATTTTTGCTTTGGACCCAGACCAACGTTTTATACAAGATCTCAGACAGTTAGAGAAAAGAGCACATGCTTTCCTGTGTTGCCTAGCAACTCAGTCAATCGACAGAAAAGGTGTCTCTGTTCCTATAATTTGGTAATTCTAAAATGCATTTCATTTCTTTAAAAAACTGGCTAATTCAGTAATTTAAAAAAAGTATTCCTTGGGTCAAATCAAAATTGTTGTATAAACACAGCTAGTGTGTGGACACTGTTACTGGAAGTTGGATCTCACTTTCCTGTTGCTTTCCTGCTCTCTTAAATATATTTGTTTTGTTTGTTTTCTGCCTCAAATGACTGAAAAGGCCTTTTCACACCTTTGAAATCATGCATAGACTGAATGTGCAGAGGGAGAGGAGATCAGGTCTGCTGGCTCTTCTGATTGTTGCATTTATGGGAGATGTTTTCATTCATTCCTCAGTATAGATAGCTACAAGTCTTTCCATGGTTGTGAAGGTTGCACAATCTGGATTTCTCTTCCTATGGAAGAATCACATGTGGGTCCTGATCCACCACTGAATCACTAATGGTGGTTAGAATTCCTCATGAGGTAATGACAGGAATGTACCTCACACTCCATAGGCTCTTACAAGTATTGTCTAGGTGAAAAGTTCATGTGCAGATTGTTTCTGACTTAATCCACATAAAAAGCTATTATATATATTTTAACAGTTTTTCCAGAGTATGGTTCCCTATAACCTCTTTCCATGTGCAGAAGGTGCTACAGAAACCCAACTTCTACACACATGAACATGCATCCTAAATGCACTGTTTAATACACATCAAATAGGACAAGTAAGATAAATTAGGATTCTATCCCATGCCTGTTTAGAAGGGGAAAAAACCCTCTCACAGAATGGGAAGCTATAGGACTTTGATCAGGATATGCATAAGGGATTGTGCCCTTAAGTCTTCAGCACTAGAAGCCATTTGTAAAGCAGTAATGCATTTTAAATGCTTTACAGAGCAGCATTTTGTAGAATTCTGTAAATCAAGTTGCATTTTATTACCTACAACCAGGTAAAATGGTGGGTAGTATTTAACACAAGGAAGATCTTTCATAGCTTCTGCCAGAGGGAACAAAGACCAAGGTAATATCCTGCCATGCAGAGACAGTGGGATGTGCCTCCCACACACATGCAAACACAGAAGCTTGGTTTGGTTGAAACCCTCAGCACACACGAGTCCACTCAAGCCTTGAACCTGATCTTTCCTACACATTCTCTTGTCCTCTAGTAACTGCCGGGAAAAAAAGATTGGAAGCATCCACTTCCAGATTTAAATGAACCACTCTGTCTAAATTATATCTAGGACAGTCTTGTTAGGTACATGATATGCAAGGAGGACATGACTACACCTGGGTTCCTGTGAGAAAGCAGCCCTCTCTCTGGAGCTGGAGAACAACATTGGAATTAGGCTGGGATTGAGTGAAGATTTGTCCAAAGTTGCTA
The DNA here is from genome assembly GCF_004798865.1 of Varanus komodoensis. Taxonomy (NCBI): domain Eukaryota; kingdom Metazoa; phylum Chordata; class Lepidosauria; order Squamata; family Varanidae; genus Varanus; species Varanus komodoensis. Next base: position 3,645,074 of record NW_025335589.1, read on the forward strand.
AGGGCAGGCAAACAAAATGGGTGATTGAGGGTGGCTGGGTTGTTTTAATATCTTATATTTAATATAAGTATGTCCTTATGCCCTGGCTGTTGCTCTGTCCTGTAGAAGACCCTTACTTTAATAATGTAGAAAGTAAGTTTAGCTCATGCTTTGTTATTTTGCTTGGAGGTCTAGGTTTGACTCTGATTAAGTTGCCACAAGTATATTTGGGAGATCTGAGGATCTCAGGCTGGTTTGGATGAACCAGGGTGGTGTCAGTCTACTGACTCTTTGTGATCCCCACCTGCTTTGCAGAGTGTTTGGGTGAATCACCTGCTCCCTTCACAGAGCTTTTAACTGGCACTGAGGAAGAATATAATCAATGAGTGATAGTGATTTAAGTTTTTGCTTCTCTTCTCAAACCTTGATGTTTGAAGTGATGGGAATGCTTCTAGCAAATAATTTTATCATTGCACAATCTTATGGGAAAATGTAGTATGAGGTTATTTTTTAAGTTGTGGTGTTAGCTATGATGTAACTCTGCAGTAAAATTGCAAGTATAGTACCATAGTAGGAAAGAAGGCAGTCAAGAGACGTAAAGATCCCCAAGCAGATTCTGTGCTATTTCCAAATTGGGCCCAGTGGCCAAAATAGAGTAAGTTTGTCCTTACAAAAAAGGAGAATAAATTATATAATTTATTTATACACTGCATATCTCACCTTTCCATCAAAATGTCTAAGCATAATAAACTACAGTAAAAAATAGTTATAACAGCATAAAAACACAGTTAAAGTACAAAAATAAATTCAGTTAAAACATAAGTCTGTCTTATTAGACCAACCAATCTGTTATGACATTGCTTGTTCTTCTTTAGTGTGATACTTATATTTACAGCAGGAGAAGCTAAGACTTAACAATCTTCCAGAGGACAATAGTGATTCAAAGAGAGTCTATCCAGTAAGTCTCATTGAGACTTGTGAGTATGCAGATCAAGGATTGCAGTCTTAAATTCTATTGGTTTGAACAGCTTATGCATACTATCATACGTCATCTGATTGTGATTATGTCTTTTTTAAAAAAGGAAATGAAGCTGTGGGCAGTGGTTTTTTTAAAAAAAAAAATCTCATGGAGGGTAAAAGACACAGCATTTCACAATATCATTTTAACAATTTTTCATCTAAACATATAGAGGGTGCCGATATTATTAAATAAGTATATATGAGAACAACTTGAACAAAAATAGAGGTACAGCATTACAAGCATTAAAATAGCTCTCCATAAATGGTTTAATATAAAATATAGTAACAATCGGTCTGCTAGATATGCCACTGCCATCTGATTTAACACATTTGGATAAAAAGATACATGTAATATTTTATGGTACTGACTTCCTTTTAAAAAATAAAAACTATCTTGAGAAAGCTTCTCATTAGGAACCATGAATAATACAAGTAACACATGCTCAGTGTGTGGGCAGAACTAATAGGCATGTTTGTAAATTGGATTGGGTAGAGTATACTGGATAACCTAGATAGATAAAAATCTTACCACAGATAACTGGAATGCCTGTCCTAGAATTTATACCTGTCTTCCCAGCTGGTATGGCCAAGATGCTCTCAGCCTGGTAATATGCAACCTTAGTCAAATTAGATGCACTAAGTTTTAGACTGGGGTGCGTAATCTGCGTCTCTCTAGATGTTTTTACCTGCAACCCCCATCAGCCTTAGCAAACATAGTGAATAGTGATAGATCTGGAGAACCACAACTTTCCCACTTCTGTTTTAGAGAGAATATTATGGATCATATCCAAGGTCAGTCCTACTTAGGTAGAGCCATTGAAATGAATGGGATTTCTGTTAGAATAACATATGGACACAACTCTCTGATGCTGATCTCAAGGCAGGATTAACACTTGGGCAAACTTGCTTTGCAGTACTTTTTCTACCATCCATCTTGTTTAAACAGTATGTTCCCATGCATAATTTAATTTGTACCTCTCTCCTTCCTAAAAAGAATAATGGCACACAAGGGAGCTTCTCCTGAATGTACCTCCCCACAAAAAATTAATTACTTTTACACTTCAGTGATATATTCTATACAGTCTTTATACCAGAAAATCCTAAGTAGAAATTCTGAGTCCTCTGCTCATTGACAGAAGGCATGTGGAATAGATATGCTGCATGTGAATGGGAGCACAACATGCAGGTTTCAACAAAGTTTGACTTTTGAATGGTATCAGGGCAGAATTTTTGAACAATTCTGAGAAGCTAATCTACACTGAAATCTTCATGTCATGCTATCAACTCTGCACCTATCAAGGCAGGTAAAATCAGCATAATCACACAATTTGAACTATACTTATTCCAAATTATGTCTTAAATTATATCTAGGAAGTACTCATCTTTTTTATTCCTCTGATCTTAAAGAGGAGAAGTACATCCCAGATCCATTAGTCTACTCTAGTACAGGATTTTAAGGATTTTGAGAGGAAAAGCTGCTTTTCTTAATTTCTTAGTTTAATTTCTTTAGCTTTCTGATGAATCCTCTCCCACTGAATCTTCTCCTAGTTCAGACAGTAAACAAGAAAGAAGTAGGACCATAATTTGCCACTTAAAAACTAAATTTGCCTAGCCACCATACTTCAGTTCAAATTCAGTATTCAGTTTTTTCATATTATAGCTTTTATCTAAGGAGCTCTGTTTCATGTACAGAATGGATGACACTGCAAGCTGTTAGTTCGAGGAGTCATGAAGCACTGTATTATTACATCCTGGTCAAAGGTAAGAACAGGAACAGGAAGTATAAGAGCAATGCAATATTGCCATTGGTAGTTAAAAGCACAGTACTTGTATAGTAACTCCATAACATCTCCGCTTTTTTACATATGATTCAATAGTGTGTAAATAATAAACCTAAAAACAGATCCCATACAATCTTAAACATAACATACTGTACTATTAGTAAACAGTCTACAGATTAAGTCTATCTGGAGGTCTTGAAACTCGGCTGCTTCGCAAGACCACAGGGAATTTGCCCGGTGAAGGCTGTTTAGTTCCAGAAGGTGTTGAAATGAACTTCCCCCGGAACAGATTCAACAGGCCCTGTAAAAACATCACCAAATTCCTGTAGTAACAGTTGTTTTGTCAAGGGCCCTTTAAATTGATTGTCCATCGCATTGAGCTCTGCAGGGATGGAGAAATGCATCAGCCCCAGACGCTCACAGATTGAGCCAGATAACAGTAGCTTTTGGCAAGCTTCCACAATTTCAAACTCTAGCTTGTGTGTCAGTCCACGTATGATACATTCTGTCCTGAACAGTCCAAGAGATTTCATAATTTCACCTGAGTATAACTTTAGTTTGGTGTCACTTGGCAGTAGAGATACTTCCGGTGCTAACGTCATTTTGTCTCTCAAGCACATCACATCACATGTTGCTCCTGAATTGAGCTGGAAGGATTGAGGCTTATTATTTAATATTAAAGTGACAAACCATTTCTTTCCTCTGGATTGCAGAGCACCGATTAATTCACTGCTGTATATCATTTCAGCAGTGTGTGGCTCCTCCTCATATGCAGGCACATCTTCCATAGCGTGTAATTTCCCAGATGACACTTGTTTTTTACTTGACAAGCAAACTTTAGCAAAATGATTTGCTCTTCCACAAGACCTACAAGACTTCCCATACGCTGGACACTGCTCTTTAATTCTTTGACACACAGTCCCACAACATTTGCATGCTGTACAGTTGGCAGTATTTGCGCTAAGCGTGTGTTGCTGTCCTTGCGGTTTGCTTATGTGCCGTCTCTGCATTGCAACGTTTATGCTGTCACTCTGTCTGTCCTGTTCCATCACTTTCAGATGTCTGTCAGTAAGCTCTGCTGTACGACATGTTTCAATAGCTGTGTTTAGCGTTAAGTCGCGCTCTCTTAGAAGACGCCTGTGTGCGCTCTCACTAGAACAATATACCAAGAACAATTTTGTCCCTTATTAGTTCATCTTTCAGGGTGCCATATTCACAAGTTGCTGCTTTTTCTCGTAAGCGAGTAACAAAGTTGTCAAGAGATTCTCCCTCCTCTTGTTTGCAGCATCCAAACACATATCTTTCATAAATGACATTTTAGCAGGTTTGAAATAAGCTTCTAGTGCATCCAGAATGGCTGTAACATTCTCTTGCTGCTCTGCTGAGAGATTCAGATTGTGCTTATACACATGCCTGCATTCACTACCCATGACTCTTCTCAGAGTGGCTGCCTGCACTGCCGCAGGTTTCTCATTCAGCCTTGTAGCCAGGGAATAATGCTCAAATTCAGCCCTGAAAGTTTCCCAGTTGCTACTACAATCCCCACTGATTTTCATCCCCTCTGGGGGAGGTATGCAATTCATGGCAGCCATGCAGTCAGTAGGCCTCACAGCCCTCCAGTAGCAGAAAACGCACAATGAACAGTCTCGAATTGTAACTCACAAATCAGTGCTATATCCCAGGACTGCTGCACTCCAAACAAGAGGCTCTATCCAGATTCAAGTCACTTCTGACACCATGTTTCATGTACAGAACGGACGACACTGCAAGCTGTTAGTCCCAGGAGTCATGAAGCACTGTCTTATTGCATCTGGGTCAAAAGTAAAGGACAGGAACAGGAAGTATAAGAGCAATGCAATATTGCCATTGGTAGTTACAAGCACAAGCTCAAGATGTTACACCTCCTTACCCTCCACTTCATCCTCACAACATTGTGAGTTGGGGTACACAAAAATATGGGGACTGACTCAGGGTCACCCAGTAAGCTTCATCACTGAGCTGGCATCTGAATTTGTTCCTATACCCTAAGCATTTCATCACCTTGTTTCTCACAGATTAGAGAAAAAGTCTGCACACTTACCTACACAAATATTCATTCAAATGATTGCTATCAGGCAAGAAAGATACAAAGGCTTGTTCAGCATTTCCCCCTCAAAGTCATTTCATTTCCAAAGAAGAGAGAAAAATGCAGTCAAAGAGTTTAGCACTGTTTTCTTATGTGATAAATTTCTGGGATAAAGGATGAGGCAAAGGAAATCTCATATTTCAAGCCAAAGCACTGCTGACCTGGGGGCTTCTCTATACAAGGATGTCTTGGTTTTGGTTTTGGTTGTTTTTTATTCTTGTACTTCCTCATTCATGGTAGTTTGCAGACAGTTTGCACAATGTCCTTATCTTCCAAGGTTTTCTGAGCTTTTTCCAAGGTTTTCTAGAACAGGGATCAGGCTAGCACATAAAACACTAGAAAATGGCCTGGAGTTTTGCAGTTCCTCTGTACCTCTGTGGCATTTGGGCTCATGTATTAGAGACAGAAAAGCAGAGAAAGAAAAACCCTGTGGGGCCAGGAAACATGTAAAGGATCCAAGTCCAATCCAGAAGCAGAAGCCTCAGTAAAATGGTGGGTTAAACCATGAAAGGGTCATAAGTGGCCATCACATTGGGCATCACAATTATTTTACATTTTATAAATTATTTTATTGTATATTTAATATTATTTTTTACTCTCGGAACCAATATTGTTCTCATGGTTTATTTAATAGGCCTGTCAAGCACAAAGGAAAGAATCCCCTAAGAAACAAACTTACATAGTCCTATATATCAACCACTGAATAATATGTATAATATATATGTTGATTCCTTGCTGATTTAATAGTAGAGTATAAAAGCACTAGAAAGAATCAGCTAGAGATTGAGTCCATCCTTGTAAAGTAATCTGGTAAGAAAAAGATTGGCTTGGATCCTAACTTCCTTTCTGTGAATAAAGCAATCACATTTCATGAACACCGAATCACATTCCCCACTTTATCCTTTCCTCAGCAGCATGACCAACCATGTCATCCAAAGCCAGAAAGGCTGGCTTGTTTGTGTGTTGAGTGTTGCTGCAACCCCAAATATCAGCCCATGGATTATCTATTTATTTATTTATGCTACCTTTTTTCCTACAAGAAATCCAAGGTACCGTACATAATCCTCTCTATTTTATCCTCCCAATAACCCTGTGAGGTAGGTTAACCTAAGAATATCCAGTTAGGCTGAGATTACCCTGACTCAAAGTCATCCAATGAGCTTCATGGCCGAGTAGGAACTACAACCTGGATCTCCAAATCTCTAGTCCACCAAACCAACCCTTACACACAAGTCAAACCTTGTTAAGCACACCATAATCATGCAAAGAAGGTTTACATGTATGATCCAGAGCCCTAACCATATGTCATTCTCTTCCATGAAAGGACAGTGCATAGTTTAAATAAAACACACACTTTAAATTGTGGGCTTCTCTTAAAAACACACATTTTAAATTGTGGGCCTTGTATTATGATTTATTCTTCGCTCATGGGGAGTTGTGGATCCTTTGCATGATGTCATGGTTCTCCAGGGTTGTTCTCATGCCTTGAAACCATTTTCAGATCAAGAGAAGAGCAATATTATCTGGAAATTGCACTAAGAACTCTTACTTACTTTTACCATTATGTACTGCACTGCCACCTAATGGTTGTGTAATGGAACATAGAGGATAGCAGAAGAAGAAGAAAAAAACAGGAATTAAAGCACTTCAAAATGAACTGGTCGTAATTTTGCAAAGAATCCAGGCAGATACTTTGCAAAAGCTTTATACAGAGAAGCTCTACAGACCAGGGAATTTCCATTCTGACTGAAAATAATGAAAATCAATATATGCACAGAGTTCAGCATATACAAATATAGCCAGAAGAATATTCAATGTATTGGGATTATGATGCCAATGACATCCTCTCATTCTCTCTAGTAGGTAACTGAGTGGCAACAAAATGGATTTCCTGAGAAATAAGCAGGGCCATATTCAACAGAAATCCCAGGATTTGCAATAGTACACAGAATCTTTAAGAAAATAAAACTTATAGAGACAATGCTCCCTGCCATATCCACCAAAAAGACAAGTGACAACTGAACATGCTCAGGAACCATACTGAGTGGCATTTGGGAAGTAAAAATGGAAAATGTGACGGGGATAATGGAATATCCTTGATGAGGTATGACTTGAATCCTGAGCAAGAACACTTCTTTTAGGGGATGTGGATACACTGCTACATTTGGTTGAAGTTCTGTCTTGTAGTTTGGTATATTTGAGATGCTTTATGAAACCTATATCTTGCTTCCTATTTCAGTTACTTCATGTACTACACAGCTGCCATTTAAAGAAAAATAAGTGTGTTTATGTCAGTTTCTGCTGGGCAATCTCATAAAATAACTCTCATATGACCATACCATTTCAAAAATTCAGTGGAAGAAGCTAACTGCAGAGTCATTAGATTGTGGGATCCCTGTAATGAATAGTATAATTCAGAAACTCAGTCTCAGCTATGTCAAAAATGCAAGCTGATAAGTTTTTAAGAGATACTGGTGGTGACTAAGCTCATTTTGCTCTACAACTGAAAACATAGCAGGCTTTCCTAGTATTGGCATCTGAATGATGATTTTAAGAATTATATGCTAGCAAAAAGTCAACAGTGTTTTTTTTTCTCCTGCATTAATATGTCTTCAAGTTCGTTCTTGAGTAAGAGGAGCTGGAGGGAGCACTCCTTTGGGCCCCAGAGACTGAGTGGCAATGGGATTTTTATATTCCAGATCCAGTGTCAGACATAATGCTCCCCTGCCCTGCTCCATAGTTGACAAGGAACAGACCACACCAGCTGCTCTCCAAGGTCAGGAAAGCAACTCAGAGAAAATGGAGCATTCTGCTGGACTGGGCTAGCTAAACAGGCAAAAACATTTGAAGGAGTGCCTCCTTCCATATATACCTGCCCACCCACTAAGATATGGGTCAGAGGTCCTTCTGCAGGAGCCCTCTTCGAAGGAGATCAGAAAAGTGGCTGCCTGGAGAAGGGCCTTCTCTGCAGTGGCACCCTGGTTATGGAACATGATCCTCAGAGAGGTGCGCCGGGCACCAATACTTTTTTCATTTTGGTGCCAGGCCAAAACCTTTTTATTTTCCCAATATTTTATGTGTTAAAGTGTTTTAAGATGGGGTTTTATTTGAATTTTGTCCTCTAATGCTGTATTTTTATTTCATTGTGCTACCATCCTGGGACTTTTTAGTGAAGGATGGTATACAAAGGCAATAAATATGTACATACATACATGCATGCATGCATAAAATAAATAGAGCAGCCTGGTGAAAATGCAGGGTGGGAAAATGGCAGGAAGGAGATCACCTTCTGCTGCTCTCCTGCTCCATATTGGATGATCCTAAGGTTCCAAGATGAATGTTTTTCAGTCATTGCCAGAGGGTTGCTCACTAATTTGTTTTAAGGGAACATAGCCACACAGAATCTGAGAGTGTTTCCTATAGGACATAGCAACTCAGGAAGAAGGCAGGTTGCATCATTTTAAAATTGTAGTTAGCTAATAATTAAACCCACACTGCTACATGTCTTTTGTCACACTTTTCCATTACAGGTATTATTGGTGAAATTAAAAGGCTTAGGTTAAAATCAGATCCTTTTCTCTGATTCTACTTTCACAACTGATTAGAGCTTTAATGCTTTAGGTGTTGCTTGTGCTTCTTGTGTTTGTTCTTGTACTAGCAGGTGGTGTTCTACTAGTAGAATACACAACTGCTGGCAGAACACCAACTTGTAGTTTTTTCCCTGCTGACATTACTTGGATACAACCTGCCTAATGACAACTTAGGAAACGCATATTACTAACACTTGTCTAGCTACTCTGCCCAGGATTCTAGGAACTGCTGAATTCAGCTGCTGAACTGAAGCAGCAAAGATATTTGTGTGCATTTCTACATGTCCACAAGTTACAGTGTAGTTGTTGTGCAAATCCTCCATCTTTCTATAGACAGCAGCAGTGTCTGCTACACAAGATTTGCTGCGTGTGTTGTGCAGGAAAAGCACCCTGATGATCATGAACTCCCACGTATCAGTGCTCTTTCACCATGCAGGGCCAAAGTAGACATAACTGTAAATGCATACCGAGCAACTACAGTACGTCTTCTTTTGTCTTTTACTATAGATCAAGTGCAGGTGGGGCAGTGGTTTAAACCGCTGAGCTGCTGGACTGGTTGATTGAAAGGTCACCAGTTCAAGCCTGCACAATGGGGTGAGTTTCTGTTGCTCTGTCCCAGCTCCTGCCAACCTTGCAGTTCAAAAGCATGCAAATACAAGTAGATAAAAAGGTACTACTTCAGTGGGAAGGTAACAGTGTTCCGTGCACTTCGATGATTAGTCATGCCAGCCACATGACCACGGAGACTGTCTGCAGACAAACGCTGGCTCCCTCGGCTAGGAAACAGAGATGAGCACCGCCCCTAGAGTCAGGCATGACTGGACTTAATGTCAAGGGGAAACCTTTACCTTTTCCTTTATAGATCAAGTGCAGGGCTCTAATTCAGATTCTGATGTGGGGAAAGATCTTCCCCTGACTCATGCAAAGGTCCCAGCCCAGGCACAGGTTTTATGTATGTATGTATGTATGTATGTATGTATGTATTTAAAGTTTTTATATGTCGTCCAATACCACAGTCTCTGGATGACTTACAAAAAATAACAACACGCCAACAAACAACATACTGCATCCAACAGTTAGTGATAAAATCAAAGATAAAACCAATTAAATATTAGAATGTCAGGAAAATAAAAAGGGTTTGTCTGATGCCGAAAAGAATAAAGCAACAGCGCCAGGCAAACCTCTGTGGGGAGCACGTTCCAAAGTCAGGGCACCACCACCAAAAAGGCCTTTTTCCGTGAAGCTACCCTCCTAATTTCCTTCAAAAAGGGCTCTTGGAGAAGGACCTCTGCCTCAGATCTCAAGGTTGTCCCTGTGCCTACTCTAGAGTAATAATGAAAAAGATGTAGCTCTTAGATATATTTAAATTAATATCTGTTTTGATTCATAGGAAACAGCCTTCCACCAAGACAAACCATGGTACCATTAATATTGTGAACATTGAATGGGTTCAGACAACAACATAATGCACTCATCCCATCATCAGCACTACCCACAGTGCAGCCCCAACTCACATTCGACACATATTCAACCTTAAAGGTTTTGAGTGTAAGTTGTGGTTAAACCATGGGTTATTGTGCTGTCTGAGCACAGCCACAGTAACAAAGTAGGGTGAATCACACACAGTTCACAACCAACAACAAACCATGGGTTTTCTTCATAGGTTTTTCAGGGTCAGCAAGTCATGTCATTGAACTAGGCCCCTGCTCAGAACAGTAATGGGAAGCATAGTTTTCTAGATCAACTCCAGGCAAATCACTGTAACTATTGCTACTGCAGGGAGTCCTGCAGTGCGCCTTCATTGGAAGTAGTTACTCAATTCCCTCTAGCTCAACCATACCGGATTTCTTTGTACCTGCTGGACTGTGTTTTGTGTGTGCACAGTGTAGCACTGTGTGTGCACATTTTAACATATCATAGACTTTCTTCCTCCATATAATCCTTGCCATCTTTCATTTCTTATTTCTTTTTCTTTTTCTGCTGTGTCTGTACAGACAGAACAGCTTCCTCTTTATTGTTGGGGAAAGGCTATAAATGGTCCCATTCTATTTTTCCCAGTCCTTTTGATTCTTTTAATATATCTTTCAAACCATAATTTTGTCACTGAACATTTGTAAGTATGTCTTTTAATCCCACTAATTAAATGTAGGTCAAATGTGACCTGTTTCAGATGAGAAAGATAGCATACTTCAGTGGCATCTAGGAGGCATATTAATGGATCACCATCATTACCGTACTACATAATGTTACTTTCAAGCTGAAGATATCACCAGGGTAAGTAAGACCCTGGGGTCTGCAAGAGCACTCCAAGAGGCCTGTGTGACATGAATGCATTTGAAAACACCATTTGAAAATGAGCTTTAACTTACCTTAATTAAAGCCCCAGAACAAAAGACATCCACTTATCAGAAATAGTGATGTTCAACTGAGCCAGTAAGATGCCAATTGAATATGGATAAAGTACCACACAAAAGCCCCAAGGACACGCAACCAGCATTCTATTCTAGCAGTGATTCCTCCTCCTTTGAAGTGTCTCTATCACCATAGTCTGCGGAGATAAACTGCCATGCTGCACTTTTAATCAATTCCTTTTGTTATTTTCTTTAACTCACTCTCTCTCTCTCTTTAACTCTCTCTCTCTCAAAGAATTTCCCAGGCAGCGCTTACCCTGTGACACCTACTCCTGGCCTATTCCCACTACATTCTGAGGATGAAACAAGATTCTGGGTCCCATGTGACACATGACTCCTGTGTCTTTTATAATCCCATACAAGAAAGAATTTCAGCTGTTGCGGCTTCATCCTTTACTGTCGTGACAGGAAAAACCATGCGGTTACTGAACCTGTCCGCTTTAATTAAGAATTAAGTGCATGGGAGAATCATATTTAGCTAGGTGAGTCACAGCCAAAGTAGACATTACTTTAAGGAATTTTCCAGACAAGGATTTATTAAGAAACCATCATGGCTCATGCACCCATATTTCACAGGTGATCCAGATGATATTGCCTTTTTATCAGGACATTTTATTTCATTTTGAAATAAACTTGACAAAATAAAGGTGACAAAAAGACCATATTTAATACATTGAAATAATTATAATTCTGAGGGTGCCATCCGGTAGGTTGTTCTCTCAGCAGTTGTAATGAGGAAGTGAAGGAGCTCAGATCTGCATCCACTGCTGTACAGGTCAGCAAGATGTTTGGTTTTGACTGTCCTGCTGTGGCACTTTGGACAGCAGGGGAAGGAGGTGGAGCTCCGCCAGGATAATGTCATGAGCATGGCTATCCCCTTTGTCTTTCCAGAAGATCTAGTACAGACCTTTATTTGAGCTAGACAGGATTTTGATGATACAAGGCGCCTCATTAGAAGGTTGTCCTCAAGTAGCATCAATCAAAATAACATTCTTTCCAGTTTCTTAAAGCAGTTTTTGCCTCTGTAAAGAGTTGATTACAAGTTAAAGATCACTTCATCCCTACCTTCCCCCAAAGACTTGGCTCCATCCTCAAAGGTTTGCACTGCTTGTGGGCCAAACAGTGGGAATGCTGGACATTACCCTAATTTGTCTGCTTGTTTGTCTTGACACCAACTCAGTGGGTTAAGTAATTAACACCCCCTACCCTTCAGACTGCCAACCTTGCAGTTCGAAAGCATGCAAATGCAAGTAGATAAAAAGGTACCACTTCGGTGGGCAGATAACAGCGTTCCGTGCACTTCGGTGTTTAGTCATGACCACGGAGACTGTCTGCAGACAAACGCTGGCTCCCTCGGCTAGGAAACGGAGATGAGCACCACCCCCTAGAGTCAGGCATGACTGGACTTAATGTCAAAGGGAAACCTTTACCTTTACTTACCCTTCAGACAGTCCCCATTCTATAATGTCTTCTTCCAAGTCCAAGGCAATTTGGTTCTCAGGGTTGTCTGACAAGCCTCACTCATTAACCATGACATTTCCATGCCACACTCTAACCTCTTTTCTTCTAGTTCACATCCAGCTCTGAATTCTCTAAATGGGGATGCTGTGTTGTAAGAGATGGGCTCCATCTCTATTGATACATCATATTCTAATAGCCCTAGTCTCCTCTCCTCTTTACAGAGCATACCCTGTACCCATTCTGCAAGGTTGGTTTCCACACCCCAGGGAAGCAGCAGCCATAGCCTCCATCAGCAGAGATTGGGAAGGGGACTATGAGCACAGATGCTCAGCTCCAAGGTCAGAGAATTGCTTCCAGCCTTAGACCTGGGAATCCGAAGAATCCTATGCCTAATCCTAACCCCACCCAAACTGATCTCTAAGGACCATAGGATCATTCTGTATAACCAATAGGATTGTGCAACATCTACAGTAAGATGGCTTAAGTAGCCACTTACTAATTTTTATAGCATATAAAAAGGTGCATATTGAAGTATGTTATTCTGAGTATATGTAGGGTATATATTTTCTTTTTGAATATATGTAGAGTATATTTTCTTTTTCCAATCCACTCATGTATCCCCAACAATTCTCCTGAGTTTTTGTGTAACAAACACAGAAAATGAGCTAAGGAGGGAAAGAATGGAACAGATGCACATTTTCTTCAAGAGTATAAAATGTATAATGGAAGCAGGGTGGAAGACCGGTCACTGGGGAAGGTGGAGATGCATCTCCTTTCCTGATTGATTGCCTTGTTTTATTTTTTTTCCTGATCAAGAGTCATATCATGCAGCTCCTTATAGCTCTTCAAAATGGCATGAGCAACCACTTAATTCATTGTGCCTTTTAGTGCTTGACTACCACAATGAAATGTGCTTAGCTCCTGAACAGACGTCTCCAGCTTAACAATGTAGTTTGCTTTGGTTCTTCTTTTTAAAAAGTATGTTACTGATATTCCAGAAGAACAGATGTGTTCAAAGACTATCGATCAAAATTTTAATATTTAAGATTGTGCAAGACTGCTTTGCAGTGGAGGTGATGGAATTTATGTGCTTGGGAAGGTGGACTTTCTTTTTCCATGGCAGAGCTGTGCTACTGACAGGGGATCCATTAACAAGGAAACTGGTGCATTCATCTCTGAGCCATTCAAAATGGGATAGCAGCCAATTAAGGCACAATCCAGTGCATGTACAAAGTCTGTCTAAACGTAGCCTTGTTTATTTTCCCTTTGCTGCTTTAATCCTGGGACACAGTACTGAGACTGCCCACTTCACTGTTGTTGTTGTTGTTGAAGGAAATATAAATGCATGCTAGTGGTATTCCAGAAGAACAGATACATACGGTGACTATAATTTACAAAGAATGTGTGAGGCAGCTTTGTGATGGGTAGCACTGAGGCTTTCTTACTGCAGAGCAGCAAGAGGGGAATCTTATCAGCTGCCCCACTCCCTCTTTCTAGCATGTCTGTTGAGAAACCAAGCACAAAGTTAGCAAATGCGTGTGAGCTGAACCCTCCTTGTTTCCAAATTAGGGACTTCTAAGCCACCACATTTCCAGCAACATACAGAGAAGGCAAGCTACACTCACCAACACCCATGTCCATAATTGAGAGAAGGTACTATAGAAGAAATCCAGAGCAATGGAAGGAACAAAGATCTCCTTGTGTTGCCAAGAAAAGGGCACTTCATGCAGACCATTGGTTTCAAAATTGGAGACAAAACCAATATTACCTAACTGCAAGGGGTGGGGGGGGGTCTATGTGGAAAAACCCATGTGTCTAGTAGCGATGTCTTTACTCTACAATAGGTACAGGGGACCAAATCCAAAACTTAAAAGCACCCAACAGCCATGCTAGGGTCTAATCTGGATTGGGAGCCTTGCACCTATTCTAAAGTAAAAAGGAAGAAAAGAAAACTGCTGCACACTTTTAAATAAATGTATTTTTTGGCAGTTGAAAACAGATTTCCAAGAAGAGCCAATTGTATGTTATGGGCAACAAAAACAACAGACTCTTTGAGTTCATGGAACACTAGGGGAGTCATATCCTCTAATCTTCCTCAGAAGTTGTATTTTCAGGAATACAGTGATTTGGCCAGAGAGAACAGTGTGTCGGGTGACCAGATACCTCAATACATGACCAAGCACTTATGTGTTGACAGTCTAGACTATCCTGTTGAGGAACTAGAGCTTTTAACTTCAGTGGATGGGACTTAGAAGGCCAGCTGCCATGGAGGCAGTACTTCCTACAACCTTTAGTACTAATTTTCTCCTTCCCTTGTCAAGGAGCATTTAGGCAAAAATTTCCCAAAACAGCTTACAAATATGAGTAGTAAGGCATTGCCTGTCGTCAGGATTACAGTCTCAAAGGCATAACAGATAAGCAGAAAGCAATGAAGAAGAAAGAGCCGGGGGCGGGGGGGGGGGCGGATAGAGGCACCACTGCTTAAAATTACCGTTCATATAACATTTATTCATGGCCAGATCCCTTTCTTTCAACAGCAGTTTTAAGAGGAATTAGGATTTGTTGTTAATCCTAGTAATATAGACAAGAAATCTACTAACACACATACCCTGCCTGCAAGGTATTCAAACAACCAAGGGAGATGGGTAAAGTTTGCCTACACTGATAGTATTTGATCACAAGTCCTTCCAGCTCAAAGGCCCATGTAATTTCACACTACTGTGTGCATTCATCTAGACACAATCATGTTAGCCTATCCATTCAGGATTTAATTATGGGACAAAAGCCTGAAAAACTCCCCTATGGCCATTCAGTCAGTCATATGTTTCAAATATTAATGTGCAATCCAGATGGAATTCCAATCTCAGAGAAAATTAAAGCCTTTGTTTGAAAATGCATCTGCTAGCAGATGGAAAAACAAAACAAAACAAACCCAGCAAGTCAGCAGCGCTGAAGTTTTCCAATAACAAATGAATAAAAGCATCAAGAGACACATTCCTATGCCAAAACAATTCAAAGCAAAACTGCATGATAGGACTGATTTTATGAATACCAATTTGTAATAGGAAGGCTAAACTGACCATTTGATGTTGTGTCCTTTCTGAAAAGTGAACTCCTGTATAAAAGGAGATATAAACAGTAGATATATCATGATTTGAAGATTCTAAGAATCTAATTCCAGTAAAATAAACCATGGCCATGGACAGTATTTGTTCCCAATAAAAATGCACATTCATAGGTCTTGCTACTGGAAATCTTGAATTTCACTGGCCAATGACATTCTGGAGGTGCTCCAGAAGGATCTAGACAATAGAGATTATGTAAGGCTACCACAGACTTTTTCAATGTCCACTGAGAATTGACAGGGAGCAAAAAGATCTAACTCTCACCTCTGCAAATGTAAGGGCCAAATTCCGTATGACATGCAGCTGCTTGTAGCATTGCCTCAACATTTTATAAACTAAACACAGCCATTTAGAACAGACAGCCATTTCAGCAGGAGCAGAAATGAGCAAAAGAATGTGTCAGCACCAGCATCTCTGCCTGCTGCTGTTTCATCAGCAATGACTTGGCTCATCCCTTCCATAGCTTTTAGTTTATTTTGTAAAGAAAATCAGGGTATACACTTCTAAACAGAAAAATAAAAACTGGACTATTTAAAGACAATGTGCCAGGTTTCTGGAAGACCTTTCCAAGTGTAGGAGACAAAGGTGTTCTCAAATTAGGGATTATCATTAATATGTATGCCTTTTATTTGTTCATTTGTGGTCTCAGGCTGAGAAAGTGAGGTGAATTTTACCCCATAGCCTTTCTGGAAGACCTTTCCAATTGTAGGAGACAAAGGTGTTCTCAAATTAGGGATTATCATTAATATGTATGCCTTTTATTTGTTCATTTGTGGTCTCAGGCTGAGAAAGTGAGGTGAATTTTACCCCATAGCCTAAGTGTTCTCTGGGCAGCTTACAATGAAACATCAAGTCAATTAAAACAACTGCAACTAATACACAACATTAAAGCCATATAACATCAGTAAAAAAAGTACAAAAAATGTGAGATACAACCATAAGATACAGAATTGGCAGTACAAAGAGAAAAGTCCAATTAAAAGACCAAGCAACAGAAATACTAAAACAGTGTTTAAAAAAACTAGTTAGCTACTAAACTTTTTTTTCTCAAGCTATTCAACATAAATATGTTGTGCTAATCAAGTAGCATGTAGCTATATGTTAGCTTTTAATCTACTGTGTACACACCCGTGCTTCAGATCAGGACCACTACGCACTGGGAAGGGACTATTCTGCCTTGTACATAAGCACATACAATTGGCATCAGAAGAGGCATTTTCATTTTATGAATGAAACTAATGCAGTTGGACAAAATTGAAAAATAGGACTGCGTGCAAATGGCATTGGCATTCACATTGGCTCCCTTGCAGTCTTTTGTCTCTGGAATCAGCACTCACACTTGTAGGAACAGCCAAGAAGGGACAATATGGAGAGCTTTTCAAGAAATAGATATATACCAATAGATATAGGCTTGCTTTTTTCCTTTTTATTGATTGCCCATTTCATGGTGCAATCCTATAAATATCTACTGATATAAGTCCCATTGAGTTAAATGGGACTCACTACCAGGTAATTGGGTAGAGGATTGCAGTTTCACTGCTCTACATTACCATATGGATATTTTCTTCAGCTTGACCGGAAAGATCTAGCTACCAAAAGCATCTACCATTGCTCAGGGAGAGAGTATTTCTACAAAAGTCTCCAACAGCCCACACTGAACAGTTTCGTTGCTATATTGGATTTGTTAACTCCATTAGCTTTATCTGCATGGATGACTCTCTTAGAAGGTTGCTGGAGGTTCCAGCAATCATGAAATAACAATAAGCACCTAGGTGGGACTGCATGTCTTATCCACTGTCCACTTCAGTAGCAGCAACATCAGTGTGCAAAGGAACCATGTCATCAGTTCTGACCACAAGATTGCTTCTATTTCAACATTAACCACAAGCGTATGGAGCAAGAGTAACCATGTTGCATTATGCCTGAGTGGACAACTTGTGATGTTCTGACCAACAAGTCCCATTAGCCAGCATGGCTGATTACATAAACTATACATTGGGCATAAAAGACAGTGAGGATGCAAGTGGGAATGCAAAGCAGACTTATTTGGTTTTCCTCTTTAACCCACCTGGTTGAAGAGAACTAAATTCACCCTAAATTACAAGACTAATTAGAAAAAGTGGAAAAGTTTACGCCAGAGGCAACCTTATTAAGGTGCTTACAATTTACATGTAATGATTCTGGAGCTCTACAGACCACCAAAAAATAACCTACATAGAATTTGAAAATGCCAATTACTACCTGCTGTAACAATTGCCCTAGCAACATAATTTAGTAAATGCATTTGCATGGGTTCATATGCCTATGAATGCAATGCCTGAATCAAAATAAATGAATGAAACAAGCATGGATTAAAGAAAAAGTAGCACCCATACTTGGACCAGTAAAACTGCTGCCTGATTAACAACCTCAGAATTATTTCAGGGCATGATATAAGCAAGAAATAAGTATGAGAATTTTTAAATGAATGGTACTTTTAAATGAGAATAGCTAGATGGAGCAAGCTTTTTTTCACCCAGCCACATTCAGTATCCATGGGAAGAAACATAGCACAATAATATTCATAATATTTCTGCTGAAATTGTGTGGAAAAGGCTTTATTCAAACTCAACTGGCATACTAAGAAATAGAACCTATCCTCAGCTGTATATTTCCCAGTTTTCTTGTCCTTCTGACCTTTCTCTTCATTTTTTAGATACCTCCACATATTCCTTCTGGGCCACAAGATCTCTAACAAGAAACTAGGTGTGGATTTCCTCTGCCTAGCAAGAATCACACATCCATACTTCAAACACAGCCAGATGAAGAGTCAAAAGGCCACTGTAAGATATTGATTATTTTTAAGCCCCATTTTTCTTATAGAACTCAAATGCCAGGATAGATCCTGACAGTCCTGAATTCTTAAGGCTGATTAACTGGCTTGATGCAGCTTCTTCAGGATGGCTTGTGGGAGATGAGGAGAGAATGACTTATGGCACCTACTGTTCTTGGCATAAAAAGAAGTTGAAGCCAGTGAGGCAGCCCTTTAGGAAACCTCTCCTTTCAGTTAGTGGTTCATAAAAAGTGTCTCTGGAGATCCAAACACCTGCCTCCTAAACTTTCCTATTCCCCAAATTGTGGTGAATTGGAGTGTTCATCCACTTCTCTGCATCTTTCTTTATAAGCTGTGCTAAGGTGCAGGCACATCACAGTCAAAACAATTACTGGATGTGTTACATTCATAAATTCACAGGATATCTATGGTGCTTCTCCTCAAGCTGGGATGAATGAGGTGTCCAAGAGCGAGGTGAAAATATGACACATTTTCATAATTTGCAGCCTCCCCCAGTTTCTGGTTTGTCAGAGCTGCACTGGTGGTGACACACTATGGCATGAAATACGCCAGCTCGTGGACTTCCACCTCTAAAGCAAGCAATGCATTTTGGATTTTTAAATCATGTGGATTCAGCACAATTTGCACAGATCAACTAATTGTACACTAATAGCTGAAGATCATATGATTTCCATATGCAGATTTGCACAAAACACACAAAATACCACAATGTATGCAATTGCAAAATGTTACTCTGTGCAAAGTTACATAAATTGCACCATTTGTGCTAATTCCCTTGCACTTAAAAGAATTGTGTGGACTGAAGCCCATCTTAGGTATAAAGTCATGGGATAAAACCAACTTGGCCCACTTCTGAACATCAGCTTAGAAGTGGCCAGGAAGTCCATCAAGCTTAAACAAGCCAGCCAGTCTCAGTACATCCCTATCCTCAGAATGGTGGCAAAGATTCCAGGGAATATGAACACTACCTTTTGACAGCAAAAGGGGTTGAAATCTTTCAAGTGAGCAAGGAGCCTTTATGAAATGAGAAGAGGAAGATGCAAATGCATGTCAGTAACAAGAACTTTTCAAGTTGCTGGAGAAGGAAGTTTCTGAAAGACAGACAAGATAGAAATATGGGAATGTCCTACAAACATGTCCTGAAAAGATAGATTAAATCTTCATTTGAATTAAGTGATATTCTGCCTAATATGCTCACTCTGAATAGGCAGTTAATTCATATTAAAGTATGCACATTCGGCATTTAGTGGTATTGAGAACTTACTGTGGTATGAATCCCCTTATTAACTGTGATTTCCTGCAAGCACTGGGCAAACATGTTTTGCTTCTGCTTCTTCAGGGAGGAGCTGTGGAGCAGTGGTAGAGAATGTGCTACTTTACGTAGAGGCTGTTCCCAGTTCAATCCCTGGTATCCCCAGCAAAGGCTGGGAAAAATCCTGCCTGAAACTCTGGAGAGCCACTGCCATTTAGAGGTGGCAATACTGGGCTGAATGTTTCTGTGTAAGACAGATTGCTATGTTTCTTCCTCACATGGATACTCAGCTGAGGATTAGAAGATGTTCTCACAGAGCAGGTGTCAAGACGGTCATTTTCCTTCTTTCTAATTGTCTAAGTTCCATTATATGAGGCTCAACCTGCACCCATTCCAGGCTTTTATGTCCTAGCATAACCTTCATTACTGGCCTGAATCCATGTGAAGTTGCAGGAACTTTCTGTCCTGCCTCCTCCCTCCAACATTCACACAGTCGGAAAAGCCTGTCTAAGTTAGGCCAATAAAAGTCACCTTAGTTTGACTGAAAGTTTCTGAACAGAAAAACCATTGTCTTCATTTTGCCCTTGCTTAAGAATCCTAGTACTTCCTTCTGGACTTTGCCCTAATTGAAAAAGCTGGGTAGGTATAGGCAGTTTGAGGTAGCTTTATTATTTTTGCCATGATGTATTGTCTCCAAAGATTCTGTGGCTCCTGTAAGTCTTTTATCTCATTTTCTTAATGAACATACTACCTCTTATAGCTGGTTGCCTCTGTGCTTCATTCTAAATAGAGTCCATACTAATACAGAGCCTTCCTCTTGGTTAATGCTCCTGTTTAGGGTTTCAGCCTGAGCCTTGGAAATAGAGGATGCAAGTTCAGCCTTCTATTACACAAGTATCCTGTAAGTTCTGGGAGTCCTTTGACTCAAGCTCGATACAACTCGATATAAGGGGTGCAGGCATCCTACCTTCTTGGATTGGTTACCAGCCTGACCAGCTTCTTGTCTCTTCATATACAGCTGGGACTTAGAGCATCCTCTATCTTCCTTCATAGGAGGCAAAGGATGAGTAAAGGCAGCTTCACAAGGAAAGTACTGAGTAGAAGAGCCTCTTGCCATCACAACAACTGTACATCAGTAAGTGGAGGCCCTCTCCTAGTATCATATGGCCCATGGAGTGATCTAGAAAGGCAAATCAACCTTGGAGGAAAAATTATTGCCCACCCCACTCTGGCTCCAAGCTAATTAAGGCTTTAATGGTTCACACCAACACTTCAAACCAGGCCTGGAAATGGTCTGGAAATCAGCGCAGCTGATGAAGCACTGACATCACATGTCCATAACAAGTTAGCAGCCTAGCAGTTCTATTTTGGACAGACTGATATAAGCACATTGTAATCCAACCAGGAAGGTTACCAGAATTTGGCTAACTCTTGGAAGTCTATCTCTGCCCAGAAAGGGCCATCGGCCTAAGCCAGGATACAAAACATCTTTATGCTCTGGGGCTGAATTCCATTTTGAAAAAGGGTTTGGAGGCTAAAGCGGACAGGGCAGAAATCTAAAGGCACAGTGCCAAAAACGTCAGTATATCTAACTTAAAACTCTTAGTATCAATAACTATGCCTTGGGAGAGGCATTTCAACCTTTTAGAACAATGAAAAACTGAACCAAAGACAGGAAACCGTCAAATGATTGGTAGTTGGAAAAAAGGCATATGAAATCCCAGGGAACAGACCTGGATCCCAGCAGGTTCAGCTTTAACTCCCAGGCTTCAGTTTCTACATTCCTAGCGTTTGCTGATAAAAAGTGTTTCTGCCCACCCAAACCACCCATACCTTTAGTACCAAAGATGGGTCCAGGATCACCCCAAAACTGTACACATACTTCAGCAGAAGTGTAACCCTGCTAGCAAAATCATCTTGTCTGGATTAAGCTTCAGTTTATTGGCCCTCATCCAGTTTGCTAGTGTATACAGACACTGATGAAGAACCTTGTCCGCCTTGCCTGGGTTAGATGAAAAGGAAAGGCAATGATCAGTGTGACCTGTACATTGGTGGCAGCCCATCTCACATCTCTTGGAAATCATCCTCAGTGATTTCACATAGATGTTAAATAGCATGGGAGATAAAACCATATTCAGCAAAACCGTATGACATAATTGTCATGAGATGGAGCAGTAATTCCCCAGAAAGCTCCTGGAAGAAGTCAATCAAGTACAACTAGCACTTTTTGAAATGTAGTTCCCTAAATACCCAACTCAGATAACTAATATTGTTCCATCTTTGAAGGCAGCCTATAACCATTGTATACATATTTATTTATTATATCCTGCTTTTTTCCTGCAAAGATGGATGGTTGGATAAAAATACCATGCATTTGCTGCTGAATAGTCCAAGATATTGCTTGTGCTCCCCCAATATCTCTTGTGAAATATCATTTATAGTCCTAAATATTGAGAAATAAATTCTATGTAAAGAACTATGTCTCCTTACCAACTCCCAGTCTCAAATTAGGAAGTCCCAAAGGGAATGAACACTAGCGTATATGGTTAATTTAAATTTTAATTTAAATTTTATATAATCCATCCCACATCAGCCAGTTAAAAGAGCCCTGGGAATCCAGAGGAGAAAGATGAAGTCCTATCATAGATTTAAAAACTGAAGAGGCCAATTTTAAATGAAGACAATGCTAAGCAGTAATGTGCCCAAGGGAAATTCATATAATATAAGCAGTGCTGCTCACTCATTTTATTAATGACTTAAGCAAAGGACACATATTCAAATTCAACTAGCACAATTTGCTTATTATCAAGAAATAGTGAGGTTTATAAGGAAGTCCCAATGGAGCCATGAATGCATAGAAAGAAGGTAAAATATGACCAGTAAAACTCTATATAAGCAAAACTAAGAGAAAATAGACAGAGTATAAATTACTCCAGCAAGTTGTCTTGACTCCCTGTCAGTGTGTACTATAAATTGTGATGGATGACTAAACAGAACACTCCTGTAAATGGTATTGTATGAACCTAGACAGACAGGACCTTCTCCAAATTCTCACTGTTAGCAGCTCAAATCATTATATGTGAAGATCCTGTTAGAACAGTGAGGTATTTGGGGAAGTATGAACTCCCACCAGTAAAAGTATAGTGTCTCTCCCCATTTTCATCTGGAGTGGGAACATGGTGCCTGCAGTCCCCAGGAAACCCTCAGACATCTTTCCTGGTGCCCTTCTGGGTGCCCTACCCTTCCAGTTATGCTATGATGTTTGCTTGTTTGTGGTTTGTTTTTAAATTTATAGATTTTCTTTCCAGCAGCTGCAATTGCTTCAGAACAAACTAAAGGTCTCCATCCACTGCCATGTTCATGTCCTGTGAATGGGTCAGGGATAAATGGTGGATCTCCAAGGCATTCTCAGGAAATGAAAATGGTGAGTGGTCATGGAAGCTATTTTGTGATGGTGCCAAAGACAGGTTCTCAAATTTCCAGCTATGTCCATAGTCCCAAAACATTGTCTGCCCCTGATTTATATCAACTTGCCACAAGCTTCTATAATTCTTCTCCATCCTTTGTTGCTGATGAAAACAATCACAAAAAGGTAACATATTATATGCCACAGGCCTAGGGTGGGAGTCAAATAGTTGCAGCTAAAAGTGAGAGAAGTAGTCATTATTGTGGATAATGGCCAGTACACAGAGTAAGGACCTCCAAAGAAAAGACCTCCATTGATTCTCATGCCACTTCACAGCTGTGTATACACCTATTTCCAGTTTTTACACAAATACTCAAGCCAATCCTTTTTATTGTCACAGAGCACATGAATCAGGCACAGAATTCTTCCAAAATGAAACATGTAGCTCACATAGCTCAATGACATAGTTGTAACATTAGCAACTCCTTTTTTTTCCTTGGTCAGGTAACTCCGGAAGCAAAGCAATATGAATGCTGGCATGCCATTCTGTTTTGACTGAGAAGTCTTTAACACATTTCTTTAGGCATCCACTTTCTTGCAAATGTGTGACCTCATGTCACCGTGCCAATAATTCTCATAGCCTTAGGAAACTCCATTGTGTTCTAATATGGAATGTAAGTATAATGCAGACAGCTGACGCCAGCAGCAATCTCATCAAAGCTACATAATTACACCAGGCCTTCTAAATCCAATGCATGGTTCACCCAGCCACAGACTAACTCTACATAGAAAGATGTATTCTATAGAAACAGATCACAATCTGGCACAAAGGTAGGCATGATTAAGTGTATTCAGGTCAATGGCTTAAGAGCACCTAATGTTATATTGGATTGTGGCCACACTATTGAAAACCCATGTAGAAGTAAATAAACCTTTTCATAATGTCAAGGCACATGATATCAAAGAAAAATTACTTTTTAAAGCCCCAAACCATTGCAGCACAAAATTCATATTAAATCATAACCTGTATATTGTAAAGGTTGAAAAACTATCAATTCTATAAGAGGCAACTTCACATGAATAATCCTTATGGTGTTTCACTTAGGAACAGTTTGGTTTGCTTAAATTAAGCTGTATTTCACTTACTTTTTAAGTTTTGGTAGGTTGGTTGGTTTTACTGACGTTGGTAAGGGATGGGATGTTACAGGGGAAAAGGGATTCTTGATGCTGCTTTAAATTTGCATTTAGAAAACATTAGATAAATTATGAATGGGACCTCAAATATGGAGAATTGGTGCCATCTGGACATGGCAGAGCAATGGCCTTTGGTAAGGTTTAGACCCTTAGAGATGGGGTGGGAGTGATGGCATAGGGCTTGGGCCCATTCCTCCTATAACATAGCCTTCTAAGCTTGTTGACTGGGATTCACAGCTGATTTTCCAAAGCCATGAACACTGAGATAGGCCAGGCAGCCACTCATCCAGACAGTTTCACATTCTGTGGGACAATCTAGTGTGCTAGCTCAGTGGCTCCCAAACATTTTTCATTTGTGGTACCCCTTGGCAGCCCATTTCCAAATTGTACCCTTCATGTTAGCAAAATGCTTGTAATTAATATAGTTGCTCTTATTTCAAATGTATATGTTGTGACTGTAAATAAATAGCCCAACAATGGGATTAAAAAGCAATAGAATAATAACAGTGCATATGTATTTACATTCAAAACTCAAAAGTCCCGAGAAATTCTTGACCAATATCCACATCATGCTTCAGTTTTTTTACCATGCCAGTTTTCAACCACTGGATCATATCTGATAATGCACAAATGGAAAAATTAAGTTAAAACTTAAAACAATGACAAAGAGAAGAGATGTAGAGAAGACATGAAAGAGCTTGAACTGTGCTCACAGGTCTCACTGAGGTGCCCGCTTAATATACACTGGTACCAGCACAACAGCACTTGAAGGTTCATGAAGTGGAGGAGAGTGAAAGCTGAGCTGCGAGGGGCACACTGCCAAGCATGCACACTGTAGTAGGATGTTTGCAACACATTTTTAGGGAGGCATGCCCCACTATTCACCAAAATAACAAAACAAGGGAATGGGGTTTTTCTGGAGGTTAAATAATGGAGACATCTATTGTGTGTCACATGGGCTATAAAAATCCCAAAGTCCTAGGCAGAGCCTCACCAAAAATACCACTTGAAGTCAAGATTGCCAAACAAAGACTGTCATACTTTGGCTATGTCATGAGTGCTGAGTCACTCGGAAAGTCAATCATGCTGGGACTGATCAGTGGGAAAAGGGGAAGGGGCCATCCCAGCACCCGTTAACTGGACACACTGGGATGACCATGGCAGAAGGAGGCAGTGCAAGATAGAGGGGCATGGAGAGCAATGATCCACAGAGCGGTCCAGGGTTGGACTCAACTGAATGGCTGATGACAGGATGAAATAATGAAGAAAACCCACTTGGCTAATCGTCATAACATTCAATTAATTTCACAACTTTTAACTTGTATCTTGTCTTACACCGTTGACATATGTGCCTTTTTCTGCCATTATTTGATTTCTTTACAAGCCCCTAAATTTACTGGTTCATACCACAGGTTTGCATCACTGTGCTAGCTCACATGGGGAGGGGGGGCAAGGAGAGGACTTAACCTCAATAGTCTGTTCAAATTGGGAAGCATCAGATGCTCCAGCCTGATGGCGGAGTCAGCTCTTTCTGGTTTGGAAAGGAGGAGAGATATTCAGTTTGGAATCAACTTTCCTTATGGCCGGTTTTGCCTTTTCTTACTGACTTCTGCAATACTCTTCCTTGTACCGCAAAGCCAGCCTAGCTGATCATCTTTAACATAAGAAAGACTTCATTGGAAGCCTTTGTTCTATTCGTGTTGGCAGAAGGGAGAGAAGCCCAGCCGAAACAGATGGCACAAAGCAATTTGCCCTCTCTGTGTTCTCAAACTTTCACCTACAGCTTCCTTCTCTTCCTCTCCAAAGCCCCTCAACAAAACAGTCAAGATCTGCCATCTAGCTGAACTACAGAGCAAAAGGAAGAGGGAGGCAGAGATCACTTCCATCACAACCTCCACTCAGCAATGGATGCTTGTAAGTCTCTGAGTTCAGAGGCTTAAGAGCTCTGCAGAAATAATCGATAGAATTTCAGCCAAAATCAGAGCATTTAAATGGAGATGTGACTAATTTACACTACTTTACAGGTCCAACCAGGCCACCAGCTATGTGTGACGAAAAAGAGGCAATGTCTCACCAAAAGACAGAGAGAGAAAGAGAACAAATATTATCACAGCTTGCGCAAAAATTGCATGAGTTAATTTATATGTGTAGATACAAATTTCAAAATAATTTGTAGAATTCAAATGGAAATATAAGACCATTGCTATAGTGGGGAAAACTATGACCAGTGCAGCTGCTCAGGTTGCTACCTGAATGGTCACTGCTGGCAGGCAATTTGGGGTCCCTGATTTCTATTCTTGGGGCCTTTTATCCTTAAACCCAACATGGAACTGGGTAGCCTTCAAGCAGAAGATACCTTCAAAGAGAATACTATCTTCTGTAAAGCAGGCCACAAGGCCATGCTAAAATCTAACTCCAGACAAACACTGGTCCCACTTTGAGGAAAGATTCACCTTGGCTGAGATAGAGCTCATGAGAGAGTGAAATGTGGCTAAATTCCAAAATGAACCAGATCACCTTCCCTATTCCCCATGCCGTTATAACATTCCTTTATTCCAATGCATTACTATTCCTTAATATTTTGCATTTGTGAGGAGAAATTAACTCTAATTGTCATTTACTAATGAAAATGTACCTGGGTTTTTATGAGCAACTGGCACCTCTAATTAGTAGGTTTGCTCCTTTAAAACTAAACTATATGCTGTAAAACAGCTAACAAACGTGCCTGCACGGAGTGATACGTTTTTGAACTATGAAAATTATATGTTAAGTAAAAATCTATTACTTCATCCCACCACCCCAAAAAATCATAGAATTATAAAATAGTAGAGTTGGAAGGGGCCAGAAGGCCATCAGGTCCAAGCCCCTGCTCGGTGCAGGACTCCAGGTTAAAGTATTCCTCTCGGATGGCTGTCCAGTTGCATCCTGAATGCCTGTTATGTAGGAGAGCTCACAACCTTCCTAGGTAATTGGTGTAAATAAAAGTGTCCTGGGAGGGAAGGAGGGAAGGAGTTGATGACTGGCTTAGACAAAGGACTGCTCAGACCAGGTGGTGATTCAAGGAGAGCTGGGCACCAAGGTTACAGGAGGGCCAGATAGGGCTTGCAGTGTGAAAATACAGGGTACTGAAAATTATATCCAAAGACAAGGAATTTCACATTCCCTGAGAGATATGGAGATTTGGGGGCTATAGGGCAAATGCTTCTCACCTAGAATATGTCAGGAGATGTCACCCTATGGCAGGGGTCTCAAACTCAACTTACCTGGGGGCCGCTGGAAGTAGAGTCTGGGTAAGGCTGGGCGGTATCAAGTATTCCACCACCGCTCATCCCGCGTTGCTCCCGGAAGCTGACCTGGATGCCGCCGGCACTTTGAAGGCCGCAGGGCCCCACCCCCGTGCCCCACCCATCCCGGCAATTGGCCCATGGGCCGTGAGTTTGAGACCCCTGCCCTATGGCATATCTAATGGATCCAAGAGGGATAAATGATGGAAGCTCAGACAGCTTGGGTTTCTTCTTTTTGGAGAGGTTCCCTGTTGCTGCCAGAGGCTCTGCTGAAGGATGCTGTACTATCTTATTAGAGAGAAAGCTACATTAAGTATTGTATTCTGGATTAGAGCTGGGAGTAGTTAGCTTTGTTTTGTGTCCAACATGGCAAAATGGCCCTAGGATCTTAGGGGAGTATAGATTGTTTGTAATTCTCTATTATTCTGCTTTCCAATTCTCCTTTCCCTTCCCCTTCTTGTTGTTTGTGTGTTTTAGTGGTTTTAGACCCTCCACCCCATGTGATCACCTTTTTAATGAACTAGTTTTCCCCCACGTTTGGGCTGTCATGTGCTGAATCCAGGATTTGGGATTCTGGAATTCTGAGTGCTCCAGAATTGTCCCAGAGATTGATGTCAGACTGACTAGTCTGTAGTTCCCAGGTTGTTGTTGTCCTCCTCCTCCTCCTCCTCCTCCTTTCTTGAAGACAGGGACAACATTAGTCCTTCTCTAGTCATATGACATTTCTCCTATCCTCCACAATTCATCAAAGTTAACAGAAAGTGGTTCTGAGAGTTCTTCCACCAGCTTCTTTATGACCCAAGGCTGGAGTTCATAAGGCCCTGGAGGTCTGAACTCATTCAACCCAGTTAAATGATCCTTGACCATTTGCCTATTAATTTTAAGCTGCCATCCTGCTCCAAGAGCTTCTACTTCCCCTTCATCAGGAAGGTCATAGATCTTTCAGGGAAAGACTGTCCCAAAGTAGGTATTGAGCATTTCTGCCTTTTCTTTGTCATTTGTTATCATTTTGCCATTCACAAGGAGTAATTGAACTCGCATGTCTTTTCTCTGTCTTTTACTTTGGACATATCTGAAGGAGGCTTTTTTGTTGCTTGTATCATCCCTCACTAGCCTAAATTCATCCCAAGCTTTAGCCCTCCTGATGCCATCCCTGCAACTCTTATGCTATCCACCTTGGTAGCCTGGCTGTTCTACTTCCTATACACATCTTTTTTTCCCCAAATCACTTCTAAACTTTTTGTGAAGCTACATGGACTTCTTCTGTTGTCTTCTACCCTTTTTCCTTATTGGAATTTTTTGTAATTCAGTCTTTACCATTTCCTTTTTGAAACATTCTGACCCATCTTGGCCTCCTTTTCTCCCTAGAGTGGCTTGCCCTTGGACTTTATTTATCGTTGTTCTGAGTTTATTAAAATTGGCTTTCTTGAAATCCAGGATACATGTTAGGCTACATTTGGCTTCTGCTTCCTTTAGAATCATGAATTCAAATATAGCATGGTCACATTCCCCCATATGAACTTTTGCATTTTTATTTTAAGAACAATCCCAGTTTGGAGGCAGTTTTCAATGTAGCTTTTTCTACCTTACATGGCATACAATTGCTAACAACTTATAGCTGTGCAATGTGGAGAAAGAACACCCAGTCATGGAGTGATGGCATCATTCTAGCCTGTAATCCCAAAAAGAAATAAATTTGTGGGACATGCCTGCCGGTGCTTTGCTTCCAGGAATTTACAGGATTTGGATTACAATATAATTGTCTCAACATGCTTTATTGACCTACTTTAGAGCTTTCCTTAAGTGAGGCTAGAAGCATGGTGATCTCTTTTGTATGTTTTAACATTCACTCATCTTGGCAAGTTCACAACAAGAAAGAAAAGCATGAAAGTCACAGAGTGAACATATTTTTTAAAACCCTTTGATTTATTTTTCCAGGAGATGAACACTGAAAAGCTGATTACAGTAACAAGATGAAACTGGTGGGTAGACTTTTATTTCCCTGCTTTGTAAAGACTAGAAAATGGCAACGGTTTAAAATGCTTAAAACACTTGATTAGTAGAGAGGGAATTTTAGTGCTATATTGTCATTCTTTACAAATGTACAGACATGTACATTTTATTATGTACACACAATATTCTGGCTTTTGGATTGGAATGAAATTATGCACTATATTTTGAAGTCAGATTTTCCTGCGTTAAACACATTGCTGTACTTCTGCTCTGGCCCATTTTATCCACCACAAGATATTGGTTCACCATTCTGCATTCTGAAAAGTCTAAAACACATAAAAGAAAGAACAGATAGCAGGACAAGTCAGGCAGCTTTCCCACATGTATTTTGAAACAAATGCCAGATGTATAGAAGGGATGAAATCTTCCTGTGAATAAATAGACGATCCAATGCCTATTGAACATTATTTTCTCAGATTCCAGTACAAAAGGTTATCATCCTCTCCAACTGCTCTCAGAAGATAACCACGTGAATCTGGTGAATGATGAATGATCCTTCTCCCAGTGAGCTGGATGGCCGTTATCTACAATGGTAACAGTGTTCTACAGTGATGCTTCCAGGACACATGCACAGATTATGTATACCTGCCATGCTTATGTTGGCTGCTCCTATGTGTAACATTGATCCATTTTCAAATCATACCTGCAGTCTAAAAGTTTATGACTGCCAGGTTTCCTCCTTTGCACAGTTAAGGCAACAAACTTTCATTTGCAAAAGCTCTTTATTCTCCAGAGCATTTCCAGCAAACACAATCACCACAAATGAGACTCTGAGCATGCACTGATCGGTTTGTTGAACCCAATCTAGCATCTGTTTCTGAGAACTCTTCTTTTGAGTTCCCGAGTCCCTTCCCTCTGGCAGGGCCCTTTCAGGGTGGGCAAGCCTCTTCTGCTTACACCACCCCTCTAGTTGGCTAGCACTTCTTTCCCAACACCAAGTCATGGGGTCAAGAGTAGTACCAGGTTCATCTGACTCCTGGAGCTCCTGTCTGATACTGCCTTCCAGCAGTGTGGCCTTGAACAACTGGAGGGTGGTCTTGAGATAAGCCCCTCCACTTCTCCCATCTGAATTTCTGGGATTGCCAGTTCCCAGGGCTCCTCTTCCTCCTCCTCATCTGATGAGTCCAAATCTGCCTGACCTTGGAATGCTCACCAAGAACAACTGCCCCCTTCATTCCCAACAGTGACATACATACAGTAGCTGAAATTGAACATTGCCAGTTGATCAGATAAGCCAAATTGAATCAGCTTGCACTGTCTGTGAATATGAGTGTAAGGCAGTATTTAAAAAAAAAATTGCTCCCAAAGCAACAAGAGTAGAAAATGTGCATTTCTGTTAATAACATGGATGCAATGATTATTTTTATATCTTAAACCTAATACATATTCAATCTCTTTCCCTATAAATAAAAATTCCATGCACATGGGCTCCAAGCAGTCTACATAATAAATGAAATTTTCAAGAAGTCAGAAATCATTTTGTTGATCATTCTGTTAATTAGGTAAATGTTACAATAAAATATAAGAAGGATCTGGTTTAAGATTTTCTTCTCGGTTGTCGTATAATTGTGCTTACTGAATTTGTGTGTGCGTCACACTGGATTTCTTTTTTAAGATTTCTTTGGGAGGTCACTTTTGAACAGGTAGCCATTTTACATCATGCATGTGAACATTAAAGTGGTAGCACTACCAGGATGGGTCAGGAGCAGAGGAGTAAGCAGAAAAGGAAGCTCAGGTGTAGCAGAAGTAGTCACAAGTATATGGTGGAAATTGTAGTGCTGAGTAATGCCAAATGACTGTACACACTTCATGAAAAGGTTTAGAACAGATATAAGTAGCAGGTGAAGGAATGGCTCGTTCTAATCCCCAGAAGCTCCCTTTTTTGTCTAGGCAGTATATTTAAGTTATCTTTGCATCCCAGTTTTCAAAATGCATTCAAAGCATTTTTCAAAGGGAATCAAAATAATTAAACAAATAAAACATCCAACATAATTGAACTTGGCTACAAG
The DNA here is from genome assembly GCF_004798865.1 of Varanus komodoensis. Classification (NCBI taxonomy): domain Eukaryota; kingdom Metazoa; phylum Chordata; class Lepidosauria; order Squamata; family Varanidae; genus Varanus; species Varanus komodoensis. The sequence continues at coordinate 3,676,557 of NW_025335589.1, forward strand.
ACAACAGCCAAAGGAGAGGGGAAATGAAAAATCAGTAAAATAAAACTTTCTTCTTTTACAAATTGTTTTATTGATTTTATCTATGAATCATTAAAAAGATCAGAATGGCTTGTGCAGGTAAGGGAGATATCATAAGGATAACAATAAAACACTGATCAAAAATCAATCAAATCAATACAAAACACAAAAGCATTAACCAACAGAGACAACAGAAACCAAAGGAGGCAATAAAAATCAGCAATAAAATGCCTATTAGAATAAAAGGGTTTCAATTCCCATCTAAAACAGGAAGAGAAGGAGCTTTGACCAGCCAAGGAAGAGAATTCCACAATGCTAGTGTCACCATAAGCAATGTCATCATGTACCTACTAATCAGACCTTACTAATTCCAGGCCAAACACTCAGCCCATGGGGGGTTTATACTTGATCCCAGGACATTTACAGCTTTTATGTTAGCACTTTAAATACCTTCTGAAACAAAAACTGTTCAAACACCACAAAGGAAAGATAAAACATGTATTCTAGGAGAAGGAGTTTCAGAACCTGAGTACAATGGCTGAAAATTCCCTGCCCCATATACCAACTATCCTAACTGCAACAGGAAGGACATCAGATCAGCAGGGTCTAAGCTGAAAGCCTACAAAAGAGGACTGGCTCAAACAGAAGAAGGTAATCCACAAGATAAGAAACCATTTCAGGCTGCACTAAGTGCTTTGAAGTGACCCTGGAAGCAGACAGAAGGTCAATTGACACAGTTTCTGTATGATATGGTTCTGCGATGGAGTCCAGTCAGAAATAAATTCCCTGGTATGGGGGGCAGGAGGGACAGTATTGACTTTCATGAATTTTGCACTTACCTTTAACTAAGAGGTAGCCAAGGCTTTCAACCTTTTTCCCCTCCTTTTTCCTACAAGTGATACCACTGCTTCATTCCACACCAAGAAATGGGTAGGGAGAAGTGGGGAAATCTTCAAACAACTCATATTCCAAAGTAAAAATCCACAAGACCAAGATATTTGCCTGATTCTCAGAGGTTAATGCCATCTTCAGGGAGATTTTTGCTGCCAGCCATTGAACCGTACCACATTCTAGGTAGAATTCGCATTACAAACATTTGTATAAATAGATGTTTCCAGATACTCTTCGTAGACAGCACTGTACAAGCTAACTGAGATGTTACTATGGAATGTGGCAAGGTCAGAACTGATGAAGAAAGGGTGCAGAGTGCACAGCAGGCTGAGCTCTGAGACTTTATCTTCCAGGAGCAGCTAAAACTGCAGCAGCTACCCCAAGCTATGAAGCCACTGCTTTAGAGAAAGCTCAATCCTGGCTAGAACAAGATGAACACTCAAAACTAAATCAATTTCATCCCACACAAACAGGACCTCAATTTTCTGGTTTCAGTGTCAATTTATTAATCTATATTCAGCATTTCACTGATCCCAAACATCACTTTAGGAATTTATTTGCCTCATGAAGTCTGATGGAATGGAAGGATAAATTGTATGTCATACTGATGATACTGTACATAGAATGCCTGATGATCTTTCCCAGTAGTTTCATATATAAGGGGGGACCCAAAAAACCTAGGAATTTATTTATAAAAAATCATGTATTTATTTTTACATGTTCAAACTTCAGTCCCCTTCAAAGTACTCTTCATTTGATGCAATGCACCTATCAAGACTTTTTTCCACTGCTCAAAACAGGTTTTGATTTTGATGCCTTTTAGTGCTTCTGCCGTTTTTTGTTTTACCTCTTTCACATTGGCAAAACGTTTCCCTTTTTTCATCTGGGGAAACAAAAGTTGCCCAGGGTCAGATTGGGTAAATAGGAAGGATGGGGCACAAGGGTCATGCCATTTTGGTCAAAAACTGCTGAACACTCAGCTGAACGAAATTTCACCACTGCACATTGTTGGTGTAAATCAGCCATCACAAAATAGGCAAACGCATTGAAGGAGTCTCCAAAAAAAACCATATCCACTTAAGTCCTTGGATGGTTCTTGGTCCATTTGTCTCAAACAGCAGCTCTGACTATTGTAGGGTATAAAAACCTACAATGTTAAACAGAAATTAAACATTATGGATATCTATTGTCAATGCCTGCTGAGTGCCACCCATGAGCCACCAACAATGCATTAGAGCTTTCCAGTGAGACCCCTAGTCATGAGAACCTCCTTTTCCTAATGAGTCCTTCTCAAAGGAGCACTCCTTGCCTGCCACTTGAGCTGACAATTCTCCTGGGGAACAGGATGTCTACCCAGCCTCTGCCTCAGTAGGAAATTTCCTGTCCGTGACATAGAAGGTCCTATGACAATCTCTCCTGAGGGCCAAGGCTCCTCCTGGTTTTCTGAAATGGACGTTGCTACAGCATCCAATCATTGTAGCTCTGGATCTATCTGAAATCTTGCTCTTCCTCTGCATTCTTTATGTGATGCCCCTTCATGTGATGTATGCACAAAGTGGAATGAAATAACTCATCATTGCTAGAGACAGAATCGGAGGGAAAAGTCACTAGACCAGAATGGGGTTGTGTGCTATTGGCACTGTAATATATTGGCAGGAATGGGAGGTTTGGAACTCCGGTCTGGTAATCAGAGAGCCAAGCACAATAAAGTTGCTAGACCTGATAGGGGAAATTGTCCAGGTGCAGCTTCTACAACATTGTGACCTGGTGGCCATGAGGGTCAATAAAGGGTGAAAAATAATGGTGAACTGAATGTCACAGTTAGATTACATCCACCAATTATTTGGCTATAGATATCTTGTTTCTTTTCCATTCTGATTAATTTGCACCCATTCCAAAATTAGTGCTAGATAACGGATTGTTATGAGGATTGGTGTGGGGGTGAAGGTAACTGAAAAGGCCATGAAAATGAGATGCAGTCAGGTAGAGAAGTATGGAAATACATCAGCCACAACTTTCACTTTGGCTGAGGGATTACTAAAACAGCAACACAATTTTCTAACTAAATTTTTTCTCTACCTAAGAAATGCTCATGAAAGATGTCAGAATAGACCCAGGGGAAGTGATAGGGAAAACAAAGCCATTGGAATCCTCCAATTATTATTCTGTTCTTGATTCCAAGCAAGCTGGCTGAAGCCTTAAAAGAAATCTTGATGAACATCAAGCATCTATCAGAAAGGGACAATTTAAGCATTACGTGATATTTTCAGGATACCATAACATACTAGTAGCCATGCCCCAACTGTTTTCTGCAGAATACGGTGATTAGTTAATTGCATTTCTTCAGTCATACAAATCCCCTAAACACACAGAGAGAGACCTCCTCTTTTGCTCCTGCTGTGAGTGGCTTTTTCTCATTTGAAATTCCCGTTCAAGTCAGAGCTATGACCCTGCTCACTATCTCAAGGATCTGCCTCTAGCCATAATTATATTCACCTTTGCGCACTTTGCACTCTGCCAGGCAACAGTGGCTATAAATTATCAAGGGGGCAGGGGAATCAACAGCATTTTAAGGGTCACCAAAACAAGTTACAAGTTTGTCCATTGACATTTCCCTCCTGGAAAAGCTAGGGCAGGAGGTCAAAAACATGGCTGACTAACAAGGCAGACCACAGGGAAAGGTTACATGGATGGTAACATCAGCTGTTAATAATGCAACAGAAAAAGCATTTTGTGAACAAGTAATGAAAGGAAACTATGCCGAGCAAAGTGAAAAAACACAGGGATCACGCAAGAAATGACTGTGTAACACTCAGGGAGAAATTATTATATTACAAAAGGTATTTAACCCTCTTGGTTAAGTACCAGGCCAATGTCCTTTCAGCTTATATGAAAGCTACCAATGGATAGGAAGAGAACCAATTGCTTTTTTATGAATGATAGAGCATTCAATGTCATACTCCAAGATACAGTGCTACAAACCTGGCATCTTATCAGGGTCAGTCATGCCCTGGGTCCTAAATGGATTGCAGGACATACTCTATAGGGTCTTGATTGGATCACATCCAGAAAGGAGCTTTGCCAGAGCTGATGAAAATTCAGGACAGAGCACATATCATGAAGGAAAGGTATAGCAGAGAGACAGGAGTTGTAGTGCTTCATTCTTTCGGCCAGGACTCATAGACACTACGGGAACAAGGCATAGCCAGGATAATATGATTGGATCAAGATATAGCCCAGATGCAGTGAAACACTGCTGCAAGCTATTGCAAGCCATTATCTACACATAAGAATATGATTTGGTTCAGGATCATTGACCACATAAGGAGCCAGATATATAATAAATAAAGTATGTCCAAGTTGGGAAGGGCAGGACTATCCCTTCCCCCTCTCAAATGGAAAGGAGTTTAAAAATCAGAGTCAACCAACAACCCAATTCACATGTCCTTCCCGGCTGAAATGCATAATACCCCCACCTCACTGGAGTACTAAATCTTGCCTCAAGTAATGACATCACCACTGATGGGATTATGTGATCATGCAGAAAGGGACTTCTTGAATGTAAAATTGGATCTAAGTTATATGATGGGTTGAAAAAATGTTAATCTGTGAGGATATTGGATTTTACTTTAACACACACAGAGAGAGAGAGGGGGGGAAAGAGAGAGGGAGGGGGAGAGAGAGAGACAGAGTCTTGCCGGTTAAGAGCATATTGGCACTCTAAAATTTCTCATTGAACCCAATGGAACTTATGAGTAAAACTTGCTTAAGATTGCATTGTGAGAAGCTTGGGAAAAATCATTGTTGTGTTTAGGATTTATTAAAGAGTGAAAATCCTGTTTGTGAGCCCTGGCCCCTTACAGAACTTCACTTTTCAAAGTCCTCTGTGCCGTGTGTTTGGTTGGGGAGAGGGGGTGTCACATCAATTGATACATTATGGAAGAGATACTAAGTGAGACCCTGGACCAACCATCTGGCCTCATTTTGTTGAAAATGACTGGCAGACGTTCTCCAGGTTTTCAGGCAAGATTATTTTCTCACCCTACCTGTAGGTGCTCGGGGTTGAATCTGGATCCTCCTGCATGCCAAGGTCAGCCTCTCAACTGTAGTCCCACTTATGTGAGTTAGCAAAAGCATTAATCTGTTAAAACTGTTGTTAAATATGCCAACAGGTGTACACTGATCAGATACCAAGAAGCAGCGATTGTTCGGGTTTCCTTGGTGCAGGTACTTCACATGCCACTGATGCAAACATATTCTGCCATGCTTCATTGTGCTCACTTTGGCAAATCCCAGTATATACCCAGCAAATACTTCTGCTGCATCAAGTATGAATCAGCTCTCCCTGTCTTCCAGAATAATGAAGAGTTACCTGGCACAACTTAAATGGCTATTTCCCTTTTGCTGTTTAACTAAATTTAGTAGCTGTTTACCAAAGTAATGAAATATTGCCAGTGCCAAACCTTAATATTCATGGCTTGGGTATTTTGTTATGCTATTCACCATTTTTATGTAGTATGATGAATATTTTAAAATGCTGGAAATCAAATATTTATTTCAACATAAACAACAAACCAGCCACAAACTAGAGAAAGTGCTAATTATGCCATGTGTCATTGATTCCTTCTGTCTCTCTTTTCATCCTAGTGGAAGCCCATAAAAAGGGAAAAACAGCCTCAGTTCTGCTGAGACCTTAAGCTACAGGGCCCAAATGTGGCAGGCTACAAAGGAGCCTCCTCTTGCTTTGCAAGCACACATCTGTGTAAACTAATTTGAGACATTGTTGCAACCCTGGGATAAAGGAGGGTAAGAGGAAGATGAATAGCAGAGAAGTCTGGTTCACATAGAAAGAATCCATTGGGCTCTGCAGGAAGGGGCAGGCCAGGTCATGAATAGCCTTGGTTCCCATTCAGATCCTCCTCAATATTAGCATGAAGCTTCCATCTGGACTGCAGTAAAATGGAACCGGCACCAGCCGTCGCACAGCTTCCAACAGCTTTGGGAGTGACTGAAGGCAATCTGACAAGATAACTGATGGCTTTGCAGCTAGTGATGCTGCTACATGCTCTGTCAGTCTGATCCTGGAACCATTCAAGTGAAAATTAACTTCCTCTCATCTGGCCACTAGGAGAAAAAGAAAATAGAAAGAGTGCCCTGGAAGAAAGTGGCTGTGTTTTTAATCAGAACAATTTAGAAGGCAAGGGGGGCAGGGTAACCAAAATAAGGGTTTATGGCAGGAGGAGATTCACTCTTTGTCTCAAGGTAGAAAATGCTCTGAGTGCGTCTAGCCAAATCTGTGGAAAAGAAAAAGACAAAATGAAAAAGATACAAAGATGAGCTGAGTTCCCTGAAGACTGTTTCCCTAGCCCGAAGGCACCAAAGGGCTGGCACTTCTAAGCATTTACCTAGTAATAGTGTGTGTGCTCCATGGGTGGCAGGAGGCAAGCCCTGAGCAAGAACAGCATCAGACAACTGACAGATTGTCTCTGCAAGAGAAGCAAATGATGGCCTTATCAGAGTTGCTCAGGTACTGAGCAAATTCAATCTCCCCTTCATAGTAAACCTCTACCCACAGGCATCCCACTTGTCTGTATGAGTACCGGTGTCAGTAAGCTGGAGAGCTGGTGAGTGTTTCCCTTCCCTGGCTGTGTGCATGGAAACAACTAAGTAATAATATCAAAAACAATCCTATCTGGAAGGACAGTTGCTTGCTCAACTGTGCATAATAGCTGTATATAAATAGCTGTACATAAATGACAGCAAATATGCTTTTAAATTGTATATAATAAAAGAACAAATAGCTATGTTAGTCAGTTGTTCCAGAGTAGGATCAGGATTTCAATGGCTACTAGTCATAATGATCATACTTTACTTTCTCTATCAGCTGTAATATATGCCTACGTACACCAAACTGGGGGACATGAGTGAGAGGTTGCTATTGCATATAATGTCCTACTTGTGGGCTTTTCATATTGTACATGTTTGTCCTCTGTGCAACAGAACACTGGACCAGATAGGCCTTTGATCAGACTCAGCAAAATTCTTATGTTCCTAGGAAGACAAGGAGCTGTGTGTCACTATAAAATCTAATTTGCCTAAGCTATGAATGTGGCTATGTAATACAGTACTGTCTCTGGTAATTGGAGGGGCACTGGAGATAGGATCCACATAACCAGATAATCCCATTGTGGTAGTCTACAATAGGATGCCTTGGATTTCCTTCTTATGTATTTGGATAACAGGTAGAAACTGAATGATTGCGCTCCCTGCAGCAAGTCTGTGTCAATTATTTCTATATCTTTGAACGGTGTCTTTATACATTTGCTTCAAGTACCGCAGTGTGGTCATTAGTCTATGGACTGTTATCTCCCAGTAATAATATTTATTATCTGGCAGGTACTACTATTAATTTACAATTTATTATACTGCATACCATGCATAACTTTGAACATACCTGGGTTCCATCAAAAGTCACAATTGATTGGTTTCTGCATTGTAACTTCACTATCATGTTGGGCTCTTTTTTTCTTAGCCATGGCTGTATAGCTATGAAACTCATTCTCAGGGCAGCATACCCTAAAAGGGAGGTTAAAAATCTTTTAAATATAAATTAACTGTAAAACAAAGTCTATTGTTGGGGGAGTAAGGGGGTCCACCTGGTACCTTGCTGAACTATCTCTTCCCTACAAACATTTGTGCTGCAAAAGGACTGCAGGTGGCACAGTGGTTTAAACCACTGTGCTGCTGGGCTGGTTGATCGAAAGTTCACCAGCTCGAATCTGCACAACGGGGTGAGTTGCCATTGCTCCGTCCCAGCTCCTGCCAACCTTGCAGTTCGAAAGCATGCAAATGCAAGTAGATAAAAAGGTACCACTTCAGTGGGCAGGTAACAACGTTCCGTACACTTCGGTGTTTAGTCATGCCGGCCACATGACCACGGAGACTGTCTGCGGACAAACACAGCCTCCCTCGGCTAGGAAACGGAGATGAGCACCGCCCCCTAGATTCATGACTGGACTTAATGTCAAGGGGAAACCTTTACCTTTACCTTTAAATAGCTCAAAAGGGCCTGACACTGCCATTCTTACTACATATTAAAAATAAGGACTTCTTTGCTTTATTTAGGTGTGTGTGTGCTTAATATGTACTATATATTGAGTTTTTAATCCATCAGAAACTATGATGATGTTTTGTTGTCATAACGATTACCCTTTCCTATAACATAAGCATTCTACACAGTCAGAGAAAGTTCCTTTTGAAACAAATGGGTATTCATTTGTGTAATCCACTAATCAGGAAGTCCTAAGTAACATGATAAGGAATGTAGATTATTGAGCAACTGTCCTTCATAAGGAAGTAATGTTAATGTTCGTATGAAAAACTTTCCATGGTGCATTTTTAGGCAGCTCATGCATCATTGTTTCCTGATGGCCTGCACTCAGACACAATTCTTGTGTGTGACGTAATTGTCCATAAACCATATCATGGTACTAAGTGAGCTACAAGGATAGGAAAAATGTTTTCTAATGAGTCCAACCAGGGAAAACAAATGCTAAGGATCATAGAATAATATTTCTTTCTATTTACAGTAAGGTGACAAGCTTTGGAGAGTTATCAAACAGGTAGGAGAATGCACTAACAGGATATTATTTCCATAAAGCTGAAAGTGTTGGTTTTAGGCTTGGCAAGTATTTCTTTTTACTTCCTATTCAATGCCTGAACAAAGCCACAGAAGCTTGGCATAGCATCTCTTTCTTTGCAATGACTCCTGCCAACACCAGTCAGGAGTGATGAATCTCTTTAGTACTAATGTCTTTGAGATAACCAAGCATGCACAATATATTCTGTCTATCCTGGTAGATCTACTTTCCTACTATACCAGGGGTCCTCAACCTGCAGTCCACAGGCTGCATGCAGCCCCCAAGCTCTTTCTGTGTAGTCCTCCAACCTGCTATCACCCTCAAGGCATTTTCCCTCAGACCCACAACTGTTCTTCCTGCCTCAAATGGCACCATCTACTGCTGTTTTTCCTGTCCCTTTTTTACAAAAATCACAACAGCAACATTGTTTCTTCTCCTTAGTTTTGATATTGTTTTCTAAATTTTTTGCTGAACCAGGGTAACAATCTGTGTAGATTTCCCCTGGAAGAGTTCCTATCTTCCATGAGGAAAATGTTGCTGTAGTGCAAAAGAGAACATGTTTTACCTAATCTACCTTTGGTTTTTTTCAAGTCACATCGGAAACCACAACAGGGAGACAGCAATGGATGCCAATGGAAAGCAATGAGGCTTTCGCAACAGGACAGCATATAAATATTTTAAATAAATAAATAAAATAAAAATAATACCTCTTGGTATGCCATTCTCCCTGCCATACACACACACACACACTAGCCTGAAGCTTGATCAAACAGCATTTGCTAGATCAGATAATGCATACAGTAATTATATCTCTGAAAAATGTGTATGTTCTTCTCCACACCATAAATCCTCCATGTTCCAACACTTCCTGCTGTTAGTAAACACTGCCATTTGTTTACTGAAATGATTTGCACACAGATGGTGTGGGCAGTATCAACAGGACCACTGAGTCCTGAGCAAGATGGTGATGCACTCAGGTGGTGGTTTTCTAACCGAGTAGCTTATAAAAATAGGAAGCGCTGTTGCAAAATTAGTCCCCATGGCATAAATCATGAATAAACCATCTTAAAGTTTTGTTAAAACAATAATATTTTTATTTTTCAGACAATTTGCTTGAAAAATTTTTTCTTGCACAGCACTGGAGGCTGCTCCTGAAGGTTCCCCAAGTCTAAGTTCTAGTTCAGGTGGCATTGTATATACCGCTAGCAGACGTCACTCTGGCTATAGAATAAAAGTGTTCAGAAGAAAAGATAAGAACTAGGCCAATGACAGCTGAACATGCTCAGTGGCACAAAGATAAGCATCTCTTGGTGAGGAGAGCAGTGGATAAAAGTATGCTGAAAAGCCACTTCAGTGGAACCGGGAACATGAGGATTCCATGATGCAATATTGTGTTACCAATCCTACTTGGTACTGAAGCCTTCCAACCACAAAGAAAATTCTGGACTTTGGATTATGACATTTATGTATACCTTTCTGCAAACCCATTTGAGGCAAAGGCTTCTGGGAATGATCACAACCTGTATGATTAATTATAACGTCTTCCAATGATTTAGAAACAACAGAAAAGATTAAACTCCACATCTAGTTATTTATATGGTTCTCTGATTTTAATAGGCCCAACCAGGCTGTTTGACATCTGGCTCTTAATCAAGGTCACGGCCCAAATGTGCATAGTGGCCACCTTCTTTCAAAGCTAATAAGACATCGTGATGGGTAACAATGCAACACATGAAAACACAGCACTGTGTCACTCCACGTCTTATGCAGCCATTTGTTATTGTCAGCCCAGGAGGCACACCTCAGCAAAAGCATATTTTGGCAGGGGCAGCACTGTTTTAAGAACCACAGAAAGTGATAAAAGAGGGACCATTAGCCTTTAATTTAAAGTTTATGACACAGAACATTTTAATTGAAGTTAAATGAACTATTAACATTTATCACCATAATTGTTCTGCAACCCCTGACCCTGAAAGACAGAGCTGTGATAGTAGGAGCCTTGGGCAAAACTTAACTGGGAAATGGGAGAGAAGACAATCATCCCATATTTTGTAATGTCTTGCAGGCTGTACATTGCTGTCCATAAATGGCTTATATCGCCCAACGAGCACAAATTTCAAGGGGCAAGCAAGATGTCTTTCGATACTCTGTGAGGAACGATACATTCCCAGGACATGGTGCCTGTGTCAAGAAAAGGAGGGTCACTTTGCCAGATGCCTGAAAATCGCTCACGAGGCTACAGATCATTTTTAGCCCACAGCCTCAGACTCAGAATTGGACTGCTTGATACTTTCCCACTTCCACCACAGAAAAGAAAGATTCTGTTCATTCCAAGAAGTAGCAAGAGCACACCAGGCCTAGTAAGTATAGCCTCAGGATTGAAAGGCTGGCATGGGCTGATGACGGTATTTTCTTTAGTGGAGCAACCAAAACAAACTGCAGAGCGGAAGAAGGAAGGGGCCAGACTGCCGGATACATTAGAGGATTTCCTGAGATCTGGAGACTTTCCTAGCAAGAGCATGGAAGATGTCTGATGGGTTTGCACTCGAGGATCAGCTCCAGGATCTAATCAGATTTGGCATTCAGCAATTCTACACAATGGCCTGCTTTGACTGCAGCAAACACTGAGCAACTGGGAATCCAGAAAACCACCATTTAACACAAGCAATCACCAATATTTTAGCCAGGGAAGGGTGCAGACAAGCAGGAGTGATTCTAGTACAGTTGCACAGTCAGGAACATAAATATTCCAGAAGCAAGGTCAAATAAGAGGACAAAGGTCAAGCACATCAGATAATGAAGGAGAGCCTAAAACCAATAATACATGAGAGGCAGTGGGGTACAGAGGTTAAAAGAATGGAAGTGTGACTCAGGGGATCTGGGTTCTAGATCCCACTCAGCCATGGAGCTCACTGGGTGACTTTGGGCCCATCAGACTCTCAGGCTAGCCTACCTCCCAGGACTGATGTGGTTAAGAATGAGTGGTGGAGCCACCTTGATAGGAAAAGGCAGGATATGAATATATAAATGAATAAACCTGACAAATATAATTTCCAGCACTAGCTAGGCATATACTTAAGGCAAAATGAGGGGTTTTTTTCCTTTCACTTACAAGCAGGAGAAAAATACCAGTAGTCCTCCCACTTGATTTCCACCCTGCTGGCAAGAGCCAATAGGGCCTATCAGAGTATAGAATTCACCAGTCTACAAGTTCTCTGGCATAGGATTGCTCAGAACTGCAAGTCTGTTCTATACCCACTTCATGTAACACCATCTGCAGCTGACAGGACTTCCCCACATTGCAAATACATACAATTCCAAGTTAGCAGGCCAGAACAGAAAACAGGATAACCTCATTCTTTGAGGGGTTTCATCCTGATTTCCTCCTTTTTTGTACTCTTTGTCAGCCAATATGGAGCAGAAGTGTTTTGCCAAATATGTTGAATATGATTTGATTGCTTCTTTGTCACTTGTACAATGACCAAGGCGACTATCCAGAGATTCCTTGTACAATTGGTTCTAAGACCAAATTCCTACTGTCAAACATAAAATCAGGCTCATACATGGTTGCCTTTTTTCATGATCAATTGCAATGCTATAAAACAGAATATTGCAGTTTCAATGCTAAGAAAGCAACCAGATGATTCAGAGTCATCAGATCCATACAATTCATTTATCCAAACAAAAATTGAGAAAATGTTTACAGATCCTCAAAGGAGAATATTGTAGCTGTGGATGCATATAATGATAATCTTCCATTTATCATAGCATTATTTTGCTATGAATATTAATATAACTTCTCTAGAAATCCAATTTTTTATTTTTTTATGATTACTTCCCCAAATCCCTATTTAACTATGAAAGGATAATTGCCCCATACCACATTTTTCTTATAACAATTTTCAGTGGATTAATGCAACAAGTTGAAAAGCAAGAAGAATACTCTCAGAACAGAAAATACAGAGCTAAAAGATTTGGTACACCTGCTAGATGTATCAATAGCACAAGCCCTATTCAGGTGGTAAGTCTAAAACATGAGCTGGGTATGGAACTCTGCCAATTAGTTTGTCTCTTTGGCATCCATGCACAAATCCAATGATTAGGAAAATCCATAACTGTTACCGTACAGAGCCCATTCCATAAAACACACCCAGCTTTAATGACAAATATACAATGTGCCCTAGCTACATTTACTGGAAAGGGCACTGCAGGTGCCAACTTCATTTGGAAACAGGCAGCACCAAATATTACAAAATCAAGCCCTGGCACACTGACAGAACAATCTGGTTTAGTATTAAAATTAAGACCTCACCAAAAATGCTATAGCCATGACTTAAATCCTTTACCATCCTTTCTTTAAAGTTACACATAATGTCATAATCAGGCGCAACCTCAAGCACAACCAGATATTGCAAAATCAGTCACACACACAAAACCACTCTGGTATTTTTAATTAAATATCTTTAAAAATTAAGACCTCACTGAAAGTGGCATAATTTATCTCCTCTGCAATCTTCTCTTTAAAGTAGCACATAATACACTAATTATGAATGTTATATTGGTTTGGGTGTTTTTCATCTGGTATGCTATCTGAATTTAGCAGATTAATTTTACTTAACATTAAAGGAAATAAACCAAGATTGATATTTTATGCCTAATTTAATGAAATACTAATCGATACAATTATTACAATATTGTTGTTGTTGTTGTTGTTGTTATTGGGGCTCAGAAACAAAATGTTGCATATATATATGAGTACCTGTGAGTGGAAGAACTTTCAAAAGTCTCCCTTCTTAGGCAAGAGGCTGCCCAGAGATAGTGAAAAAGCAGGTGCTGGCTGGGGAGAGAGGAGGTGAATGAACAGGTCCCAACTTGAAATAAAACAAGTGAATAGGTGCCATTAGATGTATGCCTATTCCTCCATTCTCTTTTTCTGGCCATCCCATTCCCAGCTCCACAGTGCTAAGCATTTCATTGCCTGAGCTAAGAAATGCTCTGCTACCACCACTGCTGCCTCACGTCCCTTTGTAGCTGTTGGGTAATTGCAAGAGAACTCGGCTGGCCGGCTCTGGAAAGAGCTTGGGTGGTTGGAGCCCGGCAGCTGCTAGTGGAAGGGAAGGGACAGCACAGCATGATGGAAACCAGAAGAGCATCTGTTGCTGGAAGGCCCATCCACCACTCTCTCCCTGTGGCAAACACCACATCAGGAAAACAGCATGAGGGGTTCCTGAAAGCAGCAGTGAACTCCCCTAGTCCTAGTGGGGATGGGAGAGCTGCAGTGCAGTTGGCTGTTCCTTCTGCCCTGTTTTCTGATGCTGCAGTGAGTCAGGATAGGTTTGTGATTGCGCTGTTTTGGGAGTGGTTTCTTCCTGCAACCTTGAGGCATTTCTTCTAAAGTGTTTGCTTTTTTTCCCTTGCAAACTTCAAAGTCACCATGAGTTGGATGATACTTCCCGTTTGTGTGTGGCCATTGTGTTTTGGCTACATAAGCAATAGTGCTCAGGGAACTGAATAAGAATTAGGTTAAAGGGTGATTATTTATTACAATGATAGCCTTCCTTTGCTCCAAGAACCTCAAGACAGTGTACTCAGTCCTCATGCTTCTGTCTCATCTTCACGACAAGCCCATGAGGTAGGTCAAGCTGGAAGATATTGATGCACTGAAGGACAAGTGAACTTCATGGCCAAGTGATGCTTTAGACACAGATCTCTCCAGTTTTTCCTCCAGCACCACACCATCTCTCCATATCATATCATATGAACATGAACCACCACTAGAAGTGATTGTGAAATGAGTGCATGCAAACAATAATCCACAGCAGGCAGTCATTCCATGTACAGTTCTGAACTAAACCCAGTGAAGACATATATTTTTGTTATATACTCAAATGCTCCAGCCCCATTTGCATAGCTTTCATTCTCACAGCTGCACAAACTATTCAGTGTTTTAATCTTGTTCCAGCCCTGTTGCTCCCTCCTTATTCATCACAGCAAGCCAATCCATTCCTACCTATGCATAGTAAGTTTTGGAAGTGCTTCATGATGTCTCAAGCTGGGATCCACGCATGTTTTCCTTCTGAATAGTCACGTCAGTGTCTCCCCTTGAGAGCTGAAGTGAGGAGTTTGCCTTAGATAAATATTTTTCTACATAAAAGTATATGCACAAAACCATACTATAATGGGACTTCCAACTTGCTGTGAACAAGCAAACAAATTTGCCACATTCTCAGAACACACTAGGGGTGGAGTCTGTTCTTTCTGTTTTCCAGGTCTTTTCAAGAAACTAATCATTATGTTTAGATTAAGTGGGCCTATCTAATCCCCATGTTCACATGACCTATTTTCATTTTGCCCTTCCTGTTGGCAGTGGCTTTCTGAAGCGATATGTACACTACTTGCATTGGTAAAACCTAGTGAGGTTCCCTTAGTGGCCCTCACATGCATACACATCCATCAGTTGATGTCATGTCAGAGCACTGAATTACCTCCCTTCACATCATCTCCCAATCCATTTTTATTGAACTTTGTTCACATACTCAGTTACTCCTTGTGTTGTTCAAAACATTCATTTGCATAAGCCCTCTTTGGACATTCAGTTGCCCCCATGCAACGACAATTGCATGAGAGAGTGTGGACTAGCTGGCTCCCTCTGTTGTGTTCCTTTTGCCTGGATCTGCCACTTTCCATGTGTTGGGGGTTTAAAGATCTGCAGACAGATGCCTGCTGTAGATTGTAGGAGACACTGGTGTACAGATAAAATATGCAAGTGCCATTCTGAGAATCCCTGCTGTCCACCCCTGGCCTAAAATAATGTGTGAGCACTTCACACAGAGACCCATGCATGAAGGCCACAGTCCTACAATCCTTCCAGCCCTTTATTGAGGTAGAAATCACATGTCAGTTAAACATCTGCAAGCGTAGACATTTGCATGGACTGCATGAGAGCATTTTACATCAGACTGTGATGTACAGGCATGCCCCTTCTCTCCCATGACATGAATACTGTCACTATCTGGACAAGTACCATAAATGGATCACAGCAGCCAAAACTTTTCCTTGACTTAAATTCCTTTTTCCATTACTCAGGTATACAACTGTGGCAAATACTATTTGAGAGGCAAAGAACACTGCTGAGCAACTTAGAGTGTCTGGGAAATAACAGGATGGGGAGGGCGGGGGCGCTTCCAGCAGCTGCTGATGGAAAGGTCAGCTGGTTTCATCGCTGAAGCCAACATAAGTCCCCTGAAGATGTTAACTTCAATGTGTGTGAACCCAGGATCATGAATTTTAGAATAATTGCTTTATTACAGGTGCAGCATAATAGTTTTCAAATGACACCAAACCACTAGAGCGATCACTGTAAGTAAACCTGGCATTTTAGGAATGCACTTCTTTCCTAGGGTCTTAATAGACTTTGAGGTGCATTCCTACTGACAACAGCAACTTTTCGCATGCAGCAGATGTTTCAAACCAATGGCCAACTTTAACTAGAGCAATTCAGCAATTACTAAAGGGATTTTGAGAAAAGTGAATCTAAATGTAGTTTAGTCCCCATGGAGAAGACTGAAAGGTATAGCAGAACAATTGCACAGAGCCTGTGCCACCTTGATGTTCAGCCATCTCTGCTTGACACTACTTCTGTCCACCTTGCTGAAGGTTAACTAGGCTGGGTCTAATCTGTACCTGGATGGAAGACTCCATGGGACCCTTGTGTAAATGGATTTGAAGTCCATCCTGGAAGAAAGGTGGGATGTAAATGGAATAAATACAGAGAAATGAGAAGGGTTAAATTTGTGCTGTGAGGATCAGACCCAGCTTCTGTTTTCCACATGAGGGAATAACTCTACAGAATTTATTAAAAGTACTTTCAAGCAGAGCACATCTCGCTCTCTACTGAATAAGTAGAGAAAGCACCACATGAGCTACAGGTAATGTAATGCACAGGTGGGCAACCTCAGCCCAGAGGCCAAATCTGGCCCTTCAGGGATCCTTATATGCCGCACTCCCTTTCCTCAGCCAACACTCATTTGCTAGTTTACTGACTTTCTTCAGGTTTTTTTATGTAAAGTTGTTGAAATGTCCCTCGTAAGACATGCGTTTTAATAGAAAGACGTTTAAGCTACAACATGTCTTTGTCCCTACCCACTACTGAAAAGTCACCCCCAAGAACATTCCCAAAATTTTGCTGTCAAGTTTCAAGTGATTCCCCGCCTCTGGTGTAAGGAGTCATGAGCATACCTGAGCTACAGAAGCTATTTTTCCTGCTTGTAATTATTACAAGAAAAATTGTTTTAGGCTTACATGGTCACTTATGCTGTGTCATCAGGATGTTTGTGGTGTAGCTTACCTTCTCAGGACAATCTGCAAATCAATGGATGGTGTAGTATTATTTATTTCATTATCCTATCTATTCCCGTCCAGCAACTTAGGGAAGTCTGTGTAGGGTTCTCAGGAGGGATCCCATCCAGGTAGTAACTAAACTCAGGCCTCCTTCACTCCAGCCAAGATGGGTGAGTCACCTGTCTTCAAACCATGCCTTAAAATTACAGTGGAACCTCAGCTTTCATGGATTTCACTTTCATGGATTTGATTATCCGTGAGCTTGCCATCAATAATTAAATTGGATGGTGGGTTTTTTGTGTTTTTGGTTTTGCTTTTTTTCCTCCTACCGGGGAAAATCATCATCACCATAGAGAAACAGGAAGATGAAGAGAAGAGAGGGAGACCTCAAAGCATGCCTTCTTGTCCTGTTCATCTGGAGAGGACAATCTCTCTAGCATTTCCCTGGTGCACAGAGGAGGCAATGGTGAGTGAAAGGGAGGGCAGAGAATAAGAACAGAAGAACAATATAAATGAAGAGGATCCCTGCTGAATCAGACCAAGGTCTGAGAAAAAGAGAGAAGCAATCCAGACAGGTATGGTCAGCAGTATTAAGAGTTAAGGTATGAGGGAGTGGGCTAGAGAGATCCTTAATTTTTCCCCTTTCATGGTAGTCCTGCACCCCAATACCCACGAATGTGGAGGGCCAACTGTACTAACTTTCCCTTTCCCTGGTGCTCAGGACAAGTTACAGAAATTTAAAGAGATAAATAAGCATACTGAACCAATAAAGTCCAAATAAGAAAATGAAATTAAATTAAAGTTTGAGTAGTTTTCTCTGTCAATCTTAATTAAACTGTTTAATTGCTTGATCATGGATTGAAAAGAACATTGATACTAATTGGAACAGCCAGTTCTTTTAGCATCAGGAATAGGAGGGTAAAAAATAGCTGAATTGTGGTTCTACTTTCTGGATAAGGTGGTTCTATACTAGAGCACAGAGAAGTAAATCCTCTGGATTGTAAAGAGATCCCTGGGAATCCGGTGATAGTTTCCACTAAATATATGAGAAAAACTCTACAGGTCTTGAGGAGCAGATTAGAGCAGATACACCTAGGTATGCTGTCTTTAGACAGAACCTGCCGAGTGTATAAGGATTGTGCAATAGTAAGGATTTTAAATAGAGAAGTTAATCATTTATAGCAGTTCAGATAAATTAGTAACAATAGTTTTAGGAAATTGACCCTTAAAGTAAAGGGTGAGAAAGATACATAAATGCATTAAAATATTTAACATGGGCAATCTTTAACACTGTAAATCATTTGTACCAAGAATCTTATGGAATAAGCAGGCTAAATATAGGAAGAGCTTAACTGGAGGTTATGTTAAGATAACTGCTACAAGTTTGGTCTAAAAACCTGTTTAAAAATGACAAGGAAAGAGGTATATGTTGGATCCAAAGTATGATACTATTTTATGTAAGTAGAGTATCAAGGAACCAGAAATACTGGTTTGTGCTTGACTTCACATCAATGACTGAATTTGTCATGGTTTCCTGTGCATTTTCAACTGTAATTAGCACAGATTATTTCTTAATACACCTTATCCAAGTTTAATTCTCAAGATGGAATAAAAAGAGATGGTACATTTAAACAGCAATTGAAATTTCCATCAACGATAGAACATGTGCTAGAAATGTAAAAGCTCTAGCTACTGGTTTCTTAGATAACAAGGGTGAGGGCAGACATATGTGAAGGAGCAGTACTTTGAACACACATTCAGTCTTCCAAGTGATTTGTTTGCAGGATATAGAATTTCCATTGCAGAACACTTAGAATGTATGCATGTTGTGAGCCCGAGACAATCTAAGATACTCCTCTGATAAAACATGATCCATCCATTAGCTTATACACAACCAGCCAAAAAGATCTGCAGCAGTGTGGCCATATTTCCTCTTTTACAGAAGACAGTCCTCAATCGAAAGGACTGTCCGGTGACCATCCTGCATTTAAAGATATCTTCATTTCAAAGGCCATCCAGGTGAAGTCCAGTTCAAAGATAATTACCATAAAAAGGAAAGACAGTAACCCTCAAAACCATCACTGGCAGTTGGAAACTGGACAGGAAACTGAGCAGGTGCATAGGTCACCTCCTCAGTCTTCCCTGTTATGGTGAGAGCATTGTGAAGCTGCAGCAATCATTTCTAAATTTGCATGAATACATATGGACCAGCTTATGCATTTGTATGCAAAATAGTGTTCCCTTTTGTTCTCTTTTCTGCTGGCCACCATTATGATCAGCAAATGTTATAACTTGTGCATTCATTCAGCAAGCCAGCAGTATGGTAAGATGGCTGACAAGCAGCAACTTTGTCCTTAGGCCTTGTTAATCCATAAAGAGGGGATCATTAGATTATAAAAATCTAATGTCCTGATTCACTGAATTTCCAGATGCTATGCACTGCTATTCAGCCATTTTGCCATAAAGAACTGTGGCTTAAGTGTCAATAAGGCACAACAGTGACCAGACTTTTCATTCTATCCACCCACCCTTTTGCCTCACCAAGTGAATGTTTAATTCTTCTGCTTTTTATAAATCAAGTGAAACTTTCTGGTAGTATATGGACATTAGAAAATAGTAATATGTGCCTTACTTTTCTAATGTCAATTTGCCCAAAGAATGATGCATGCCCCTAAATCATTGTATTTTTGTGCTTTATGTTTAAAGCCACCTTTGGGCCGGTCCCAACACTTTGCCAACCATAGATATAAACTGCATATTAGAATTATCACTGACCCACACTCAGCCATGATCCTCACTGATTACTGCCTATCTCTCAGCCTAAATTCCACTTGATGTGTTGTTCTATATCAGTGAGCTTACTAGGGATCAGGAGTATTCAGAAAAACAACAACTGGGAATCTTTTAGCAACATAGTTTCAAGCAATCTGCAGAACATGTTTCCCAGTGAGTATGTGCCTATCCAGGTTTGATATTTAATGTTAATGTTAATAGTTATTTCTAACACTGTATGCTATAAATATCCTTTCCAATATTAGAAAGTATGTTACTTTTAAAAATTCATTGAGAGTCAGCTAAAAAAATTAAAAACAATGCAAATATGGGGAGCTCAGCAAGTTTGCACAGAATGCATGTGAATGACTAAAGCAACAAAGTTTTAATGGGTCTCTGAGACAGAACAATTTGTTCTCACCAGGATATTTCTCTGTGAAAGTCCAGTTCATATTACAAGTGACAGAACACCCACAGAGCAAATAATAAGTGTGCCTAAAATCAATCAAAAGCAATTATTTTACTGCAACTATATTTTCTATTGTATTTTCAAAAGATTACAGCATTTTATTAGATATGCTGCTCCTATAAAGTTGTTCCACATGGCATGCTGGTCACACATACAAATGTGCCCCTTTTATGTTGCCCTTGCTGCTCATTGCTTTGTTATTTGAGAGCTACTTTTCCTCTGCCTTAGAATCAATCCCAAGAGTAAGAACTCATTGATAAGTTCCACAAGCTTCCATCATGCTAGATTCTTTGTGGTGTTATCATTGCTATCAGAGTATAAAAGGCAATTCTAGTTTATTTTCAATAAATATGTGGAGGTGGAAAAAAGAAAAGGCTGCCACGAGCTGCAACACAATAGCCCCTTTGTACATCAATTGCCTGAAAAGAGCTCCAGAGCTCTCCACAATTGATGAGCCAACCATGCTGCAGGAACTGGATAAAACGTGGAAAAGATCCTTCCTTCCTCCCTTCCTGAAAAGGATTGTTGAAGAAGGAGGATTAGGTTAAAAAAAAGCTTCTTCAGCTTAAGCCCTCCTCCCATCATAGTTCATTAGACATGAAATAAAACTCAGGCATCTTTTTGCTCCCAAAGTAACTGTCATGAGAGAGAACTACAGATCAATATGTAAAAGCACAGAAGTCAGCTCTGAGCCACCTTCTATCTACATTCAGCTTAGCATTTTCATTTTCTAACTCTACATGCTGTAAAAAATAAATTTCCTGTGTTTCTTAACCATGCATGGAAGTTCTAAAGATTCTAGAAACTTCTGAATATTTTTTCAGTAAATAAAGACATGCTCTATTGTCTTTACGAGCTCAATTTCAAATTCAAGGGAGCTGTTTGGTGATACTGGGCCTGATTCAACTTCAGTCATGATGACATAGTATTGATATAGTGATGAATTAGAGTTGCCAGCTCTTTTTATTGGCATGCTCCTTGATTCTCTGTGTACCTACTGAATTTGGCTGGGGCCAATAGGTCAGAATGTTTGTTTCAGTTCATTTCAGTTAAAAATCTGATGATTTTTTTTTCATTTTCAGAAAAAGGAGGGGCTTAAGATTTTTTAAAAGGAATGGCAGAGAAAGCACAATGGACAGATTTGCCTGTCTGTAAACATAAGCAGAGCCCTGCTGGATCACTAATCTAGTTCATGTGGTGGTCATCCAGCTGCCCTGTGGAAGTCCTCCAACAGATCACACAAAAGCAACACTCTCCTATTGCAGTTTCTTATCGACTGATGCCCAGAAGCATGCATGCTTACTCAGAGCAAGCCTCAAGGGCCTGATTCTCAGCATCATAGCAGCTGAAGCAACCCACGCACCCACCCACTTGGGCAGCCACTGCATGGGTGAGGCATGTGCTGAACAGATTTCCCTAACTACCCACACAGCTCAGATTGCCCTGCTGTCTGAATCCAGACAGCATGGTGTGTTTGGGGTGAGCATCAGCCCTCAAATACCAAAAGCCACTGGTTCATTTGAAGGTCACTGCCCATGCCAAACCACATGCCACCTGAGTTCAGGTGACACAGGAATGCCTGAACTCAGGTGGCATGGGGGCAACTCAGGTGGCATAGCCTGCAGGTATGTGCTATTGGGGAAATCTGGCCAGGATGAACCTCACACATGCAGCGGCTGCAACAAGCTATGGCTTGGTTTGGATGAGCTGCCATGATTGTGCAAGCTGGGTCACTGTGTCCAGTAGAGCATCTTCCCAGGAATGTATGAAAAGGATTGTATCTTTAATGTGCAGGAGTTTGGAGTTAAGAGACAGAGTTTGCTTGTTTAATATTTGCCATCTGGTTTTTGCAGATCCTGCCTATAAAAGTGTTTACTACGGTATCATATATAATTCAGGATTGATTTTAATCTCTCCCCCTCCCCCCCCTCTCTCTCCCCCTCCCCCTCTCTCTCCCTCTCTCTCTTTCCAGATCTTTTTAACTTACTATACAGATCCCTGCATGTAGCCCTTGGCTTTATTCATACTGTGAGAACTTTTGTTAGTGATAATTAGTCACTTCATTGTGCTCACTGCCAGCTGTTCTTCTGCCTGTTGTGTCTATTTTCCTAAACTTCAAAGAGACCTTTGAATTAAAATGTAAGCTTTTTAAACTATGGAGGAGCCTTCTTCATCTTAGTACACACACTGTGGGTTATGAGATGTGGCCTGGAGGCAGGTTGAACTATCCTAAAGAATTGCTGAGTGTTGTGGCACAAAACTCTGCAATTGAAATTTAAATGCACATTTTCTTTTTGATACAACTATCAACATTCATCTCCTTTTTAGCATCATGTTTTAAATAAAATTCTCCAGCAGCTGCCAACAACTTGAAATGAATGGCATCCCAGCTACAACTACCACCATCAGAGAAAAAGTCATAATGCCAAGAGAAGCCTATTTTTCTTCTGCTTCTATCTTCACTAGATCTTCATTAGATCCCCAAAATTCTACCAAATGTCCCTTGCCACTTTCCCAACCCTCATACTTCCTTCCATGTTCCCCTTCTCTTGTTCTTTCCTTCTTCAAATCATGGTTTCACTATGTATTTTCACCTTGACTGACAAGCTCCTTGACCAAAGGCTTGATTAAAAACTAGAGGAATATTTTCTAGATCTTGCTTTCTCCAGTTTGTATTTTAGATCACAACACATGTAATGCTCTTTACACACACTGACAGGGCTTACACAACATGCTAAGCCATGGTAGATAGGAAACTACTGTAGCTTAGCATGTTGTCCAACCAAGTGTGATGCCTGGATGGCTTACAAGCCACTCCAACAACTCATGGCTTGTTGCAAGGTCTGTTTAACCATACATGGCTTTTTCTGTAATACAAATTCAGACAACCCAAGCCAGGGTCAAGTAGAACAGCTACAGAGCCACTTGGACATGACCAAAAGGCTGACAGCAACTGGCATTCGAACTGCCACAGAAGTGCACATTCCAAAAATCAAAATCATAGTATCTTGCAAACCCCAGTCTGCAAGTGTTGAAGAAAAGTAGGGATGGGAGAATGGGAAGAACCCTTAGTAGCAGATTCTTAAGGTGTTCTTTTTCCAAATGTGGATACCCCAGAGGCATAAGCCACCCAAAAGAAAAGACAATTCAGAAAGGGTGTTTTTAGAGAACCAACCCTCATTTCTCCCTTCTTCAGAGCAAAATCTCTGGAGCTTGGGGTGGAGGAATTACAAGTTCCAAGTGCCCCCTCCGTGTTGCTATTGAGCCCTAGTTCCTAATATCTCAGGAAGCAGAAAAACTCAGGGCAAATCCCAGATGGGGAAGGAGAAAGGCACATTTGACACATGTGAAATGAAGCTCTTGCTTCTGTCAGAGGGATTTGTGTTCAGTTATGCAGCATTCTCCCATGCTAGTACTGGAAGGAGATTTACAAAACAGTGGGGCAACTAAGGACTCCAGATATTTCCCAATAACCAGGAGCTTGCACCATGGAGTGGTCAAAAAAGAGCCTCTTTCCACACAGTGTAGTTCTGCAAAGAGCTGCCCACTCCTGATCAAATTTCATAAGTTCTGGCAAAACAAAGCAAAGGAGGAAATATGTACCTCCAGCCTGTGCGAGGCTCTGTGGGAACTGCTGGTTTTGGTGGGTACCTACCCCAGTTTCCTTTATCTCTGCCAGCTCCATTTGCACAAACAGGGAAGTCCGGTGGGGGAATACTTTTTTGCACAAAGGGGTTCATTGAAAACATGTAAAAGGGGCAAACCAAAGGATCCTTGTCAGGCATCGCATGGATGCCCTGCTTGGATTACAAAGGAGAGCTTGATCGCCTGCTTTAGCAATCTCAATTTGAAAAAGAAATCAAGTTCCAACAAATCAAAACTGGTTCATGATTGCACTCTGTAGGAGAGATGCAGTATCACTGGGATCTGTGCAGAACTGAATGGGGGAAAGGGAGGGACTCCTGAGCCATAATGTGCCTGAATTTGTCAGTCCCTGAAGCAAAGAAGCCACCATGCATGGTTGGTTAAACCAAAGGTTTTCACTGCCAAGGAAATCCTCTCACACCATCCGAACTGATGAGTTTCACTTTCTCCCACATTCAGTTTCATGAATCTCAAGTTCTTTTCTTCCCATCCCATTTCTGAAGAACAGTTTGAAAAAGTCTGTGATTTTTGGTAATTACCTGTCAAAAAAACAACCCAAAGTTCACAGATCTCTCCTATTACATAAATATTTTTGCAATCTAGAAGAGGATCTTGAATAAGCCATAAAGCCTGAACCATTAACTAGTCTTAAATTTAGTTTTTGTTTCTCTGCTATAAGTTGTGGGTATATAAAAGACAAATGAGAGCTCCTGAAATTATTATCAAAACATACCAAAAGGAATTCTTGCCAATCTCCAGAAGACCATTAAGGAAGATCAAAGATTTTAAGACTGGTTTTCAATATGACCAAGGGTACCTTGGGATGCTTTTTTCTCAGCTGATTTTGTGCATTTGCAGCACACCAGACTGTTGGCAAACCAGTCACAGATGTCAGCTCTGACAGTACCCATGCTGATTACTACTAGTACCAGGATTAGCCCAAGTACTGTGGAGAGTCCTGCAGATTAAGAAGTGGACTTAACTCTACTAGTACATTTTTTGATGTACAGAATAGGTCCACTCCCAAATATAAAAGCAAAGTCTTACAGGTATAGTAAGACAAAACTTTTCAAGCCAAGCACGTTCTATCTTGCCAAGAGAAGTTCGGCTCAGTGCCAAAGCTTTCTGGGGGATACATGTGGAGGAACTAAGACATGCTGTACACCTAAATCTTCAAGGTTTGATCACGTTCCACCAAGAAGCTGCACCACTTTGTTAATATTTAGTACTACAAGACCAAGCTTTTTAGGCAATCTTTTGCAAACAGCTTGATTTTATACTTGCAGCATTATTTGGGTTGCATTGCTATTGATTTGTTAGTCACTGCCTGGTTTTATTACTTTTAAATTGATCGTGCCTCCAGCTGTCTCCAGTCATATGTCTCCAATCAGATTGTGTCTCCAGTCCTGTCTGATATGTGATATTTGTTGTGTATGCACCAGGCATATCCAACCTTTCTGAGCCATAGGCACAACAGACAATTTGGGAGGCTACTATGGGCATCACCTCAAAATAACTGCCATGGAAGGCATTATTAATTACAAAGGACTAATTACCTGTTCAAAAGACTGAGCCCCAGACAGAAGTTGGGGCTGAGCATCAGCAACCCTCTCCCTTGCCCTGCTGTTCTCTTGTATTCTCTCCTCAGCTTGCCAGACAGAAGTTGTGGGACTTCCTTTTTCCTTTTCCCTTTTTCTTTGGTGGTTGGGTGCAGGGAAACACTCTGGCCTGCAGCCACTAGCCACCTCTGTTTCCTAAGAATGAATGTGAATCCTACATGTGCCCCAGAGTTCTTCATGGGGCATGAAGAGAGAGCAGACATGGGTCCTTGCTCTGTTTTGGGATGATCCCAGCTGCTGCTAAGAAAAGACATTAATTAAAATAAATGGAAAGGCTAGGAAATCTCAATGGGCAACAAGAAATACATCTGGGGGCACATTGGGCACCACATTGCCTACCCCGGTATATGTGCTAGAGAACAAGAACATGAGCATCCTATCATTGTTAGCACTCTGTCAGTGACACATGAACCCTTCTAGTTAACACACACACATGCCTAGAAGCAGGCTCCCCAACTACGAAGAGGAGCCAATGGGCTGGACAGGTGTTTGGCTGGAATATTCACCCATTGATATAACTTCAGTGCAACGGCACCCCTAGGAAGAAGGAGGGCAGTAATGCCTCTATTGCTCTCTGTGTTGTTAGGCACAGTTGTAAAAAGATGGTTCAGGCTTCCCACATGCATGTGCACACGTGTGCATGCTGTAGATGTGCACATTTATATCAGAGTCAGGATGTAGCGACTGAACATTCAACATGTGTCCCTATAACCTGCACTTTTCTCTTTCCTTGACATCTAAGTATCTGCAAGGTTAGCAGAAATAAGACAGCAGATTCATTTTGGTGAAATGCCTCTCAGATTTCAATAGTATAAAACCTAAATTATGTTTTATGTCATCCTTCATAACAGTCTGGCTTCCTTCTTGCACGTTCCAACTTGCAACACATCTGAACTGTTCGTATCACTACTCATATGATTTAAAATCTTGAGGAGTACAAGTTCTGGAATATAAAGTATGACAAATGCCTCTATAAAGGTGGAACATAAATACTGAAGTTGTTCTGTTCCAACCTCTATTTTGCACAGTTTAATGTATCTCCAACCATGAAAACTGGAGACCTGTTGTGTGAAATAACAAATTCTCAGGAGAAATTATGGTGTGGTATTTTAAGGGATGTGAAAGTAATACAAACCTTTTTAAATTAATATGGGTGGAGCAACTGTTGCAAAATACAACCACTGACATAACAACTAAGATCCCCTCTGTCCGTGGTTGGTAGTTATTAAAATCCATGTTGCCTTAGGGATAACCGCAATGACAACAAAGGTTATAAGCAGATTACCTTCCATATGAGTAGTCACAGCCTTTTCTCAGCTATGTATATGCCCAGAATCATGTCACACAGGGCTGGGAAACCTCCGGAGGTCCAGGGGCCATTTTTGCCCATTGAACTCCCACACAGGCTGAAACCCTACCACCCCCACCTTGCAGGGTGGTGCCACAAAACAATGGCATGGCAAAATGCTACAGGATGCTTGGAAACAAGTCCCATCTGGCCACTGTATTGTTCTGTAGCAGCTGCCACAGAGTTTTGGTGCAGCTGCCATTGATTTCAATGATGTGACAGCAATGGGTTGCAGAGACTACACTAGTTGACTGGGACTCCTTGTGGCCCGGAGGCCACATATCTCCCACTCCTGTGGTAGAAGCATCAGTTCAAAACGGGCCTGCTGATATAAGAGCTGCAGAATTCCCATGAGTATGACTCAGAATTTATATGAGTAGGACTTGGCAAACTCCTGAAAAAGTAAGTAATTTCCCCCAGTGCCAGCTTGCCTGGGAGCAGAGAGGACCTTGTAGGGTGGGGTGACTCAGCAGGCCAGTGAACATGTGGCTGCATACAATGTACATAGGTTGAATGGCAACGTTAGCTAATGCAGTCCCACCTTGGGCCTCTTTTGGTTTCCTCCCTCTTGGTAAACTGGAGGCATTGTTGGTTGCCTTGTTAGGGAACAAGTATAAGTGTTGGTCCTTTGCCTAAGTGGACATGGGCACTGGGTGTTTTTGCCTACTTATATGCTGTGTGCCAGAACGGTTTGTTTATGTTGTTTATATGCTTTGATTTAATTGTTAGGCTGATATGACCACATTTGATTAGCAGGTAAGTATAGGCATATCATCACTATGGCTGTATTTGGAAATTTCTAAGGTCATACAAACAATTGTCCACACAATTTTATATATTTGTGTATTGCTCTAACATTCTGTGCTTCTTCCCAGGATCTTCCCACTCCATATACTTTGGCCTCTCTCTTCCTCCATTTTGTTCTCACAACTACACTGCCTGAGCATTGGTGACTAGCCCAAAGTCATCTAGTAGGCTTCTTGGCTGAGTGGAGATTTGAACCGAGTTCTTCCAACATATTCCATCATTTTGTGCATTCTTTCTCCTCCTTGCAGGAGCAGTGGGAAATTGCTACTAGATCACATATACAGGAGTATATGAAGGAGGGGAAAAAGGATTCTGTGTTCTGCCAGGCCATAAAGTCCAGAGGGTTAGGGAAGGAGAGACCAATCAGTATTGGATTCAAAAGTAGGGGTGGGAGTGGCTTGGACAATACACTTTCAATATATACTTTTAACTTGTAACAAGGGGGTTTCACAAACCAAAAGTCCTCTCACACTGGCCCCCAACTTCTCAGACTCTGCATGCAAAGTTACAATGGGAAGAATGAGAGCCCAAGTGAGCCTTTTGCCTGGATCTCCAAACTGTCTGGTCCCATTGTTGTCTGAGGTTGGCCATGACACACCAAACCTTCCAGCACCACTTCTACACAGCTTGCTCCAGGAACCTGGTCCCTGGGACAGGGTTTCATAAGAAGCCAGCATAAAGGGCCATTGAAAGAGGCAATTTGGACCAAGAGATAGAAGGACCAAGGGATGGCAATTCCATCTGTCTTGTGTCTTTATCTTTCAACAGGATCCCATTTAGACTAGTGCCTAAATTATTTTTGAGTCCTGCATTATAAGCACTAACTGCATAATATGTATATTGCAAACAAATGCCTATAAAAAGTTTGAGTGCAATTCTGTGCAGGTCTACTACTGCATTTACTGAGACTTACTACTGAGTAAAAGTGTATAAAAGACAACCTATATTATCCATTACATTCAACAATAACAGATTAATGAAAGAGGAGGTGGATCAGTAGAAGAAACAGCTATTTCTGACTAGCACCTCTGCAGTCTGCAACAATCTTGTTCATAAAGTCCTTTCTAAGTTTAGCTGCTAGAGCCATAAATGAATATGGTTTAAATAGAATGTATTTATTCACTATAAAATTGGACTGATCATAGAACCATAAAAGCACAAGTACAAGAGCAGTATCCACTGGTAACAACCAATAGATTATTGAACAGCTGTGCATTAGATGTAAATACTCCACATCAAAACAAACCATATAAGTATCCCTATCTGAGGAACCTCATCCTCCTTTAACATATATAGTTATTTGCATCATTTAAGAACTTAAGAAGAGTTATCCTGCTCCATCAATTCCAGCATACTGTTCATGCAGCGGCCAACCAGCTGCCCTTGAAAAGCCCACAAGGAGGACATGAGTGCAACACCACACACCTGCCCGTGTTCCCAGCAAGTGGTGCACAAAGACATTGTGCCGCTGCTACTTGAAGTGGCGTATGGTCAGCAGGACTATTAGCCAATGATAGCTCTCTTCCAAATTCTCCCAATTGTCCCAGGTAACAAAATCAACTTATATAGCTATGGACAGTTCTTCCCAGAGAAAGACCCTTTGATTCCTATCCAAGAACTTTGCAATGGGAATAACACTAGATAGGAAAGTTTCTCAATAGCTTCTGAAAGAGAGGAGCAAAGCCTTGCTTCATAATATTTTAGCACCTCCTAAAGGAAACCCCAACTACCTGAGTGACAAAGTGAGATGCTTTAAAATCTTACTGTACCTTCTCTTTATCCATATATCAAACATGGTAGATAGTGAGAATGCACCACAATGACCAATTCACAGTCTGTCTGCCTTAGATGAACAGTTGTTGCAGCATGAAAGGGACCCTATAATCAGATTTTTGTTAGTATTTCTTTTCAGGAGTGCTGAGGCTTGTCAGCAAAAATGTTGAGAAAATGCTAACGTATAGCATTTGTGGTCAATTTGGGTGCTCTCATTTGATTTAGCTTTTACTATCTCAACACCTTGCACTTCCTGCAAAATATGAGCCAAGCAGAAGTTGTGCAACCTTGAAAGTATACTTGCTACAGATTTAAAATGAAGGGTTTTTTATTTTTTCAGAAAGACATAGGTACTGGTTGGATTTGTTTTCCATGGAAAATTATACTATGAAAACTTATACTTGATCAATATGACTAGGACGGAAATCATATGCACATTAACCTAGCAGTATGAATATGGTTGAACTTACTTATGGGTAAGATTGGATTCTGTTCCTGGATTTGGATTTCAAAAGATTAGTTTCTTGTTAAAGATATCCATATGAACATCACAATAAACATAAGCAAGCATCTTTCAAGAAGTAGGCTGACCTGCCTTTCCTCCAGTGTAATAACTGAAGGATTCAAATTGTGCATTTATTTTCTCAAATAAGTCACTCAAGCAGAAATCTCATATGTGCCACTTCCAACAGAGTCCTGTTATCTGAAACAACCAAAACCTAACCAAAGAGAAAAGAAATACAAGAAAGGAGCCCTGGAGGAACAATAACTTGATATTCCATCATTGTGAAGCAAGTTCCCAACATCTCATCTAGACCTTTATCCTTTTAATGTTAAGAGATTTCAAATCGAATATGTCCATTAAAAATGAAACAGGAAGCTGAGCTTCAGAATAAATATAAAATTTGATTTCAGGACAGATTGTGCAATAAAAATAAGACCTCAACAACATGATTTTTAGATGGACTTTCCAACCTGAAACTTTGTATAGACCATTCTTCAATCAGAAAGAGGCATTAAAATGAAAGCTGGATGCAGCAGGTAATTCAGCAGTCGAAAAGAAATGTAACAACTTATTCCCAAGAACTGTGTCACAAACACTGAAGTTCTGAGAATGGGATGCACCAGAATTAGAATAGTGCAGAAACATATAGTCATCCTGCTATGCAGCAAGAAGGACCAAATGATGCACTAGAATAAATATTAAAGATCCCAGGGTAGTAATAACCAGTAGGAAAACTGTTAAAAATGAGAAACTGCAATCTTCAATAATATTGTCCTTTTGCAAACAGAACTCATACATAACTTTAACTGACAACATTGTTTTGAATGACCAAGGGAAGACACAGCAACAGACAAAGTATGACATGCTTCTCCTCTTCATACTTCTCTGAATGGGGGAGATGCACATGGTGCCATGAGGAGATGCTCATGCTTTCGTCACTTCGGGAGAATCTACCTCTTCCCACTCGGAATTTTTCCTGTGGGGAGAAGAAAGGAACTGAAGGAAGGGGATGAGTGCTCATTTGTCTCTCAGTGAGGCTCATCTTGGCCTATGTTTCACAACAGTTCACAATAAGAAACTGTTGATATTGGCCATGACCCACACTGTGTAGGTCAGATGTACAGCTGGAACTCTGCAAGAATACAGTAGCTCTGGGAATGACAATGCTGGACAAAACTAGATACTGTATAGACAATCAACTGCACACTTTTCAAATCTTCATGAGATTTTTCATGCATTGGTAACATTCAACTTTTGATAGGCATGAAAAAATCCATTTGCATAGAAAACATCGAGTCAAAAGGGATCTCCTAGGCAAGGGATGGTGAACTTTTTAGAGATCGAAAGCCAAAACTGCAACCCAAAACCCACTTATTTATTGCAATTTGTCTACACTACAATAAAATCTGAAAATTGAGGTTTTAGTTTACAAAAAACAACTCACAGTCAGTCCAAGCAAATATGTGTATATATTGACAGCACATTGACCGGCCATGGGAAAGCTCGGATGAGTCGAGGCTAATGAACTGCGGCTCGTGATATCATCACCTGGAGCAGCTACTCCTTTCCAAGCATGGCATGGCCTCTGTGTGTGCTGGTATTCAGTGATCGGCTGCTGGGGCGATGCTGCTGCAACTTGGCTCCCACATCGACAGAGAGAGTTCTGCGTGCCTGCTTTGGCATGCATGCCATAGGTTCACCACCACTGCCCTAACCCTACCCTGGTGCACTCCCCTAACCCTAACATAGGGTGAAATTCCATTGAAAATAATGCCAACTTGAAAAAGCCTTCCTTGACTAGCTTTTTCTGCACAGCTCAACATTTCTGCCCATACTAAAAACATTCCAACCATCAAAATCTGCCAGGAGACCTCCTTTTTCTAACCCTAACTCTACCCTGGTGCACACCCCTAACCCTTGTTGTTGTTAGTCATGAAGTCATGTCCGACACATCGCAACCCCATGGACAACATTCCTCCAGGCCTTCCTGTCTTCCACCATCCCCCGGAGTCCACTTAAACTCACACCATCTGCTTCAGTGACTCCATCTAGCCACATCATTCTCTGCCGTCCCCTTCTTCTTTTGCCCTCTATTGTTCCCAGCATTAGACTCTTCTCCAGGGTGTCCTTCTCATTAGGTGGCCAAAGTATTTGAGTTTCATCTTCAGGATCTGGCCTTCTAGAGAGCAGTCAGGGTTGATCTCCTCTAGGACTGACCAGTTTGATTGCCTTGCGGTCCAAGGGACTCTCAGGAGTCTCCTCCAGCACCACAATTCAAAGGCCTCAGTCCTTTGGCACTCAGCCTTCCTTATGATCCAGCTTTCACAGCCATACATTGCAACTGGGAAAACCATAGCCTTGACTATACGCACTTTTGTTGGCAGGGTGGTGTCTCTGCTTTTTAGTAAGCTGTCTAGATTTGCCATAGCTTTCCCCCCCAGGAGCAAGCGTCTTTTAATTTCTTGGCTGCAGTCCCCATCTGCGGTGATCTTGGAGCCCAGGAAAATAAAATCTACCTCCATTTCTTCCCCATATATTTGCCAGGAAGTGAGAGGACCAGATGCCATGATCTTAGTTTTCTTCATGTTAAGTTTCAAGCCAACTTTTGCACTCTTCTCCTTCACCTTCATCAAGAGGCTCTTCACTTTCTGCCATTAGAGTGGTATCATCTGCATATCTGAGGCTGTTGATATTTCTCCCAGCAATCTTAATTCCAACTGGTGATTCATCTAGCCCCGCCTTTCTCATGATGTGCTCTGCATATAAGTTAAATAGGCAGGGTGACAGTATACAGTCTTGCCAAACTCCTTTCTCAATTTTGAACCAGTCAGCGGTTCCGTGTCCAGTTCTCACTGTTGCTTCTTGTCCCACATATAGGTTTCTCAAGAGACAAATAAGATGGTCTGGTACTCCCATC
>NW_025335589.1:3709400-3709908 GCF_004798865.1 Varanus komodoensis
TTGTTGTGATCCACACAATCAAAGGCTTTAGCATAGTCAATGAAGCAGAAGTAGATGTTTTTCTGGAACTCCCTAGCTTTCTCCATGATCCAGCGTATGTTGGCAATTTGATCTCTAGTTCCTCTCCCTCTTCGAAATCCTGCCTGTACTTCTGGATTTGAATAGCTCAGCTGGAATACTGTCACCTCCACTTGCTCAGACTTCCTAAGGCCCATTTGACTTCACATTCCAGGATGCCTGGCTCGAGGTCAGTGACCATCCCATCGTGGTTATCAGGGACGTTAAGGTCTTTCTTGTATAGTTCTGTGTAATCTTGCCACCTCTTCTTAATCTCTTCTGCCTCTGTTAGGTCCCTGCCATTTTGGTCCTTTATCATGCCCATCTTTGCATGAAATGTTCCCTTCATATCTCCATTTTTCTTGAAGAGATCTCTAGTCCTCCCTATTCTATTGTTTTCTTCTATTTCTTTGCACTGTTCATTCAAGAATGCCTTCTTGAATGAACAGTG
>NW_025335589.1:3710008-3851314 GCF_004798865.1 Varanus komodoensis
CTCTTCTGCCTCTGTTAGGTCCCTGCCATTTTGGTCCTTTATCATGCCCATCTTTGCATGAAATGTTCCCTTCATATCTCCATTTTTCTTGAAGAGATCTCTAGTCCTCCCTATTCTATTGTTTTCTTCTATTTCTTTGCACTGTTCATTCAAGAAGGCATTCTTATCTCTTCTAGCTATTCTATGGAATTTTGCATTCAATTGGGTGTATCTTTTTCTCCCTTGCCTATTGCTTCCCTTCTTTCCTCAGCTATTTGTAAAGCTTCCTCAGACAGCCATTTTGCTTTCTTGCATTTCTTTTTCTTTGGGATGGCTTTAGTTGCTACCTCTTGTACAATGTTGCAAACCTCCGTCCATAGTTTTTCAGGCACTCTGTCTATCAGATCTAATTCCTTAAATCTATTTGTCACCTCTACTGTATATTCATCAGGGATATGATTTAGGTCATACCTGAGTGGCCTAGTGCTTTTCCCCACTTTCTTCAATTTAAGCCTAAATTTTGCAACAAGAAGCTCATAATCTGAGCCACAGTCAGCTTCTGGTCTATCTTTTACTGACAGTATAGAGCTTCTCCATCTTTGACGGCAGAACACATAGGCAATCTGATTTCTGTGTTGACCGTTTGATGATGTCCATGTGTAGAGTCATCCTCCTGGGTGTTGGAAAAGATTGTTTGCTATGACCATCATATTCTCTTGACAAAATTCTACCAGCCTGTGCCCTGCTTCATTTGGTACTCCAAGGCCAAACTTGCTTGTTATTCCAGTTATCTTTTGGCTTCCTACTATAGCATTCCAATCCCCCATGATGATAAGAACATCATTTTTGGTGTTAATTCTAGAAGGTGTTGTAGGCCTTCATAGAACTGGTCAACTTCAGCTTCTTCAGCACTAGTGGTTGGGGCATAGACGTGATGTTGAATGGTTTTCCTTGGATTCCAACTGAGATCATTCTGTCATTTTGGAGGTTGTATCCCAGTACTGATTTTCCTACTCTTTTACTGACTATGAAGGCTACTTCGTTTCTTCTGAGCGATTCTTGCCTGCAGTAGTATACCTGATGGTCATCTGAATTAAATTCACCCATTCCTGTCCATTTTAGTTCACTGATTTCTAAGATGTCGATGTTCAGTCTTGTCATCTCTTGTTTGACCACATCCAGCTTGTCTTGATTCATGAATCTTAAATGAATCATGTAACCCTAATATAAAACCCTAACCCTAATACAGGACTAAATTCCATTGAAAATATTGCCATCTTGAAAAAGGCTTTGTTGAGTAGCTTTTTCTGCACAGCTCATCATTCTTGCCCATTCTAAACACATTCCAACCATCAAAATCATGCCAGGCCACCTTGTCTTTCTAACCCTAACCCTGCCCTGGTGCACACCCCTAACCCTAATACAGGGAGAAAGTTCCGTTGAAAATAATGCAATTTTGAAAAAGCCATCCTTGAGTAGCTTTTTCTGCACAGCTCATCATTTCTGCCCATTCTAAACACATTCCAACCATCAACATCATGCCAGGAGACCTCCTTTTTCTAACCCTAACCCTACCCTGGTGCACACCCCTAACCCTAATATAGGGCTAAATTCCAGTGGAAATAATGCGATTTTGAAAAAGCCTTCCTTGAGTACATTTTTCTGCACAGCTCATCATTCCTGCCCATTCTAAACACATTCCAACCATCAAAATCATGCCAGGACACCTCATTTTTCTAACACCAACCCTACCCTGGTGCACACCCGTTATTAGAAATAATAACTCACAGCCAGTCCAAACTCATATATATATATATATATATATATATATATATATATATATATCTCTCTCTCTCTCTCTCTCTCTCTCTCCTTGGCAGCGCACTTACCGGCCATGTGAAAGCTCAGATGAGTCACAGCTAATGAGTCGTGGCTTGTAACATCATCTTCTGGCACCGCTATTCCTTTCCGAGCATGCGCATGGCCCCTATGCGCCCCGATGCTCAGCTGCTGGGTCAATGCTGGGGTGACGTGGCTCGCGTGCCTACATAGAGGGCTCTGCCTGCCCACTGTGGCACGCATGTCATAGGTTCGCCACCACTGTCCTAGGCCATCTAGCCTGACCCCCGGCTTCAACCAGCCCCACTCATGTAATACCCAGCAGTGCTTTTTCCATCTTTCCTTGAATACCCTCACTGATGAGGCCCCTCCACCTCCAATAAAAGCCCATTCCTAATCCTAGGGGTCCTAACTTCCAGAAAGTTCTTCCTGGCATCTGTCAGGAAACCAGGTTCCTTGAACTTTGCCCCATTGGATTGCATCCTTTCCTCCACCACAAGGGAGAAAAGGTCATGACCCTCTACTGGGTGACACCACTCCTCATGCCTATATGTTGCTATAAGATCCCCCTGAGTCTCCTCTTCTCTTGACTGAAAGACGCAGCTTCCTCAATCTCATCTTGAATGGCAACCCGCACAACCAGGGTCATTCTTGTGACCCTGTGCTGAACTGATTCTAACCTAACTATGTCTCTCTGATAATGTGGAGCCCAGAATTGGACATAATAATCCAGGTGTGGATGCACCAGAGTCTTATACAGCAGTACCAGCACCTCTTTCAACCTGGAAGCCATACTTCTGGTTATTCATCCAGGAATGGAGTTCTTCTTCTTAACCATCACATCACACTACTGGCTAATGTTTAGCTGCTGTTGACAAGTACCCCAAGATCCCTTTCACAAGTGCTGCTCTGCAGCTACAAGTGCTGTCCCCTATCCTGAACCTATGGCACCTATTCCTGAGTCTCAAGTGCAAGACTTTGCACTTATCTTCATTGAACACCATCCTGTTATCCCCTGCCCACTTCCACAGTCTGTTCAGATCCTTTTGGATCTGGAGTACCTGCTCTCCAGTTGTGGCCACCACCCCCACTATATCATCTGCAAATTTCGTTAGCATACTTGTTACCCACTCCTCCAGGTCACTGATAAAGAGGTTGAACAAAATCAGTCCCAGAAATCATTCCTGGGGAACTCCACTGATCACCAGCCATCTTGATGATTCCCCACTGATAATCACTCTTTGCTTGTGGTCCATCAACCATGCCCTAATCCATCAGACACTGCATCAATCTGTCCCAGTGCTCATCAATTTCTCAACCAGGATATCATGCAGCACCTTGTCAACAACCCTGTTGAAATCCAGATAACCATATGCACTGCATCCCCTCCACAGCATCCCCTTGTCATAGAATTTCCCAAGGTTTGTCTGGCAGGAGCTATTTTTGCCGAAGCCTTATTGCATGGCTGTCAACTCCCCTTCCCTATCTAGAGTTTTCAGAGCTTTCCTTATTATGAGCTTTTCTGTTGTCTTTCCCAGAAGGCAACTTAAGCTAACTGGCCTATAATTCCACTTGTCTTCTCTGCTACCCTTTTTGAAGACTGGGACCACAGACATTACCCTCCAAACCTCTGGTATTTTTCCTGATTCCCACGAGGTCTCAAAAATGAAGGGCCCAGAAAGAGTACCCCTGCCAATTCCCAAAGTAGCCTCACGTGTGACACATCAGGATCAGGCACTTTTGTAATGTCCTGAGGAGCTCTTCTACTTCTAAGGTAGTAACTCCAATCTGTGCCCCCATAATCTGTGCTGCCTCATCTGCCTCCCTCCCAGGTAAATCATTCTGCATGCTGCAGAACTAATACGTTAATGATAATCTTGTATACATAAGAGATAAGTTTCCATCCGTCCATTGCCAAGATTCCATAACACTTGGCAGCACTCTAAAGTTGATTGCCAGAATCAAGAGCGGGAATCAGCAGATGAGAGAAGGCTCAATTCTGAAATAGCTAAGTGTGCTGAGCCCAAGAGC
Source organism: Varanus komodoensis (assembly GCF_004798865.1). Classification (NCBI taxonomy): domain Eukaryota; kingdom Metazoa; phylum Chordata; class Lepidosauria; order Squamata; family Varanidae; genus Varanus; species Varanus komodoensis. The sequence continues at coordinate 3,713,858 of NW_025335589.1, forward strand.
AGCGAAGAGGTTTGGTCTCATCCCCACAAAGTCCCCAAGTGTAGCACTTGCTCCCACAGCAGTGAATGGTGTGAGACACTGTAGGGTTGAGAACAAGCCCTGCCTTCCTACCCTACCAATGACAGTCTTCCTGACATTGATTCAGAATGTGCAGTGTTTCTGTGTTTAGCTCATTTAAATACCTCTCCAAACAATGCTGACATCAAAGGACAGAATGTGCAACTTACACAGGACATTAAAAAAATCCTTGTGGATCAATAAAGCACTTGTAGCACTTGTATGGGAAGTGAAAATCCAAACAAGATTCATGGCAGATTGCCAGTATCCGATTCCAGCTTCAGGGTCACTTCAGAAACTAAGAACTAAAAACCCCTTGTGGCTGTTTAGGTAAGAACATAATAGCCATGCTGGATAAGACTAAAGTCTTATTCTGTTCACACAGTGCCTGTAAGAGGACCACAAGTAAGACATGAATGCACAGTAAGCAGCTGGCATAGTTCCATCCAAACTGGTTAAAAGAGGGTGACTTTTACATTCTTTTTGGTGGACTTCTTACCTAGTAGTTGTGGTATGTGTCTGCAACAAAAAATGATCAGATAACAGACAGCTTTTCTTAAGGTTATATCTAAAGTAAATACCTCATAACAGTAGGATAGGGTTACTTACCTGGGTAGGAAGGATAATTGTGGGGGAAGAAACAAAAGTAATGTCTTTCTGGAAAGATAAAGACATGAATAATATATAGGAGAACCTTTATTGAACAGAGATAGTTCTTGTTGGGGCTGAAACTGAGTTACTCCTACTTTGAGTAGAATTCAGTGGGGCTGAAGCTTGACTGCCACTGAATACAATCCAGTCATTTGACCAAATGATTTGTGAAATGGGCCCAATAAGTCATTGTGGAAGTGATTTTGTGAACTGGGCTATCGCCCAGTTTGTTTCTCCAAAACATTTTGCTGACTTTTCAGCACATTACTCAAGGCTAAATCTCAGTGACCTTGATGGGACTTCCTACTAATTAGACAAGCAGAAACCATTTTAGACACTTTATAAGTGAATAGAGGCGTTATCCAATGCATGTTCAGATAAAAAAGAACATGTTCGGTAGGGACATGCTAAGAGCTGTAGGGTGTTTTCTGCTGAAACATGTATAGGATTGTACCATTATTATTAGTCCTAGAGGTTCTATTTTAAGAATGGGTTTGAATGGAAAATCACAGTGTGGTTTATACTTTAACAACCCTACTTCCTCACATCTTTGGAAGAGCAATTGTTCTTTATCTCTTAAATTTGATGAGCTATTAGAGTGACATGTTTTGTAGATATTTTGGTTACTGTTCGCTATAATGGCAGCTGCCAGTGACTGGAAAAGGAAACACCCATTGCTTATGGCAGCAGATATGTTGAACTTCCGCAAACTCAAAGTTAAGAACAGGGCTTTCTGGAGAAGACAAAAGCACATGCATTCCAGTTATCTTCTCAAAAGATTTTCACATCTTGCCTAAAATATACCTGAAACAAAACAGGCAAATTCAAAACTGGTGGAAGAGGAGAGACATTATCAATTCAATACAGTCTGAGTTTCTATAGACCCCTTCCACCATGAACAAGCACATTTAGATTGCTGACAACAAAGCAATGTAATCTGGAGGAAAAGTTATGTGTTATCTGAATAGTGGGAGAAAATATTCATATAGTAAAACATCTATTTCCTCTACTAAAATAAACTTACACCAAATTCAGTAAACCTGACTCTTCCTACATGGAGGTTATGCTCAACTGGTCAGCAGTGAAGGGTGGGGGAGCCTTAAGAAAGAATTACTATGAATAAATTATTAATTTAAAATATATTTATACCATGAATATACATCTCTGATGAGTGAAACATTTATGAATTGCACTTAATCATTCTGAAAAGTTTATTAATATCCTTTGTCTAAGACTTAAAGGTATTACTAGCTAGACTGTTCTCACAATCTGGTTATATCATATTGCTTGATATTTTATAGATTTGCATCGGACATTTTCAGAAATCCAGATCTATAAGAAAGGCAGACATCTAAACCAGCAATTTCAAGCTGTAAACATGCAGGAAAGAAATGGCTGTGTTCAATGATCGGAACTTCTTTCCCAGCAAAATAGTGGAAGATTCTATACTATAAATAATGCATGGTCCTTCAAGTTCTGAGAAAAAACTTGCTTTTCTTCTGCTTTGCTCTCCTTCAAGATATGACAATTCAGAAAGGAGGGTTTGTGAGGAGACGTTCTCTGCCTCTGTCAATATAAACAGGCTCCCCATTCTCAAGCTCCTTCCAACATTTTTAAGTTCAACAAACAGGTCCTGAAAAGGCTTTTCCCAGTAGATGAGAGCAGTGCCATCTAAACATTCCTTCACAAAGATACAACTGCACAAATATTAGCAGCAAAGGAACTCATATTGAGCGTGCTCAGATCAAATTCTCGCAGGGACAAAGCCACAATCAGATCTAAGATGAAGTTTATTGAACTTGATCTAATCAAGATCACCTTGCCTAAGGAAGCCCTGTGATCTGAAGAGACATGTGTGAAAGTCCTGTTTTGCTTATTTATTGATCATCTGCACCCATATTCTATTCAGATATTGCATCCAATACGGAGTTTGTTACCTATAACATGAATGGTTGCTTCTTCCTGGGTATCTTTGAATCTCAGATAAGGAATTTTACCTGCCCTTGGGGTAAAAACATCCTCCTTTGAGCCCTTCACACTGAAGGCAGAAGCTAGACTGGCTACCTCCTGCAAGCATCCTCCACCTCATGACTTCACCCTCTGACCCTAATCCTCTGCTTCACATTTAGTATGCTGTCATACCGAGGCAAGGAACTCTGAATCACTCCCAGCCAAATCCAGAGATTTTCAAAAGTACTGAACTAGGATCCTCGTCAGAACTGGGGTTCAGTGCATTCCTCTAGTAAAAATGAAAGCCTGAAATGTTTCTCCATTGGATAATGTCAACATTAGTTGTGAAAAGGACTAATTGGTAGGAGCTCAAGGGCTAATGAAGGCAGCTAGAGTTTTAATCTTTTTCTTTCCTTAGAAAATTCCTGGTGAGGAGGAAAAGTTGAAAGGCTGATTTACTCCTGGACTTATCAGAGGGAAGAAGACAGTCCAGTTGCAAGAACAACTGGCTGCATTTTATTCTTATGGGTCTTTGGTGTGTGGTTGCCTGAACTAGACTGGAGTCTGGGCAGAAAATGCTCTGAGAGATGACAGGTGGACATGAAATTTGATTTGACTATCATCTTGTTGATAGGACAAGGAAAGGCCTTTGTCTCCCTCTGGCCCAAGAACTGACCAGAGGCTTTTTGCTGATCAACTCTGCTGGACCATTTCCCTTGGGAGACACATTGCATATGCAGAGTGTGGCTAGTGGTTGTTTTGCATACTCTCCTTTTAAGTTTTTCTTTTCTGCTCCTTTCCCTTTTAAATGCATTTATTTTACCTTATTGACTTCACAACTTGGGGTGCATTCGGTGTTAAATTCAATGCCTGGATTGAAAGTGGCTTACTTGGGGTATAGAGACTGGGACTCCTGATATGGTGTCTACATGATACAGCGCAGTTATCCTTCACACTAGTGAAATATATACTACAGCTACTAGTTTCAGTACTCCTGATTTACAGGTATATGCTATCTCACATGATAGAAAGCCTCAAACCACAGTTTACAGAATTATCAGATTATGAAAACAGAAATAAAAGAACACTATGATGTCAAAAATACATCAGTTCCTTCTCTTAGTAGGAAGTGAAACTCAGTAATAGAAAAGGTTTAACTGTACTTCAAGGATTTAATAGTATGTTGAGTAGCAAAGGGTGAGAACAATGAACAATTATATGTTCTGTATATTTCTTGTATTTTTCAATATTTTTACTGTTTACTGAAGAATGACAAGAGAAAAGGCGACAGCAAAATATTAAGTTTCTTTGGCTTGCTGAATGATACACATTATTGATCTTGCATCATAGTGTGCATTCAACAGTGTTTGCTTCAGTAACCTCTAGCTACAACAAATATAAAATGTTGAAAAAGTAGACAGAAAAGTTTCCAAAGTAAAACAAAAGATACTTTTATTTCATCTCTACACTTTGATTCAAAATTCATAAGAATTCTCTCATAGTCATAATATTGGTGAAAAACCCTGCTCTTTTTTAAAACATTAGGATGACAAGGTACCTAGAGCTGTGATTGCCAGCGAAACTAAGGAATGAAAGGAACAAAACATTTGTAGACTGACAGAACTCTTTTTTCTGTGCATCTATGAATGGTATTTAAAATTTGTCAAATCTTATTTTTAAAAAAGACATTAAGTTGACTTTCTGCAGTATGATTTAGGCTACAATCCTCTACACATTTACCTGGGAATAAGCCTCAATAAACTTGGTGGGACTGACATCTGAGTAAACATGCACAGGTTTGTGCTGTTATGCCTTTCTATCAAGTGGCTGGGAAAATGTGGCTCTCCAGATGTTCAACTGCATTTGCACTTGGTGTAGCCAGAAAAGTCAGTTGTGAGGGTCCAATGTTACCTGCAAGGCTACACAGTCACCATTCTTGTTTTGCATAATTACAGGACAACCTCTGGAGATGATATCAACAGCACTCCATGCAGTGCTCATCTTATTGAAAGTTATTTTTGTGAAATGCTTGTGGGGTGGGAGGGGGTTTACACACCCTGTCATCGCAAGGTTTTGTGTTTCCTTTAAGAAGAAACTTGGGCTGTGGGTTAGGGCAGGTTGGGGAGGGTGTTTTGTTTTTTTACAGCAACTTCTTAAACACTGTGAGAGTAAGAAACATGCTTGATTATCTGACCTGTCTGCTGTTTATGAGTCCAAGGAGCACAAATTAAATATGGAAGAAACAATGCATTTTGGTCACCCTTGAAATAACTTCTGCAATGTGGAGGAGGAAAAGAAAACTCTAACCTTTAAGCCTGGGCAAAGGAAGCAATGAAAATGAATTCCTGAGGAGGAAGTGGAATGGGTATGGGTCCAGGAAGCACAGCAATTGCAAGATGGTTAAGGGAGCAGGGATTTTGGCAAGGACCAATCAAAGACCTTTAGGCAGAGCAGGCTGATAGCTCCTGTGTCAGTGGGGCTACTTCTCCATTACTACTTTTATTTTGAACTTTATGGGCACTACCCCTGGTGCTCCATAGTGCTGAAGCTATTTAGAGGAGGGTAGCTCCTATCAAGAAAAACATGAAACCTGCAATGGATCAAGAAGTCCACTGACACAGAAGTCTCTAGCCTCCCCTGGACTTAAGGGCACAATGTTTTGTATGTTTAGACAGAAAAAAGTCCTGCACCTCTCAGCCTTCCCCATGCAGCATTCTGTGCTTGCACCCCTCTGTCTCCTTTCACTGGAGGGTGTGCCACCTTTTCTATCTGAATGAGATGCTAACCAACTCCTAGCTGTTCATTCCTACTGAGGAAATATCAGCCAAGCATTCTGGGTTACTGACAAATCTTTGGTTATTGGGCAGTGTAGAAATGTAATAAATAAATAAATATTCACCCATAATATCCTGACCAAGGAATGATTAGCCAAAAGTTATAAGATTCTTACAACTAGCTTGGTTTGATTGGTAGATATATGCGGTGTGTGTGTGTGTATGGGGGTGGTATATATGATATATATGATAGATAAATACCACAGAATAGACACATCACTCTCTGATAGGAAAGAGGAATTTGTTTTGTGGCTTCATATGGACACTGCTACAAGCTTCTTACGCTCATTATTATACCAAAAGCAGATTCTGTAAAAGCAAGTGTGCTGAGAACAGAAGTGCCATACCTAGGATATTACACCTGACCATTTCAGAACATTATGTAAATAACTACAGTAGCCAGCATATTCATGCTTTTTAGCAGAAGCAGGTAGGCATTATTTATCGTAACTACAATAGGGTTAGTTGATCATTAATTCATTTCCCAGGAGATGAAATCAATATTCAAAAGCTGAAGTTAAGACTCCATATTAATTATGTAGGAAGATAAATGATTACACAGGTTAATCATATCAACCCGTTTCACAATTGCCACAGATTAATAGCCAAAAAAAAATTAAAAGCACAAATGACTTTGTCACCTTCTTTGGTGAAAAATGACCTCCTGGACTAAAATGTTATTCTAATAGGAATAACAAAAAAGTAAATGCTACCTTTCAAAGAAATACTAAAACTTCTAAAGTCCAATATATACATAAATAAGGATCCCGTATGGAATCATGAACATCTGCAGCAGCAGTAGCATCTTCAGGAAAGCTGTTCTTGCAACTGGCTGTACACTTCACACAGCACTACCCGATGGTCTCCAGAGCTTAGTCTTCGAGCTGCAACTCCAAAGGCTGAGTCCTTCACCAAACCCTCTCTCAGCTGACATGTTGAAGTCCACATTGGCTGCCTCCAGCATTGAAGTACAAACTGGGCCTCCAAGGAAAGCGAAAGGGGCATGTCAGGGGAGAAGACAGGGGCTGAGGACCTATGCTGATTTCTCTTGGCATCCCATCCCTCTTGCCTCATCCCTGGTATTCAATCTAGAAGGCCATCTAGATAAAAATCAGAGCACAAGGCGAGTGACAAGCCTACATGCACCGAGGGCAAGTGGCACAGGGGTCCATCCTTAAATGTCTTAATAGTCACCATTTAAATATATATTTCCTCTGCATTATTAATTTTTAGCCCTGTCTTGCTTGACGGGATTTGTCTGGAAATACGCCACACCTGAGAAGATGAATCCAATGAATAGAAGACAAATTCTTCTACTGCAGCTTACTATTTGTCATATTTACCAAAGCACATTTAATTTGCAAATGGCAGGACCATCTGGTTTATGTTCCATCATATTATTATCTGCATGATAATGCACTATTCCCATTTCATAGAAAGGTAAATAATAGATTTGCCATTTCCATTTTAAAGCATTCAGAATGGAGGAAAGCAACATGTGCAGAGGCCGCTATGCTGCTTCATGATACAGGTGGGGATAATTATCTGTTGTGTTTTATGAACTGTTCTGAAACATGTCAAAGCCTGCCTGGGTATTGACTCAAAGCCTGCACTACCTTGATGTTATTTCTTCTCATTTTCTTCCTGTTTAGCTACCTCAGAGGCCTGTGTACACATTCCCAGCATGATTCATTGCCAGGAATAAAACTTGCTTTTATTGCAGATAAAACACCAAATAGAAAGGGTATTAATTTATTTCACAACATGCAGTTCTCTTTCCATTTATCTTCTCAGGCCTGACTTTAGCTGGGTACCTGTATCTTTTCCCCCCAGAATGAAAAAGCAGTTGGGAATTTTGAACTGGGGAAAAGATACTTGCCCAAGAGAGTTAAGCAGCTTCATGGCCACCTTGACCCACCCACAAGTTCTCTACTCAGACTTGCAATAAAAGGCTATTTTGGTTTTGGTTTTTGATTTTGTTTTCCAAGTGCAGGGAAAGGAATTGAAGAACAACAAAGCTTGTTTCTCAGCTAGACGTCTTGTGGTAGTAAGATAATAATTCACAGTTGTTGCCTTCATAATGCATAAAGACAACTATGAGGCTGTTGTTTTGCTATTTTACTTTGGTTACCAACCCATGGAACTCCTCCAGCAAGACAGAAAACCAGACTGGTGGCAAAAAGAAGCACCTCAGATTTGAAAAGTGATCAGTTTTCTGCCTAATGTTGCATCTCCTGGCCTTCTTCCATAACATTCATGTTAATCCTAATTCAACACCATGTTGAATCATTCACTTTTTCTCCCCAACTCCAATTCCTGTTGTTTCTCTTGAACTAATTTTCATCAAATTATCACGTCCAGCAGTGATAGAAATATTAATGATATCTTGAAGAGGAGTATTACATTAAAATATTTCAAAGTGACTGGCTTGATTGTGCATCAATAAGAGGAAAACATATTGATGAAGAACTGTGACTAATGCTGCCTTTTATAAATATCCTGCCAGACAAATAATGGTTCTCAATGGATTCTGATGTGATGTACAGTTTTAAAGTAAATGCTATATTGCCAAGAGGCTTAAAGGAAACTGCCATCACAGTACAGTGGGTTGAGTAATAGGATTTTAGTTTATCTTCTCTACCACAGAGATTCAGCAAAAGACTTTGTGCCCCAAGTTGAATGTAGATTGATCCATCAGATTCACTGAAATGCCAAAACCTCTAGGTAAAATGCTGCAGGTAAACAAATGGAGAAAGTTTGCTGGTGATTCTCTTAGAAAAAAAGCAGCAAAAAAAAGCTTTTAAAGCCTAAACTTGCCGAGACCTCGGCATACATTTCTGTGAAGCCTGAAAAGACAACTACATTGAATTGCCAGGAAATCTCACTTTCCTTCACTGTCAAATGAAAAACACCATTGCCCGTTTTAATAATGACTTAATAAATGGATAGACTGAACCTTCTTAAAGCCTTGTAAATTCTACAATCCATTGTTTTTGGATTTGTTATGTTCAGGATTTAATGGACAATTTACACAAAGGCTGATTTCTGCCTTACCAAAAATGAACGAACGAACAAACAAACAAATGAACCCTCTGATCCAACAGGGTTGTATTCAACAGTGTCATTCCACCAACAGGAAGGCACAACCAGAGGAACAAATCTTCCGTCCCTGCATGGCCTCCCATGCCTGCTCCAGAGGCACATCAACCCTCCAGTGCAGATTTGCGACACTCATGAAGGACAGCAGGCAAGAGTAGAAGACAAAGAAGGCCTGCCACACAAGTGGATACCAGTGGATTCTAACACACCAGTTGATCCTAAGCCACAGTATTTATGGTGTGGCCTTTACTTTGAAGATTAGAGTCCTAATCACAGCTCAGCCTCCAGACACTGATCCCATTGCTGGACTAAGGATAAAATCATAGGTAATATGAAAAATACTGTGGAACTTCTTCAAAGAGGTTGCCTATGAGGACCAAGCAACACCTGCATGAGAAGGAACCACATCATTTACTCCTGTCTGGCGTCTTTATCTAAACATTTATGGAAGCAGTGTGGAGAAGTAGGTCCCACAACAATAATGTGTTCATTGAGTTTCTCTTTCAGGGACACAGTATGAAGCCTTATATTGAGTCAGGCCGTTGGTCCACTACCCAGTATCTGTCAACCTTGCGTGGTCATGGCTCTACACTGCTTCAAGCAAGGTTCCCTCCTAGACCTACCTGAAGACATCAGGAATCAAACCTGGGCCTTCTGCATGCAAAACATGTGCTCTGCCATTGAGCGAAAGCAAGACCTTTTCAGTCAAGACATGGAAGAAGAAAGAGGAGCAGTGATTTCCTCTGACTGTCAGTCTTGCTTGCAACAATCAGATGTGCCACAATGTTCTCTCCACTTCCATTCCCCCAAAATTTAAGTCATATTGCTCATTCTAACAATAGCCAAGTCGTACACTTTACAATATAGCACTATATTGTATGGTATAATCCTGCCATCATGGCAGATGAATCTAACATGACAGCCTAAGAAAAAAAAATATAGAAACGCCTCATAATTTTACTTTTTCCCCAATCACCTAACACAGCTGGGATGATTATCAACTCAAAATTTCTACAAGTTCTTGAAAAAATAATTGCATGTATTGCAATAACAATGTATTACAAAGGCTACCCACTGATGTCTGCTGAATTTTCATCAGTGTAGCTAACCATAAGACCCCAGATATCCAAATGTCTTCATATTACGGTGTTGTCATTCAGTCTTGTTCTTAATGAGATCAGTAAGTTTAGGTACAAACAGTGTTACAATTTACAGAGGAATGGAAGCACAATCATTATATTCCTGGCCTCTGAAGTTGAAAGTAGTACTATGAGTAAATAATTGAACTGTTTCAGCTTGTGCAGTCAAATTCCAACAGCCTGGAGTAATTAATCTTTATAAAGGTCTTTTCTGCCCTACCATATGCACTGCTGTGCCCTTAACCAAAGAAAATATGCTACTGTTGATGTTTGCATCTTTAGGTGGGTGGAGAATGCAAACATTTGGCATTCAACATATGTTAGTCATTCTATACATTTATTTGCCTTCTCTAGAATGGGTATGGAGCAGAAAACTTTGGGTTCAAAGGCCTAGTTCTCTGTTTTGGAACTGAGATCCTCACCACCACCTCTGTCCCACTGCATGGTTCTTGGGTAAACTGGTTCTTTTTTAGCTGTATCAGGTTAACTCCTGGGATATGGTTGTTTTCTGACTGGTCATGCCCTCAATAGACTACACTCCATGGAAGCCATTTTGTAAGAGTGTCCACAACACTCAACATTTAAAAAGTGTCCAGTAGCCCATAAAAATTGGGAACCCCAATTTAGCCCTTTTCAGGCATGGAGGAGGACGAGGGGGTGAGGACGAGGACGAGGACAAAGCTATACCCATTGCCCCAGCACCAACAACACATTCGCTGCCACCCTAGTTTCTGTCCCACCATGCATGCCTTGAGGGAACATCTCTTTAAAAAAGTCTTCTGTGAGTGTGATTCCAGCTCACAGGGAGATCCTACAAACGTGCAGTAGGTTTTCCTGTACAGATGAGCCAGTGGGCACAGCTCTGCTTCTTCTTCCATGGGATTACAAATTATGAAGAAAACACTCATAAAGGTCTTGTGCTATTAATATATTCGCATTTGCTGTGCATGAGAGTTACTGGGAATGAACCTTAAGTCACTCTGTGAATCAGCCATACTCAAAGTTGGAACAAAGGGTGGCAAAGGTGAAGTACAAACTGAAGAGGCAGGATGGCAACTTGAGACTGATAGGTCAAGGAACACCTGATTACTTTGACTGAGTTCAGATCATCAGGACCAAGTGAACTGCATCATAGAGTAATAAATGAACTGGCAGAAGAAATCTTAGAACCACTGTCTATTACCTGTGAGGAAACAGGGAGGATGGGTGAAGTGCCAGAGGACTGGAGGAGGGCTGTTTTTGTTTCTATGTTCAAAAGTGGGCGGGAGGGAGGAAGAACCTGAAAACTACAGACCAGTCAATCTAACATAAATCCCTGGGAAAATTCTGGAGCAGATCAGTCTGTAAATATATTGAAAGTAAAGCAGTGATTACAAGAAGTCAACATGGATTTGCCCAGTACAAATCCTGCCAAACCAATCTGAGCCCATTTTTGCTTGGGTAACCTGTGGACATAGTATATCTTGACTTCAGTTTTTGGCAAAATATTCCATGATATCCTGATTAGCAAAGTGGCTAAAAGTGACCTAAACCAAACAGTTCTCAGGCTTGTTTGTTTGTTTGTTTAAAGCTTTTATAACCCATCCACCCATCCACTACAAATGTCTCATGATGGCTTACAAAATCCACAATTGGCTACAGATTCAAACTCATGGACTGCTTAGGGCACTGGCTCAAACTAGGGAGAAAGACTAACACAGAGGAAATGGCTAGGATCTCTTCTCCATTATCCCAGAATAAAGGACATGGAATAATGGGTTCAAGTAATGGAAATCCAGACTTTGGCTGAACAGCAGGAAATCTTCCTTACTGTTATTGCAATCTGGCAATAGAGCCAATTACCTAGAGAGGTTATGGGCTCCCCCACACTGGAGAAATTCAAGATGATTGATATCCATCTGTTCATGTTGTTTTAATTTGGAGTCTTGTATTAAGTAGGGGGTTCAACCTAATACCTGTATTAGCCCCGTCCAGGTTTAGTATTCTATGATTCTGTGAAAATGTTTAAAAGCTAACTGCAGTTATTATACCAGCTGAGAAAACAATTATACTTTTTCCCTACATACCTCACAAATAGAATTTGCATCTGCTTGTCTGAACACCTGGTAATAGCAACACTACATATACTGAAGCCCAAAAGAGAAATCATTCTCTTTCCTATTTTTAATGATTTCTTAAAAAAAAAAAAAAACAGTTCCTAACATAGGCATTTCTAACACTATTGCTAATTAAGAATGGACAGAGGCAACACATCAAAATGTACAGTTTGTCTTAATCTCATGCAAAGAGAGTGAATCCTCATTAAGAGTTATTTGTATCATGAAGACACATTTAAAATATGTCCCAGTTGGAAGGAAAAAGGCACCTCCATCTAGCAGAAACTTGCTCACTGTTATATCATGTTGGGGAATCTGAGCATGCTCCCAAAAATGGACGCAGAGGCTCTTGGCCTGGTGCACTGTACTCTTTCAGCATTTATGTTTGCAAATATATACCAAATCACACGTACTTCTTGCCAGTGTATCAATCTGGAAAGACCTTTGGGTTTGAAGTGCTCCCAGCGGGGGTCAAGCTGTTGGCTTAACCATGATATCACCAAGTGGCCTTGGTTAAGTCTGTACCCCCTTCCTTTCTTGTGAAATAGAAATGCTTGTGACCAAACAAATCTTAAGATATGTGATAAATGTAATAGTCTTTAATATGAGTCCTTTTGTTAAACACACCAAGCAACCTTGAAAGCCTTGCAGGGATGTAACACGTGTTACAACCAGAGCCCTCTCACCATATGGTGGGCTGAATCCCACAATTCAGGGGCAGGATCCAGAAAGGCAAGAGATTATGTGGGCACTTCACTGCTACTGCCAAGGCCAGGCTGAAGAAGCAAGCACCCACTGGGAAAGGAAAGGATGCCAGCCTGGATGTCACCGCTCAGCAGGCCTCTTACAACAGCCTTGGACAGAGCATTGTCCTGCCTCTTTTACAGACGCTTAAAAGCTGAGCAAACTATGGCATAGCGACAGAGGAGAAATGTTTAAATTGAAAACAAATAGGTGGTTAGCTTCACAGTGAGAGAAAGTGGAAAAATATCACTGAGCTTGGCATAAGATAAGACAAAGGTTGAATAATTCTCTGTACCATTGCCCCACGTCCCTGACAGGTCTTGAAAATCAGCCAGGATATACTCATCACAAGGATTAAGGAGTGAAATGGGAGCACATTTCACATTTATTTTGGCCTTTTGAACATGTTGTTGAGCACAGCCCATCTGCTTGATTTACACATAAAGAAGTGAATGAGAGAAGAATATGATGAGAAATGGAGCCTAGAAAGCAGAGAGTTAGAGCAATAATCACTACCAAACGTACGTATTGTTGGACCTCCGTGGCATGCCCTAGAGTTTTCTAATTCTTTAATATTAAATGCAATGAATCATCATACTTCAGGCTTGGCCAGTGTAACAAAGGGTTTTCATTCTCTTTATCCTGACCAATGATCTGCCTTTGAAGGTTGGGGTGGGGGTGGGGGGGATACTTGGCTCATTTTTCTGTACTTCCATTACAGGATTACCTGAAGGAAAGAACAAATTCTAATCATGGTGCAATGCTGCCCCCTGGAGGTAAAACTTTAGAAGTTCTCTCTCCCAAATACAGTACAGCTCATAGCTGCTACCAAATTTAAAGCAGGTTTTTGACTTCATTCAACAAACAGAGCCTCTTGCAGTTTTGAGGGTACCTGGCTCTTGTTTACTTCAGCCTACAGCCTACAGTACTGATAATCATTATAAAATAATCATTTCCTTAAAAGAGACTTTTGGCAGTTTTATAAGACTGAGACCTGAATTGCCAGACCTGCTTATTTCTACCAAATAAATTAGTAAATATGAGGTGTTTAAAGGCTTCTTTGCACCTTGTATTGAAGTGGAGGAGGAGGAGGAGTTCTGTTGGATCACATTCATCCCAAGGTTTCATCTACTTCAACATCCTTGAGTAATTGTGTTGAATATTTTTCAGTCCCTGGGCTAAATTCCTTTGTGGAGAAGCTTTCAGAAGCCACACTGCCGTAAGGGACAGAAATGCAGGCAAAATAAGATTCAAAGACAAAAGGCTCAGCCCATAATACCAAAAATGTTATGTTACCATTAAGGCCACTGTTACTACAACTAACTTAGCCTTAGCAATTACATTCCAACCTTTTAGAAAGGGGTTGAGGAGAAATGCACAAAAAGTAGGTAGCCATCAAATTACTAACCAGGACATGGTAACTGGGCCAAGGAAAGGGGATATGGCCACACGGAGAACCACCAGAGAACCAAATTTGGACCTTAGATGGGCCCTGAAGTTCTACATCCCTGCTTTAATGGAAGGGCCAGCGCACATGCTTTGTATACAAAAGATTCCAGATTCAGTGTTCAGCATTTCCAGGGAAAAGGAAAAGCCTTGTCCCAAACTCTGCAGAATTGCTACTAGTCAGCAATAATAATACTGAGCTGGATGAGCCAAGTTTTGGAATTGTAAATGGGGAAAGGAGCTCTTTGTCCAAAGTTTGCTGAGCACAAGTCTAGATGGAGCAGAACAGAAGAAGAATCACCCATCCTTAGCCATTTCAGTTGCATTGCTCCAGAAATCCCTACATATTTCCTGAATATGCATTGGGTTATATGCATGAGTTCATAAGCTTTCTACCAAAACTTGGAGGACATAGGAAGAAGTCACTGGGAACATAACTATTTAGGTCTGGCTTCAGCTGTGAAATTGAAATGTGCCACACAAAGCTTTTGACACATAGCTGGCATGGTGTGAGTTGCATTTTAGATTGCAGAAGAAAAATCCTGCATTTTCAAGGAGTCTTCTTGGCTACCTTCCTGAATTTCTGCTGTAGTTGTATAACTCAGGTTCATCCCTCATGGTGGGGCCACTGTGTCATATTCCAGTCCCATGTTGTCCAGGTAATATTTGTAACAAAGAAGCAGGAAGACACAATTATTTGACAGTACCATAAAGAAGACATTGTATTTGGCACAGAAAGTGTTGCTCAAACTTACCTGACCTGGATTATACGGTGGTATTATTTTATACAGACCTCGAACTATGGCTGATTTTAAGAGCTTTTTTTGTTTTTACAGAAAAATCTAACTTCAGTATAAATCTATGTTATCCATGTATACCTGTGAGACAGCTTCTCTGGGCACAGCTCTCTTTCACAGGAGAAATGAATTTGACAGTGCTGGGAACAGAGGCCTTTTTATAAGGGTGATTCATACTAAAGTGGGAGCACTAATGATGATCCCCACTATAATTTTAGATTTTTGCTTGGCTAGCGCAGCTGTTAAAATATAACACTTAAATCTCTCTCTCTCTCTACACACACACCCTCCATACCTTTTCTATTAGTTATATGACCTTTAACAGAAATATGGTTTAGTTAAGATTTGCCTGTAGCAGCTTCACAAATCACATATACAAAAGAACTCAGTAAATCATAGTGTGCTTACTGGAACGAGAATTCAGTTTTAGTTTCTGTCATATTTCGTCCTGGACCCCACTGACAATGATGGGTGAAGCAGGAAAATAGCTGACAAGTTTTTAATTATTGTTATTATTACTTGAAGACCATTATTCTGAGCTGTCTCCAGATGGTGTAATTTTATTGCCAAGTTATCTACTCGGATGACTAGAGAGTCAATTTACATTTTACACTAATCATTTTGCTGAGGCTTGTCTTACCTTTTACTCTTATGTAAGTATACATGGCCCTGATTCAGATTGGCACTGCTGTGTACCATCAGGGATGAATTAAACTACATACATATGCATACACGCACGCTATCCATAAGAAGGGCCAAGGACCCAATTCAAATCAGGGGTTGCATATACTTACACAAGAGTAAAAGCTAAGCCATGCCTCAGCTACATGCTACATGTAATGCAATGTATAGTTTACCCTTTATAGTGGCTTTTCCTGGGAAGTGCAGGTTCTTTTAATTGTAAAATACACCTTAGGATAGACAAAGAAGGTCATATACCCTTGCATTGCTGCTAACTTAACAAATTAGGACAAGCCCTGGCAATCCATG
Source organism: Varanus komodoensis (assembly GCF_004798865.1). NCBI lineage: Eukaryota > Metazoa > Chordata > Lepidosauria > Squamata > Varanidae > Varanus > Varanus komodoensis. The sequence goes on from NW_025335589.1 coordinate 3,729,661, forward strand.
TTCCCCATACTCATTTCAGAACTGCAGTTATCCAGTGTTTGGGAATGTGTTGCCTTCAATACACTGATGACGCACAGCTCAGTTTTGCTTCTTCATTGTCAGCAGGTAAGGCTGAGGATGTGCTAAACCCACACCTGATCATGACAGCGTACTGGATGAGGGCTGACAAACTGAAGCTCATCCAGACTAGACTGAGATACCATGGTTGGGTGAACCCTATGACCAAATGAAAGGTATTCAACATATTCTGGATGGGGTTACACTCCCCTTGCAGAAGTACGTTGGTAGCTTGGGGGTCCTCCTAGAGCCATCTTTGTTGGGTAGGTTTCATGTGGCCACACCGTCACAGAATGTCCTCCAGCTCTGGCTGGTAGCCAAGGCACACCCCTATCTGGGCAGGGATAGCCTGGTTTCAGTCATCTATGCTTTGGTACTCTTTAAGGTGGACCATTGCCATGCACTCTGTGCGGCTGCCTTTGAAGACCAATCAGATGGTGGCAGCTTGTGCAAAAAGCAGCAATCAGGCTATTACCTGGGTCCAGAAGCTCCAAACATATAACATGAATTCTGGCCCAGTTTTTATTGGCTGTGCATTTGCTTCCAGGCCCAATTTAAGGTGCTGGTATTAATGTATACAATCCTACATGAATTGAGATTTTTGATGGAACACCCTGTCAAATTGCAATCTGCCTGGCACTACTCTCAGCATCTGAGGCTTTCTTCTGACTGCCAGCTCTAAGGGAAGCTCAGTTGGTGGAAACAAGGAAGAGGGCTTTCTCAGTGGTGCCCTCTCCCCCAGTTAAGGAACAGGCTACTTAATGAAGCCCACCTGGCACCAACCTTTTATCCTTTTGGTGCCAGTGAAGGTTGCCCTCTATGCCGAGGCATTTAACAGCTGTAAATAGTACATAGAGAGGTTATATCAGCTGTTTTAACAGGTCTAGTGGTATTAACTTGTCGTTATTTAGGTTGTTTTATATCTTGAACATTGTAGTGAAATTTTTTGAAGTTTATTCACTTCTGTAATTTATTGTTGCAAACCAGTCAGAGGGCTTTGGCTGTTAGGCACTATAGAAATAAAATAAATCCTCAAATAGTCTGTGGGTATCTTTTCACTATGTGGCTGGCTCCATGCATATCCATGAGGCCTTAGATTTGCTCTCATGGCAGTGTGTGTGCCATGCCATTTAGCAAACAGATGAGATTTTAAAGGCAATGGCAAGGTATGACATCAGAAATCACAGAGTGAATGACCATGCTATTTGGCCGGAAATCACTCTTCAGATCTAACTCATACAGTCAATGCTTTTTTTTCCTGCTAGAAACTCCTGCAACAGCTAATGCTGAAGTAGTGGGTGAGTGTGTAATGAAAGTGTAATGAAACATTGCAAGAAACATAAAGCTGCCACCCCAGATAGCAATACGATATGAAGATGTCTCTAAGTGCAACTTATCTCACATCCTGCCATCGTTGGACTGTTCCTTTCACTGTCCCTTGCCTTGTCAGACAACTATGTGAGGCACTGCACAATGACATGGGGAAGTTGCACAAGATGCTATGAAGTGGACCTAAGGGAAGTTCCACAGGGTTTCCATTTTAGACAGAAGCACCACTTTTCTTCTCTAATTTTCTCCTAAGAACAAACTTTTAAGTTAAGAACTTAATACTCTGCCAAGCCAAAGGTTCTCCTAACTTGGAATTCTCTGTATAAGCAGAAATAACCAAGTTCTTTAGGCAATTAACAAGCAGAGACATACCAAATCTAATATTGGAGATTGTCACCTCGGCCACTAACAGTAGATCATTCCTGTGTGTGCTTATTTGCATTCTTTGTAAAGTCATTCATGCAGCTATATCAATGTTGATTGGAAAAGTGATGGGGAAAAGGAAGGCAATCATAATCCCCCTCACCCCAAAAAAAGAAGAAACTCTTTGACTTCTAAGAGTATTCCACACTGTCAACACTCACATACAGTTTATCCTACCAAATATCAAATCAGTGTAACCAACCTTTTCAGCCACTAAAGGAACAATCCTATGCATATTTAGGCAGGAAAAAAGTCAGACAATTCCCAGAATTGCTCGGCAGGAAAGGCTTTCTTGTTCAACTTCTTTCCTGCCTAAACTTGCAGAATTGAACCAATATACAGGAGCAAGACTGGAAGCACCACAAGAAACCACAAAAACTGTTTCCAGAAGATGAAAAGGATATTAAAATTATTAAGTTCTCCACAAGTATTATGTAATTTCCTAACTGTTAGCAAAGGAATGTTGGTCTTTCAATGTTCCAGAAGCAAAAGTTAGATGCTACTTTTCTGTCCCAAGAGGATGCACATGCTACTAATTCCAGACCCTGCAAATGCAGTACTTAGAGCCATTTTGAGACAGTCTAACTTGGCAGGGATTGCTTTGATGCTGCAGTTCTCCCTTTGGGATGGGAGCAACACACAAACTCCATTGTCACATGAAGCTCTTGCCATGGATCTGATGTCAAAAAATGAGAGAAAACTAAATGGCAAATCCTGCCTGTGTAAGTTCATTTTGTGTAACTTACATCCCAAGAGGAAAGTGCAGAAACGTTTTCTCACCTGTGCCTTTGAGTGCTTTTTGAAATATAGCTTTCAGCGACCCGAGTAACAGAGAATCCATTTTCTGCTCCCAACTGCAGCCAACACACATTCAGGACACAATTCCCTTCAGTGACTATTTCACAGACTTCTTCATTGTCAGTCGTTTCTCCTAAGTCACCTTCCAGTTTCTGACCACGTCATCTCTTACTCTACCCTCCCCCTTGATTGCTGAAGCACTTTATCTCTCTACAATTATCATGAGCTTTACTTCTCTGGCATTATTACCCAAACTTTAATTCTCTTTACAAGTTGGTGTATCCAGCACTGTAAACTGAGGACCATAGCTCAGAATCTACCATGCTTAATAGATAAGATGCCCTGCATTCAATCCCTTGGACATTCAGGCAAGGCCAGGAAAGACTCCCATCTGAAACTCTGAAAGTGGCCACCAGACAGGTCAGACTATACTGAGATAGGAACAACATAGGAAGCTGCCTTATGCTGAGCTAGACTAGTCATTCCACCCCAACACTGTTGACACTGACCAGCAGCAGCTCTCCAGATTTACCTGGAGGACTGAACCTGGAATCTTCTACATGCAAACTAGAAGGTGTCAAAACCACTTGGGTTTAACTAGGAGAAAATTGCATACACTGAACTCCCATGAAAATTAAAGGACCTTAAATACTTAACCTTGCACTTGTCCCATTGATTTTAATGGGATGCATTATGCTTCACTTACTCTGTGTTACATGTATTCAATGATTAGCTAATTTCAAACGTTCTTGTTCTTCCTAACTTATAACCCTTGATGTTTAATTGAAGCTCAACCACTAATGTCTGAGCACTTTGGATCAGACTCCAAACATGCAGGAAATAAGTTGGTTAGCAATTCCTGTAGCAAGCAAGAAAGAAAAAAACTTAGATGATGACAGAAGGAAGCACTCATGATTGCTAAGGACTGGCAAAAAGCAAAAGGTAACAAATAGGGACAGAATCCTGAATGTAACTGTTCAGCAACTATCATATAGAGGTGATTATGTGAAGAACTATTACAATGGCCAGTGCAAAGAAATATAAGGGAGCAATAAAGGGAAAAACAAGAGATCTCCTCCAGAAGATCCAAGAAACCAAAGGGAAATTCCAACCTAGATTAGGAATGCTGAAAGGCAAACAGTGGCATACTATCCGAACAGGATAAAATAAAGAGAAGGTGGAAACAATATTAAGAATAACTGTACAGAAGAGACAAAAAGATGACTGACTTCTTTGAAGAGGAATCCTATGATGAAAACTTGCAACTTTAGAAAACTTGCAACTTTAGAAAGTGTAACGAAGCTGCTCTGAAAATGCTTGGAAGGAATAAAGCGCCCAGCATAGACAGAGTACCTGTAGAATTACTCCAAGCTCCAGAGACTGAATTAGTCCAAATCCTAACATGAATATGACTACAAATATGAAAAATAAAACAATGGCTCACAGACAATGGCCCATATTCAATATACATTCCAATCCCCAAGAAAGGAAATGGAAAAGACCATTGAACTAATTTCCCATGCAAACAAAGAGATGTTCAAGGTGCCGACACAAAGCATTTTACCCTATATGGTGTGAGAAATGCCTGACATTCAAACCAGATTCTGAAAAGGAAGAGATACTCAAAATTGCAAATATAGATTGGCTACTCAAAATCACATAATTTTGGAATATCAGTTTATGCTTTATAGACTACATCAAAGCCTTTGGCTGTGTGGATCACTAGAAGCTATGGGTGATTCTGAAATGGGTATGCCTCAGCACTTGATTGTTCAGATGGGTAACCTGTATCAAAGACAAGAAGCTACCATTACAAGAAGTATATGGAGAAACAGAATGGTTTCCTACAGGCAAAGACGTCAGACAAAGGTGTATTTGTCTCCCTATCTGTTCAGTATGTACACAGAACATATCATAAGGAAGGATGAGTGAAAATTAGTGGGAGATCTGGCAATAATTTAATAAATGCAGATGATAGCTTTTTACTGGCAGCAAGCAGCAATGAACTGAAATATCTCCAGATGACAGTGAAAGAAGAAAGTGCGAAAGCAGGACTGTAGCTGCACATTAAGAAAACAAAATTCATAATTACAGAAGAATTACAAAATTTTAATGTCAGCAATTAAGACATTAAAAATGTAAAAGATTTTTTATATCTTGGCTCACTCCTCAATTCAACACTGCAGCCAAGAAGAAGACTAAGAGCTTGAAGGGCAGCAATGAAGGAACTAGAAATAATAATCAAATGTAAGGATGTTTCATAGGGGATCAAGATCATTCATACTATTGTATTCTGAATCGCTATGTAAGGGTGTGAATGCTGAACAGTGAAGAAAGCTGATGGGAAGACAATAAATGTGCTTGAAACACGATGCTGGAGAAGAGCTTTGTGAATACCCTGGACTGACAGAAAGATGAACAAGTGGGTCATAGATCAAATCAAGCTAGAACTTTCCCGGGAAACAAAAATGATGAAACTGATACTGCTAAGGAAATGCAAAGGCAAAAGAAGAAGAGGAAGGACAAATATGAGGTGGATTGATTCCATAAAGGAAGCCACAGCCTTGACTTGAAAAGGGCTGTCTGGGTCAGGGCATTTGGTGGGTTTTCATTCAGAGGGTCACCCTAAGTTGGAGACGACTTGACAGCACATAACAAGAAGCTGACTGTCCCTAGGTACATGAGATAAGAAACAATGAATGAAAGTGAGCAGACAACTTTGAATGTAAGTAAACAGATAACTGATAATATAATAAAAAGTATGAATATTTTATTCATGTTTAAAACAATACAATTGCTGTATGCTGTTTTCAGTCAAGTAACTCAAAACACAGATTATTTACTTACCGTTTTATTTCTTCCCCACCCTAGTACAAGTGGGATTGCCTCTTAGCCTCAAGGCTATTTGCAAGCTAAAAGTTGCATTTAGAAAAATGTCTATTTACTTACCTTTTATTGTGCCTTTTCCTTTTCACAAACAGCAGTGCCATTTGACACCCACAAGGACACTTCACAGCACAGCGGTGGAGCTCATGGCACAGAAATACATGAAGAGCAAATTCTCCCTAATGTTCTTCGGTCCCTGTAGACCGACTCAAAGGCTCAATGGCAGCTCACAGTTACATTAAAAGCTACCATTCCTTTTAAATGCAGAGAAGGAAGTCTTCATTTATTTTTTATTTAAACCAACTAAAATATCAGGTCTTGTAGGTATGCATGAACATCGAAGAGGCATAATAAGCATCTTATTTCTAGTACTGACATTTCCTTGCAGGTCTACTTTCTAATAAGATTGAGTTGTATCCTTTCAGTTGTTTGTGAAAACTGAGGGCCAAAACAGATGTTAGTTTAGATCTGTATATATACCTACAGCTGTTGGCTTTTACACAAGAGAGGGTAAGAGGCCCTGATTTAGATCTTAAAAGCCCCTTACTGCAACCATCCACGAGAATCTCAATCAAAATTCTAGTGAAGCCCCATTCTCAGAAGGTTGTATGAAGTCCTGACAACAACATCAATTTGTAACTGTTGCATATTTTCCTGTTGCTCCTTCCATCTTCTTTCTTTCCTTAAAAAAAATTAAGATGGAATACCTGCACAATGCCTGTTGATCATTGGTACGAGGAGCTGCATTTAATACCATCTCCCGTACACTTCCCACTGGGCCTGGAAGCAGACTAGGAGCCATTGCATTTGACAAAGTACAAACACAATTTGGTCAAAATATCCCATCCCCGTTAACAGTTACAGGGCCCTATTCTGGACAGCTACAGTTTCTGAACCATTTTTAAAGGCAGATGGACACACAGTGAGTTGCAATAGTTTTGATATATGAAAAGCCTATTTATATTGCTCCCTTCATATACAAATCCTCTTTAATCTCATAGAGAATCAGTGAATAACAGTAATTTCAACTTTTTTTTCCAGGAATATACTGTAAATTAAACACTCTCCCATTAGCATAAGACATGCAAAAAAGTTCGTTCTTTTCTATGTAAGGAGGATGCAATAGCCCACAATCTGTTACATTGTCCATTAGTTCACAGAGCATTGCCCTTGCAGTTATAATAGACTTTCTATTTTTAAAATGGGTAATGGTGCAGGGAATGGATGTCTGAATCTTGAAATGATATCTTGGACTAGTAATCTTTTTGAAAAATCCAGCATAAAGCAAATGAAGCCAGCAAGTCCTCCCTTAGAGTTTTATCCACCTTGTTATTTCTTTTTTTCTTTGCTCCATCTTTTAAAGGCTAAAGGCTAAGGGACAGTTAAATAAGGTTTGTTGGGGTAATTTTATTTACTAAGAAACCTAAATGAAAAGTGAAAACTGCTGGAGGTTAGGGCCATGTTTGATTTTGTTTTCTTGGTCTCTCTTTGTTTCCAAACCTCTTAAACTTAGCTCCTGCATTAGTTATGTTACCTGCTGGGCTGTAGGAACAACGGAAACAATCTGAGACACTTCAATGCTTAGCTAGAAAGTAGAATTATTCATTATTTCCCACCCCAACTCTCAAAACCTTGTTTGAAAGAAACCAGATAACATTCAGACAGGTGCAGTCCGAAGTAATTTAATATTTAGCTGGTATTTCAATATAACTCACCAGATTTGCTGGAATGCCTCGGTGTGAAACCATCTTTGAAAAACATTTGGAAACTTTAGCTAGTGCAAAATACAGTGACCAGAGTAAGTCTTTTCAAAGCTCATAACTGGTTCCACTTGCATGGGCTTCCAGATCATTTTCAGGCAATGGTTATTACCCACAAAGACCCAATCCGTCTGAGAACAGAGCAGTGGAACGACCACTTGGCTCCAACCCTCCGTTAGGCAAAGTGAGGCAACGCCTCAAGTGGCAGATGCTGAGGGACAGGGAAGAGCACTGGCATGTTGGAGAGCAGAGCTATCCATGCCCTGCACCCCCCAAGCCAGCCCACAGCCATCAGGTGCTGTAGAGGAAGATGTCTTACTGAAATAAGATCCAACTGCCAGTCTGGCTGGCCTTTGTACATGGAAGGTGCAGTAGTGCCTTCTTGTCCTTCACCTGGGGCAGCAACTTGTCTTGAGCCAACCCTTCCTACTCCTCTACAATCCCATCCCACGCAGCAACCATCACTGAAGGCCCTCTTCTGTGCTCCATTGCCTTCTGTAGTAGGCAGTAGGCCAGGGCCTTTTTCTGTTACAGCCCCTGGGCTATAAGATTCCCTTCTATGGAGGTTCAGTTGGCTCCTACTCATTTAACCTTTAGATGACCTGCTGATACCTTTTTATTTTGTATAACTTTTAACATTGGTTGAGTCTTCTAATATTCACATCAAGATTTATTGGGAAGTTCAGAATTGTTGAAGAGGGCTGGCCAAGACAAGCAAAGAATGAGTTGCTTTCTTCAAATCATTCAACATACAGAAGCTGCTTGGACTGGCAGCTGAATCTTACTTCAATATTGGAAACAAGGCAGTGAGCAGCAAGCTTTCTTAGGACCGTAGGCAGGCTACATGATGCCCACAGCTCTGTACTTCAGTCCACTGAGAGCCCTAAATCCACAGCCCACAGCTGTGGCCCACAGCTCTGTGCTTCAGTTCACTGAGAGCCCTAAATCCACAGCATCCACCAACTGAAGTGCCCATATTGTTTTGCCCAGTGATAAGGTGGCCCTGGTTCTGAGACAGGGTGTGCTATATGGAAGCAAGACAAAACTTAGAACTTAAACAGATGTTTACAGGCAATTCTTCCATTTCAAAACTTAAAGAAGGTCTGGGCAACTTGCTGTCTTCCAGATGTTTTGCCCTGAAGCTCCCATCAGCCCTAACGAGCATCTTCAGTTCTGGCAAATGATGAGAGTTGTAGGCCAAAACATCTGGAGAGCCACAAGTTATCTATCCACAAGTTGCCCTGACCTAAAAAAGCAGTAAGTAATACAGATCCTGAATGCTTTATGCTGCTAGGTCTGGCTCACATCTGGACACTGTTGTTCATTTCCTGATCTTTAAAATGTACCTCTCTAAAAAATGCATTTCATAAGGACCCAATCACACACACATGTGCGTGTGTGCGTGCGTGCATGCAAAAAAGAGAGAATAAGCAAAAGAAAGTGACTGAAAAGTATTTATTTTAAACATTCTGATCCTTATTTTCAAAAACACATTTATCTGTTCCATTTGTTCAATTCATTTTTAAAGGAGTTCTAAAAATTAGCTTAGACTAAGAGACTTGCCAAAGATCATCCGGTGAGACTTATAGCTAGAGAAGATTTTAAAGTTCCAGTCTAATTCTTAGCCAATGCATCTCACTAATACTCATTAATACTTTATCTGTTAATAGTCCCAGTTCATGACTCTGGCTGCAGCTTTCCCAGTTTCTTCAATAAAAATACAACCAGGGTAATTTCTCTTGCCAATACAAAATATCAACATGTCTCTTTGAAGAAATTCCAACTAAAAATACATTTTAATACTAAAAATACTAGACATGCATTGAAAATAACATGTGGAACTCTATAAATGGCTGTGTTGTTTTTGGTATCACTGTGCAGTATCCTCAGACATTTGTCTGAGTGCATGATGATAGTATACCTTTTTTCCAGACAATGTCAGGGAAGCTAACATATCTGCAAGATGTGCCATTTTCAGTGGGAACTGCCCTTTTCAGGGAGGTGTGGCAAAGCCATCTGCTCCTTTATCGAGATTGCTTTCAGTCCTGTTTTATGGTAAAGTAATAAAGTGGACTAATCACAAAAACAGGCTGTTCAGTCACAAAAACAGAAGGTGAAAAAACCTACTGCATTTTAGCCTTCCTAAATATTAAAATAAAATAATTTGTTTCCAGTTTTATGGTATGATGCATCTAAGAATGTATTGATTTGGTTCAAGTCCAGGTCCTATAGAGGGAATGCGACAGATCTCATCTGTCTGACAGCCAAGTCAAATTGTACTTTCAGTGTGAAATGACCGAAAACAAAACTGCACACACCCAGGTATTTCATTGCAAGTGCCATATGGAGCTTTATATAAATGCAATGGTGGCTGTAAAGCTCCCTGTAATAACAGGATATATTCAGCATCATGAACAACTGGAGCCAGGAAATACCAATCTGATATTTCACAGAATGGTCGAATGGCAAGTTATGCCACGAGTTCTCAAAATGGGACTCAGCTAAATTAGTACGCCAGATAGATAGACAGACAGTCCGATACCACCCTTTGTTGTGCACAGCTACATTTTCTTTGCCATCCAACTGTTGTGTAATATTAATAGTTTGGAACCTAGAAAGGAAATCATTCTGACACATTATACTACAGATCTGTACTTACTAAGTCAACTAATGTCATGCTTTAGTAATTGCCTTTACTTATATATTGTTTAGCTGCACCAATGCATTGCATTCCTGCTGCTCAAAGCAATGGTCACTACCAAAAAACAGGGTGGATCCAGTGCGGGATACTCAGGCATCGACGTGATTCAAACCTGCATAGCAAAAGCACTCATGATTATATTCCATTCCAGTGGACGAAACCTTCCCATGCCCAATTACTACGGTTTATTTTCAGTCATTATATCATTGTTGATTATGTTGTTGCCCAGTTCCCTTTATTGTGTTTTACGAATTAATTTAAGCTTCAGTTACTGGGTGGTATAAAAATAAAATATTTTATTAAATTATTAATTAATATTAATAGAGAGCCAATGTGATATGGTGGTTAGAGTGTTGGACTAGGGACCTGGGAGATTCAGCTTCTAGTCCCCACACAACCATGAAGCTCACTGGATGTTGTTATGAAGACAAAATGGAGCTAAGTAAGCCACCAGGGGTTCCTCACAAGAGGAAAAATGTGGAATATGCCTGTAATGCAACGTTTTTTAAAAAGTCTAAGCAAATGAACGCTACAGCTATGCTGATGAAAATCTGATGAAAAACTAATGATTTGCCAAGACTGGGGAACAGTAATTTCCCAAATGATTGCCAAGATTGGGGAACAGTAATTTGGATCAATTGCTGCCTCAGTCTGGGGTCTGCACAACTTCACATACCTTTTTGTACTGCATTCACCAATTCCTTCTGCTAATAACACTCAGCAGAAATGAAATCTGGTTATAATTATCCTAAAGATATAAAGCCAGTGAGCATCCGTACAGAAGGCATCCATAGCTCTCCCTCAGCTGCCATATTTTATTTTGAAAACAATATAAATAGATGCAGCAGGCTATGCTACAAGATGGTGACTGGCCCAAAATAATCCTGTGAATGTTTTGTTTTGTTTTTTTTTTCCTGGAAAATTGAGGCATTTCATCCAAGTCTGGGTCAAGCACCATGAGCTACACCAGGATGATGGCAAATCTGGCCAGCTGAGGCTCCCATTGCAATTATCCTGGGTCTTCCAGTACCACACACCCTTCTCCTTCACCCCAAATTTTTGTGGTTTCCCAGCTTTTGGCTGTTTCTCCCCATCTAAAAAGAACCTGCTCCAGCCTTCTCTTCACTTCTGAGACTCCATTGCTAGATGACTGAAAATGGCCATCTGATGAAAAAGCAGAGCAAGAAGGAAAGGCAAGGTGAAGATCATTTCCACCATTCCTCTTGCTCAGCACTGGATGAGATACCATTACGAGGTGTCTGAAAATGGTCCTATAGTGAAAATGCAGAACATTAAGAAATGGGAGGTGAAGATCACCTCTGCCATTCCTTCCATTCTGCACACATTTCAATAGGTTGTGCCCTTAAAAATGCACACTATAAAGCAAAAAACAGGTTGAAAATTAGAGCAGGACCATGCTGAACTGAATTTCAACAAGCTCAAGCATCTCTGGTTCTCCCATCCTTACTATCTCAGAGTGATTGCTCGACCCTGTCAGTCGACCAGTCAAAGGAAGATTCCTTTGAAGATTCCTAGGAAGAGAAGTCTGGAGAGAATGTGGGCAGGGAGAAGAAAAGAAAGGAGTGGCTGGAGTTGCCTCTTAATGAAGTTTTCAATCTATGCCTAATGTATTTGTAAGGAAACCCATACGCCAAAGGATGTCACCTTCTGCCTAACCTAAATACAAAGGTTCAGGAATACATTAGCTACAGACATATAGGACAGCTTTCATCAACCCAGTGCCCTCCAGATGTCTTGGATCTTAACTCACATCATTCCAAACCAGCATAGCCAGTGAGAGCTGCAACCAAACACGTCTGGACAGTATCAGGTTGGTGAGAGCTGGTCTAAGACCTTTTCTGTATACTACCACAGTTTGGAGAGAGGAAATTTGAACCAATTTGATGTGCTTATTGCTAAAAGTAGCAGAATGAGGGTCAAAGCAGAGATTACTTTAAGTGTACGTCTTGCAGCTATGCCTTATTTTAATTTCCATTTTCACACTGAACTAGATCTCACAGTCCCATTCCAGATTGGAACATTAGTGCAAGGCATAGGGGAACTTTTAAGATAGACAAACATTTACAATAATGGCTGTTTTGACCTTTAATGGTAATTCCAAGTAATTTTAATAGTGTTGTCATATGGTTTCATAAATTTCCACCAAACTAATAAGAATGGGAAAATAGGGGCTGGCCTTGAGGCTCACATGTGTGTCACAGATATCCTACAAAACCCAGCATTAATCAAATGAAAAGTAGTTGTCAATTTTGTGACAGTGAACACCTGAGACAGCTAATCAGAAGTCTTTTACCCTCAAAATACTTCCCTGATAAATCTTCAGTGCAAATTGTAACACTTCCATTGAATACCTAAGTCTCTGAGAAGAAAACCCCTTTTTGTCTTAAACTTTCCACCCTAAGCGAAAGATTCAGGTAAATGAGACAGGGAAATGAAGCAGCTTGAACTATAATACCTTCGATTCTGCCTCAGACAGAGTGTTGCTAAATGAGTTCCAGGGCCTAAGGCTTGACTGTGTTATTTGACTTGCCAAGTCGCCCCTAGAGACTTAACATTTCTTTGGACCTTTTTTGTTTTTGCTTTTCCTTTTGAACTAAAGCTGGACTTCACATGAAAATAGATTTAACTAATGACTATTCTCTCTTTCTCTACTCTCAAGCTGACTGGACAGTTCTAGCCAGAAGAAACAATAATGAGTTTCTTGCTATTTGTAATTCACCAGTTTTGAAACACATGTATACCATTTGTTTCATTTTTGATCCATCATGAAATATATGCATATGCCTTTAAACTATTTGAAATTATAATAAAACAAAACAAAAATGAACAATACCATATTCACACTCCTGGTGTATCAGAAAAGCATTGCAGAGAAAAATTGAATGGGTTCACTATTGTACTTTTGGAATATTTTATTCCTTCCTTGAACTACACTCATCATTCACTAATAGGATGGGACTGTCTTGTTTTCCTTTCCCATTAGCACCTTACTCCTTCCTTATTTATCTGAAAGACATGTGCAGGTCTTCTTGATTTGAATACAGACCTGTATTTGTTACAGAATATGTGGTCCTCCAGGGCCAACTCATAACGGTTTCTTCGATAAGTTTATTTCCTGGATTTTGATTTTGTTTTTAAGAAAAATGCATTATTTGTTTCCATTCAAATCCACAGTGCATAAATCCCTGAGCTGGGGCAAAGGCAAATTGCTTTCATCATACAAACATCCAGTCATTCTACAAAATGCACTATTTCTGAAGGATATGTTCTCATGAGAAAATGTAAGCTATATTTATCTCTACTAATCCATTTTCTAGCTCTGTGCTAAGACTAAAGAATTAAAGAAAGCTAAAGCTGCTGTCCTTATCACATTGCTATAAATTGGCTGTAGTCTTTTTTAAAAAGCATTCAGAGGGAGCACTAGTTTCTGCCTCATCTATTTTATTATTTTGTAATTTATATCCCATCTTTTTAGGCAAAATGTCCAGTCAAGCAGCTTACAATATCTTAAGATGCAGCAATACAACAAAGCAACATAAAGTATAATGCAAAATAAACCAACAGTGAGAATATAAAACAGACAACAGGAACAGACAAATCTAAACAAGAACAACTTTCAAAATGCCTGATTAAAAAAATAATGAAATGCCTCATTGCTGCTTTCCATGTTTGGGTTTTTTTAGGGTTATGGCAGAATGAACTGGAACAGGACCCTAGTGTATTTGCACAATTCTACACCACAGCACCAACCACCTTGTGGTTGTGCAATGGAACATGTAGAAAGGCAGAGAAAGAAATGCCTCCAGAAGAAAACACATGTAAAGTTGCTGATCTCAATCCTGGAAAGAACCTAGAAGCAGAAGCCTCAGTAAACTAATGATTTAAAAGCCTCATGTGGAGAAGCACCAAGAATCCCAAAGTGTGATGCTCTAACCTTTTGAGTGCCTTCACTGGCAGAATAGAGACTTAATCCGTCACACAAATAATGCAATGATTGGTACTTCCCTCTTTGTTATGCCCTCTCAGGCATTCAGAATTTCCTCATCCCAAGGGCCAAATTCCATTTTGGAGACATTTACAGGGACCAGCTTCCCCTGGTGAGCTGGGCCAAAGACAAAAGGGCCAAGGCCAAAAAACGAGAGAGAGAGAGAGAGAGAGAATTTTTAGCATAAAGCTCTCACTGCCAGCAAGGAGAGGCATTTCATTCAATATTTTACACTAGGGAAATATTTTACACTAGGAGAGGCATTTCAATATTTTACACTAGGGAAAATGGCACAAAAGCTGGATGCCACCAAACAATCCATGATTGAGAAAAAGTGTACATGACTATTTGGGGTTCCTTGAAAGGCTGTACTGGGCGCCTCAGCCAGCCGGATTTGTCCCATGTGCCTGAGGTTCTACAGTTCCAAGGTTAACTTTTGTCAACAGAATCAAATCCAACTGCTTTGCTCAGAAATTTTAACTTCTGCATAGGCCTAAAGCATTCTGTTCTCCCTCTGTTTTTATACATGTGCCTAGTTTCCTATTCAGTTAAAACTAAGGTTCATTAGCTGCCATCTTTTCTCTTTGAATTGGTATCCAGGTAGCTAAAAGCATTTTCCCTTTACTTAGGAAAGGGCAAAGTTAGAACCTCTGTTAGATTGGAATTGTTCATCTTTAGTCTCTGCCATCCATTTCCTAAAGAAATTATAGGTGTCCATATCCCCCCCACTCCGCCAACACACATTATACTTTCTTTAGCAAAATTATCCTAGAGTAAGGCTGAAGTCTTGCATACACTTGCTTGGAAATAAGTATCATTCGACTGAATAGGGTCTGTTTCTAACTAAACATGTATAGGATGACACTGTCAAAGTCTTATCAAAGACTGCAGTAAGTCTCAATAAATTTTGGATCAATATAAAAAGTGTGGAGATATTTGCCTTGGGCTTCCATTTCATGTAACATTTGGATTATTTGTATGCAGTTCAGAGACAGAAGAGGTCATGTCTGATGCCATTTTATGTTGCTTGAGGATATATGTCATATTGTTCTGACATTATTTCTAACAAATGTTACTCCTTGGGATAAAAGATGAGCACTACCAAGACTAATATAATAAAGTCGAATTCCAGCATTTTTATTTGTTTTCACTGTTTAAATTTTCAACAATTACATGAAAATATACAAAGTGTTTTTATACAAGTTATTAAATAATACATCATCTCTGTGCATTACAGTCTATAAGATTATCTAGTCAGCTGCTATGTCAGTCTGTGTCATGTCAGACCTATCAATTATCTCATAATGTTAGAAAAATAAATATGATTTTGCTGTAATTTATTGTTTCAGAATTAATTTTGGGGAACACCAGCAGGGACTCTGCTAGAGAACTACCATTTGCAAATAACTAAATGAGCCAACCATCTTCTTAGATATTTTATGTTTCTCTTTTTGGAAAATCCATGGGAAAATTAGCATCCATTAACCACCCACTTCCCTACAAATTTCTTCATTAAAAGTTTGTTCAATCCTTACCAAAAAAATTATATAGAAGAAATAATATTATCTAAGACAGTGACAGCTGGTTCTTGGAGGGGACAGGGGCAACTGGCAGAAGGAGAGCCAAGGGGTTAACATTGTATAGGAAAACAAAAGCAGAGAAGCATAAAAATTAGCTATCTCTGCATAGGACTTTCTTAAGACATAACATGATGTGATGCAGAAACAAAAGCAAAGGAGCTTATAAAGGAACAGATTTGGTCATTGATGGACCATAAAGGTTCTCTAAGGCATAATGGAAGAAAATAAATAGTAGCATAGTAGCTGTGAAAAACAGGACATTTGTCCACTGCAGAACACTCTGAGGTCAAGTAAGGGTCATGTTTGTATGTCTGACATGGAACTACCCCCAAATGTAATGGGGAAGAAGGAAATGTTGTACCCTCCTTTTTAGGAAAGACTCTCAAAGGTTTTTTTCATCCTAGTTAAGCATACAACCTCATTTTACCAGTGAACTATAGAGAGAAATCAGGTAGTATTTAGATCTCAAACTCAAGCACTAAATAATTTTAGCACACATGCTGATTAAGCAGCAATGACAGTCCAGTTGCAGGGCAAGGTGCCCTGAGTAACTGAGTCTTTTCCACTTTCTCCTAATAAAAAACTGTGAAGAAATCCCTACCTTCCACTAGTAAATAACTTAGTTTTCCAGATAACATTAGCCCAATCATAACAATAAAGAAAAAACAGTAAAGTAGGAAGCCAGCAGAGCAAGGTGGGCTACCCAGTGTTTGCACTGAGTGCCACCCATATGACTGTCTGCCAGCTGAACAGAAGTTGTGAGTGTTTGGTATAATGATCTTCAGCATCTCAGGAAACAACCTGAAAGAAACAGAAGGGCTATAGATGTGCCCCAGCCTCTCTGTGATAGCTCCCTCTCCCATCACAGAGAACTGGGGTCGCAAGGAAGGAGCTGTCATGTGGTAGATCTGGACATCACAACAAGCAACTATATTTAGTCTCCATGGATCATGGGTTTTTGCTGTGAGATACTTGACTGTCATAAATATGGACTGAAATTACTCCTGAGCCTCTGACTTGCCATAAGTCAATAAATGTGCCCAGTTTTTCTTCAGTCCAACAGTAAGAACACACTCTGTTGTGGGAGTGCACTGCCTGACCCTCTGTAGCTGATCCCATTTCAGAAAATGAGGACTACTGAGAAGGAACTTGTGAGGCTGTGGTGCTTTAGAAGAAATGGCTTGGTACTAAGAAGTGGAGATTAGCATATTTGCCAGTATCTATTATGTCTGGGGCACTTGGTGCCATGGTAAGGAATGAATCCTACTGGGTATGACTTTCTACAGGCAACTCCTCTCAGAAATTCCCTGGGAAGGGTGCTAGCCTGACTTTCAGGAAAGTGTGTGTCATAGATGACATAACACTGGGGGAGATTAAGGGAGGCAGAGGTGTGGAGAGTATTCTTTCAGCGAAACAGTCCTTTTTAATGTGCGGAAACAGCCCTTTTTAATGTGCGGTGTGCTCCCATGAAAAAGCAACTTTAAATAGAGAAATACAGTAGAGAAATACTCTGGAATGCAAATAAAAGCCATAATAACTCGGATTGGCATATGTGAAAACTGGGCTAAAGAGACAATGATGCAGAGACAGGCCAATGCCAAGATCACTCTTTGGGACAGTGCTCTGTGATTCTTCACAGCAAGAAAACAGCAGGTGGAAAGGTGGATTAATATAGAGATGATGGAACCAAGAGAAGCCTGTAGGAAAAAAGGACACAGTGATGCATAATGTTACTAAACAGACATGAGTAGTAGAAGCTGGATGGCTAGAGAAGTTCCTATAGTTGCCACTCTTTCCATGCTTGTTTGTTCCTCTTGCGTAGAGATGTGCCTCCAGGTAGTAAGGGGATGCAGGAGTCAGAGATTCCATCCTTAGACATATGCGTTTCTCATGGGCATGCAAAGTTTAGGCATATCACACCATACAGATAGTTTTGTAGAGATGACTGGGGTGGAGTTAGTGGCTATAGACCATAACGGTACTAGTAACACAGGAAAATGTAATCATGAGGTCCTAGAAATCAAATTGAGGTTGCAGGCAAGATGTGGAATCCAAGATCACCAAGGTGGCTTTCTTTGTTCCACAAGCAGGGCCAGCTGGACAGGCAAAGCTGAGGAGTCTTAATCTGTGGATTAGAGGGTGGTGTAGGAAGGAAAGGGTCAGATCTGTTTGGCACTGTGGAACATTCTGAGTTTGCAAGAGCTGAGCAGGACTGTCAAGCACAGGACAATTTGATGAGTGTTCCTTCATAGGGTCACTATAAATTGGAGATGACTTGACAGCACATGACAACAAAGAGAACATTCTGGGATGTCAAACCTGTCCAAGAGGGATGGGCTTCTCTTAAACAAGAGTAGAATCAGATGTCAGGCACTTAACATAAAAAGGTGGGAGTATAATTTTTAAATTGAACTCTGGGGAAAAGTCAACAAGAGCTAGGAAACATCTGTTTCAAGTTGAATCATCTCTAGGGGATGAAGGTGAAAATGTTTTGGACTGCTGAATGCAGATGGAGAGGCAATTCACCATGAACACATAGTGAAATATAACCACCAGTCAAAAGCCATAGGAGAAAATGTACATATCAGAGATACCTGGAGACAAATACTGTGTATAACTATTTCCATACTAATGCTGAGCCTCTGAGCCAAGATGTGAGAGCTGGAGTACTTTGTTATTCTGGAGAACTTACACAGACTGAGTTTAACAGAGACCTGATGTAACAGGGAGAACCAGTGAGATATGGTCAGCTCTGGATATAAACTATCTAGGGAACAGGGAAAGATATATTGTAGGAGATTTTCTATAAACTGAGAGGGAATAATGCCAGACACACTAGGAAACCTAAAAGGGTTAGCCCTCTCCACAGAAGCATGGTGAATGACAATACCATGCACAAAAAGCAACTGAATAGTAAAGGCATGGTGCCATCCCTCAAATCAGAATGATCAGGATGATCTTGAGGTGGAAAATGAAATTAGGGAGGAATACAAATGAAAAAGTGTTGACTTCATTTACCCACACACTAACTGGATAAATGCATGTTCAGTGTGACAAAAGGTTAAATATCCAGATATCATAAAGAATCATGTTGTAGACCAGCTGATCATGAGACCAACCACAGGGGAGGTGAACCTGGATTTAAATCTAAGAGGTGCCACTCAAGATCTAATGTGAGATATGAATGATATGAATAAAATTGGTAGTAGTAACCACAATACTGAGCACAAGAGGAAATCCACAAATTGAAAAGGGATGGATTTCACAGAGCTTCCTTGCAAGACTATATGTTACTTTTTTAAAGAGGACCATCCTCTAATGGAAGGGCTGCCAGATGACTGACCTCTTTTTCAGGGTTTTCCAGTTGAATTCCTGTTTAAAGGTAAAGAACCATATGAACTGTCGCCCAGTAACAGTTATCAACTGGACCATAGGCAGGCAAATGGGTTACAAAGTTTCAGTCTTCTACACTATGGTGAAAAGGACCCAGGTCATGGTTAAGTTGTGCTAATTCTAGATGCAGCCATAAATCAAATTATGCATTATAGGTGTAAGGATGGATGAGCAGTTATTTTCCATTTTTCTCAGTTTCTCATGTTTCCAATCATAGATTCATTGTTCCAAAGTTCAAGATGCTTTGAAGCATGCATTTTGGTTGCATGTTCCTAATGTATACATTTTGGTATGTAATGTTGACTAATATGTACATTTTGCAAACAATTTCCCTAATATAATGTTATCATTCAAAATATGTATCATTAATATACACATTCTGTGTGCACATTAATATGCACACTTTTATATAGATTTTTAATTAGAGACCTCCATTGCAAATTTCAAAAAATATACATTTGCAAGTGTAACTGGATTTTGGTGTCGACAGTGCAAAATCAGGTAGGGTTGCAAACTGAACAAAGGTCTTCCTCGTGCCAATTTAGGAGTGCGAGACAACCTGACTTGCATAGAAAAACCACAATAAAACACCAGTGGAATGGTCCTTCCGAATCTGTTCTTAAAAACTTCTTTACAAATATCTGTGAGATTTTTTTTCAGGCCTCACATAATAGTAAATGCAGTCTGTTCACATCAGTATGCCTACCCGAAATGCAAGTTAGGAATTTTGCAGCCCTGTGCACCATCTGGCGTTCAGACATAAGGGAACTGGAAATTCAGCAGAGGTGCTGTAAGCCTGTTTCTCTACTGAATTTTCAGTATGTACCCAGCTCTTCTCCCATCTCCCCTTTAGCACCTGCACTTCAGTTGCACAGATGTACATGAACAAGAGGCAAAAGGGAGAGGGAAGAAAAAAGTTAGAACTTCCCATTTGCGCCCATTGAAGAAGCATTGAAACCTCCCATCTAATCAAGGCAAAACTTTCATAAACCAATTATAATATGGCTCATCTTCTAAGGGAAGGGAGGAGAAAAGGTTGAAATAATTAGCAGACTAACACAAACAGCAGGAGTGGTGTTTTGTTTTGCTTTGCTTTGTTTTTAAGTCCTCTAAAGAACAAACCTCCAAGTGCTCCTGTAGGAAAACAAATTCCGTCAAAGCTACAAAGCAAAGAACAGAGCAGACACTTCACATTTGGAATTCTTTAAATTGAATTCTGCATGAGAAATGCTCAGGAGCTGGTCTATTTAAGACAGGTTCTTTCAAGTTATTTGCATGACTAGAATCACATTAGGACAGAAGTGAGAACTCTGCATATTCTATAATCTGTTACAGTCAGGTTAGAAATAGAATATTGCATTTACATGCAAAACGAACTCCTCCAACACTGGAGGGGAAAGCAGCATTTCTAAAGTAAGCACTGGAGGAACAGTAGGGCAAGTTTATATAGGTAATGAGTCGTAAAACCAGCAAAAAGGTCGGGCGGGGGAAGAGTTCACACAGTTATTCTCCAATGTGTCTTGATTATACTATTGATAGTTCGTTCATTTTACTATCAACTATTCTAAATAGTCAGTATTTCATTTTGCACTACTGCTTCCATTTCTTTCATTCAGCAGCCCCAGAATATAACAATTTGTAGTCCAGTTGCATTACATAACTTCAACCACTGTGTTCTCTCAACTGCTGGATTCAAAGGGTTGTTAGCAACATCTCTGCCATCCAAGCCATAGGCAGCGAGGAAAGTTTGCTGTTATGGGCAGGAATCATGGGTCAGCAAAAAGTTGGGCCAAAACTAGTTGTAGGCAGGTCCAGTTCCAAAAGTCATCAAGCTATCCTTTTCTCTTTCTGTCATACCTTTCCTTTCTCTTCCTCTTCTTTCTGACAGGTCAGTCTTGCCAGAGGTCTCAAGAGATTGCATGCAGAGGGCTTTTGAAATCTGCCTAAATCCATATGAAATTAGACAGGGAGGCACAGCTTGTCCACCACAACTACACTATGCAACTCATAACCATTGCCATTTGTGAATTTGGAAATAATTATCAATTTCTCAAAGTAAGTTACCTTTCCCCAGCTGCGACCCCCCTCCCTCTCATTCCACAAATAAACTTTAGGTAATAGCAATGGTCCAATTACATTATTTTAGACTCTGATATAATGGTCTTAAAGGAGAGGTTTCTTCAAAAGTGAGTCTGTATTGCTTCAAAATGGGCCAGAATAGCCGTTTCTGCAATGGGGAGTTCTTCTGCCAGTCTGCTGAACTTCTCCCTCAAAGTTATACCCACTAGATAAATACTTCAGGAAGCCATCAGCCAGTTGACAAGATCACAGGGTGTTTCATAAGCCACAGTGGCTTGTTAACCACCCTGCACAAGCAGGTCCCATTATGTGGTTAACAAGGTCACCCCAACAGAGGAAAGCATAGTTTCCAAAACATGTAAAGCACATTTTCAAATACTTTCTACAAACACCTGAGATCCCCTGTTTCACTCTCTCTCACTGGTACTTCTTACATAAAAACACTTTTACCTCTTGTTTCATCATTAGTGTGATTAACAAATCACCTCAGAAGCCTAACACAGACCACAGGTTCTAGACTGTCTGTTAACCACCTGCAATCACCCACTCTCACCAGAGTTGCATGTCTCTTCAAGCTACACTCAGCAAGGACGATTATGTAAACTGACCAGTATGCACAGGTTGTTAGCAAGCCAGTGGCTGGGTTTGCATGATCACCAGGGGAAAGAAATCTTTACTTTTCATGTACCACATGAATTGCATAATTACAGCAGGACCCCCATATTTGTGGGGGATAGGTTCTAAGCCTCCCATCCAGTGGGGTTTTTTTAATTTATTACAACTGATCATCCTCCCTGCCCCCCTGAGAGCTTTGGCTATTAGGGAGTACAGAAATCAAATAAATGAATAAATAAAATAGATCTGAACTAGACTGCACATTATGATTGATTGATTGATTGATTGATTGATATGTGCAAACCCCTCCCCCACCAAGAGTGGGTAGGTTCACGGATACAAACATCAGGGGCTTCTGCTCTGTAGTATTACCCCATCTGTGGAATCCCTTCTTCTATGAGACAAGCCTCAGTTTTACTTGGTTTTACGGAGGCAACAAGCCGATTTGGTTTCCTTTTGCTCTTAATGTTCTTTAATACAGGACTGAGTATGCTCTCTGGGGTTTTAAATTATAGCTCTGTGTTGTTGTTCTGAATATGATCCTTCTTTTTCTGTTCTCACACCACCTTGCAGGTTATATTTGGGCCAGAAGGCAGCTTTAAATGTTTAAATAAATAGAAGTGTATCATGCATGTTCAGATTAGCTATTCAAGCCCAGCTTGATTTTTTTTCTCTTTTCTTTAAGGGCATCACTTTTTCATGTGGATGCCCTACAGGGCTGTAATTAAGGGTCCTGTGGATGCTTTTAACCAAAGGACACACCATTCACTGCAGCTGCACTCTTTTTCAGTAGGCTGACTACTTAATAGTCCTTGCATGTCCTCCAGTCAGTCTGCGTCTAAAAGATTGAGGGAAGTGGGCAGTACAGTGCAGTTCATCTTCTGTCTTTGTGTTTATTACCTCATTGCAGAGTGGCGCAGCTGACCCTCAGCACATCATAACTATGGATCACATGTCATTCAGGATGGAAGAAAGGGCGTAGAGGAAGAAAAAACAAATTATTTCTTTAAATCAATCTGATAGAGGCAAGGATAACCAACTGTCAGAGAATTTTCATGATAGCTGGTGATGAGTTTATTTTTGTCTCCCCCCACCCCACTAGACTGTAGATGTAAATGAAAGCATCTCTGCCACATAAATATCAGAGATAACAGTGGTCAGATTTCTGGGAGTATTCATCTGCTCATGGCAGAGTGTTACACATACTGTGCCAGAAGCTGAAGCATCTCCTCCCCATTTTTTGTGCAATTGCTGGCAAGAGAAGTCGACCTCACTGACCGAAATAATGTGTGATTCTAGCTAGATCAAAGCACATTTCCTTTCATGTGGAAAAGGAAGCAGCAATGCCATTTACTATCTTGACAAGGTGCACCTCTTTCCACAGTCTTCATGAGATAAGGCTCTTCCAGGTCCCAAAGCACAGGTGGGATGCCCAAACTATACTCATATCCTATGGTACGTATGTCTATAGAAAGAATAAGCAAACATCACATATGAGATGTTAAGATAACGGATTTTGCAGCCCACGTCACTTTAGGCATATACGTCAAACATGCTTATTCACTAAGATAGTAAGGGTGCAACCCTATGCATGCTTAGACAGAAAAACAAATACCTACAATGTCCTACATTTTCCATTCAGCTAGCTATGCTGTAGGATTTTTTTTTCCTGAATCTAACCGTTCAAAGGATTTTGCCCCAAGGGGTGTTAAAAAAAGTGTTTTCTTTTCATCACTGATAGTGCTTTTGCACTATATGAAAGTGAAGGCCTCTTCTCTTTAATAATGCAAGTTATGATATGAAACAATACAATGTGTTAAATAAAAGCAATTTGTTTCTATATTGCCAATAGAAATCACTTAAACAGGCTAATAGAAATTTACTGGTGAAGAGTTTATTTCACAAAGGAGATTGAGGGGACAGATTACACTTCTTCATATTCTCACAGCACACTGTGAATGTGATGAAAGCTGCAAGGCAATTCTGTACACATGTGGAAAACATTTTTGCCATGGTGCGACCTCTCCATGCATTAGAATTCTAATGAAAGTAAATGCATAGAAATACCTTGGCTGCATTGCCCAGCACTGAAACTTTGTGCATTTTATTACATTACAGATAAGCCACTAACAGCAATGTTAGAGATGGGAAGATGTGGACCTCCAGATGTTGTACGTCTTTCCCAAGCCAGGATAACCAATAGTTAGGGATGGAGGAAGTTATAGTCCACTTGGAGGGCCATAGTTTCTTCTGCTTTGTGTTGCAACATTTAATGCATAGCTCCTCTATGGGTGCTTTTCATAATAAAAATAACTCATTGTTCCTATGCTTTGTTCTTCATCCTGCTTCCAATAGCTCACTTTCTTTGCATATCCATCACTCCCAATTGCTTCTCCTCAGACAAAACTTTGCCTTGTAAATCCTGGAAACTGCTGGTGTGCCAGAGCTCGCACACTGTGATTTTACTAAAAGAACCAATGAAGTCTTATCTTTTCTGGCAACAGACCCACCAGCAAACTAGATGCAGAGATACATTGTGATTTAGCTAGAAATTTCTTAAATCAGTATAGTAATTTGAAGATAAATTGTTTCATGATATGACCTTTTCCTTGACCTTGTTCCTTTGAATTATTTTGCTGATTCTTCTGCATCCTTTCCTTGGAATAAAGTCCCATTGAACTCAATTGGGGATACTTCTGATTAGAAATGCATAGGATTGCACTGGTTATTTCAGACTCTGTCCTCCTCCATCAGCTAAAATGGCATGGCATATTTTTAAACCTCTGGGTTGGCTTCAAATAAAGCAAAGGAGGAGGGGTTCCAATGCTTTCTTATTTCTAAAAAGAAAGTTAAACATTAAAACATTTTCTTAGTTATTATTATTAACATTACATTAATCCTACCCTTTCTTCCTCTTACAAGGAACTCTCAATGGCTACAAATATTCTTCTTTTCATTTTATCCTCACAACAGCAACCTTGTAAGATATGTCAGGCTGAGGATCTGTGAACTTCAAGGCTCAGACCTCCTAGGTTGCAGTCCAGCACTCTTAACCACTATGCTACACTTAACGGATGAATTCTAGAAATAAGGTTGAGTAAAGAGACTTCATATGTTTAACAAGACTGCTTCAGCCATTGCCTTTTGTTTGGATAAATATTTATTCCTGTACTGCTCAAATACAATTACATTTTGAAATGTGCACTTTTTCTCTAGATATTCAACTGGTATCTGCTATAATAGCAATTCCCAGGAGGTAGCCATGTTTTATGATGGCAGCCATTTTGAATTTTTGAGGGCTTTGAATTTTGGTTCTGGAGAAGACTCCTGAGAGTCCCTTGGACTGCAAGGCGATCACACCAGTCAGTCCTAGAGGAGATCAACTCTGACTGCTCTTTAGAAGGCCAGATACTAAAGATGAAAGTCAAATACTTTGGCCACCTAATGAGAAGGAAGAACTCACTGGAGAAGGCCCTAATGCTTGGGATCAATTGATGGCAGAAGAAGAGGGGGGCGGCAGAGAATGAGGTGGCTAGTCACTGAAGCAGTTGTTGTGAGCTTGGGTGGACTCCGGGGAATGGTAGAGGACAGGAAGGCCTGGAGGAATGTTGTCCATGGGGTTGCGATGGGTCAGACGCGACTTCACAACTTATTGCCTATCCCACCCTCTACCCCCACAGAGTTGCTAGGGTCACCCAATTCCCTACTGCCTATAGACCTCTCTCAGACATCTATCCTGCCACTGTTTTACTAATATACAAGCAAAAACTTATTCCAATAAAAAATTCTGGAGAATCTTTTCAGAAATGAATGAAATGACTCCCACTACTCAAATGAACAGTGATGTCAGTAGTCATTATTAGAAGGTTGTATTACAATCAGATGGAGCTCTGCAGAACTTTCCCCATGCCAAGTCACTTATTATCAGGCCAGATTACTTGTTCTGGGGTTCACTGGACAGCCAACCATGGGAATCAGTCCTCTGAATGTTTCCTGGCTGTAGAATACAATTACAATTGAGGAATAAAGTTAAATAAATGCTATTATGGAGTCTTTACCCTCCTGGCTCTAGCAAGTTAAACTGCCATGTAACATTTCAAATGACACTATTCACATTGTATGATGGGAAGCGGTAAGTGACCTTGAGCATGCAATAATTCTTCCACACGCTGTTGGCTGTATCAAACTAACCAGCACTCCTTCACTTCCAGAGCTCTCCAATATTTAATATACAGCCAAGTGCAATGGAAGGCAATCCAGGCAAAGTCGCCTGACAGGAAGGCAGTCACACATAGCAATTAAACTTTATCATTAAACTCCAAGTCCTATTACTAAGGTGTAGTGGGGGTGGGCAAATCAAGTTTTTTTAAAGGCTTATTTTCACTATACATAAATCATGTGCTTTTATGTAAAAAAGGCAATTTGGAATGAAACAAGCATATTGCAAAGGTAATAAATCCTTCAAGGAGCTCTAGAACACTCATAATAAACCACAAGTCACATATTCATATGGTTTGGGATGTCACTGTTTCAGCATGAAAATATTACTGAGCCTGCTGTTAACTCTTATCCCATTTACTGTATTATATGTTTTATGGTGCAAAGTACAAGTACTAATAGGACATTTCATTTTAGCATAGAAATTTAAGTCAGTATATGATGTTTGCTTCCTGTCATGAGCCAGATGCCTTAGCTTTAAATTCTTAGACAATTCTTACAGCAGTGTGAACTCCAGGGGTGAAGCACTACCTAGAGTTGCTTTTCTTTATGTCAGTGGAGGCTTACTGACATTTTGCAACATTTGTGCTTTTTACACAACTAGAGGTTCGTATTTTAACACTTTATTCTATCAGCCCCAAATCTGCCAAAGCTCCATGTTACACTAAATGCTGTCCTCTCCATATTTAGAACTATTCCATTTTAGCAATGTGGGAGGAATCCATTTTGTGGGTGGGAATCCATCAGATTTTCTCTGCTTGGCTCCCTGGACTCTGGCCTGCTTTCTCTTTGCCCTAAGCCCAACTCACACCAAGATTTTGTGTGCTCAGGAAGTGCATTCAATTGTGGTGCAGATACAACCAGAAAGGCTGGCTTGCAAACACCTTGCCCACCCTATGCACACCTGCTTTGTAAGCAGAATTCTCCTTCTACACACATGACTTGTGCATACTTTGCACATTATACAAAAAAGGGGTTCGCTAGCATTCCCAAGCATTTCTGGGCTTGATCTCAGCTTAGCTTGCTTCCTAGACAAAAGCCGAGTGCAGGAAAGAAGTCTGGGAAGTGCAAGAGAACCAGATTCTGACCATATCTACTCTAGTTTTTTCTGCAACTGAACAAACCTTATTATCTACTATCATGCATTCATTGGCAATTCCTAGACAGAAGCAGTTGAAACCAGTAGGAATAAACCCCCTTCTGCATGATTCTCTGCTGCTCCCCTGAAAGACCTGATATTGTCTTTATACCTCACCCATACCATTTCCTTTATTTCAGTTGCTGTAACATCCATTCCTACTCCTTGTATAGTTTTTAACCCCCTCCTATGCAGATAGGTAAAATTTCAGGGAAGTATCATCCTTCTCTCCTCAAGTGCACAGGTCCAAATCCACATTGGGACTGCTCACAGTTATACTGGAATAAAGAAAAGTATTACTCTGTGATACCAGTGCAGTTAGTAGGATGTGTCAGGCTCCCTGTGTCTGTGCAAACAATATGCCATTTAATGTTTGCACAGCTGAATGACCCCATCCCAAGGGAAGAAAGGAGGAGAGAGTGGAGGACGAAAACATGCCCCTTCCAGAGCAGCAACTGGCCATTTCCCTAGTATTAGTTAACACTAATCTCTTTAAAAACTGGAAGGTATTAACAGCCCAAGCTTTGTCCAGGCATGCTTCAGGCATCCTGCACTGATAGGTATGGAGCAGAACCTCATCCACAGAAATCTGATGGAAAATTCATAGCAATAACCCTATTGCCAGTGTGGTGTAGTGGTTAAGAGCATGGGACTGGGACTCAGGCGATCTGGGTTCTAGTCCCCGCTCGGCCATGGAGCCAAATGGGTGACTTCGGGCCAGTCACAGACTCTCAGCCCAACCTACCTCACAGGGTTGTTGCTGTGGGGATAAGATGGAGGAGGAGAATGATGTAAGCTGCCTTGAGCCCTTTGTAGGAAAAAGGCAGGCTATAAATCGATAAATAAATAAAAAAATAAACATTGGGCATTTGCTGAACAGGTGAGAGCTTAACACAGACAGTAAATTGCAACCTTGCAGGTGGACCATTCTCAGAAGAAGTTCACACCACCCAACTTTCTACCCACTTTAAACCTTCATGCATTCAGGTGAATGCCTGAAATCAGCTAGTTTTATCCAGAATTATCCATGAGGCCTGTTACAAATGATTCCTGTTCTAATTTTGTAACCATATTGGCTATGAATTCAGTAACAGTAAAGGTAACTCACATCATAAATTAGAAAACATAAAACAGGCAAGCATTCCACCTACCTCCCCAGAATAATATGTCAGGTATATGGTGGGTATATCAATACAATAATTATGCTGGGTAGAATGAAACACTTCTAATTCTCATGGGGGGAAATTGAAAGAGTTTACAGGATATCTTGTAGCCATTCTAATTTACAGATAGAAAAATGGAGTAAATGTGGCTTTAAGCCTAGCATGACCTATAGCATGATCCTAAATAAACAAACATTCAGTTCAGTCGAGGCAAACAAAAAAACCCTCACCTGATTACTGCACTTGGTGAAAGGGATGACAACCTCATGAACTAGAAGATGTTTTATAGCTGCAAATTACCGATTTTCACCAGTGCTGATCAGCTAATTGAACAGGATGCCCATATATTAGATCAGTATATCATGACTGTATCATTTGTCTTGATTGTTCCCTTGTCCTTGTCTGTAGCTCCGTCACTGCAGCAGCTGGCCCAAAGAGAATTCTTCATTTAACAATATGATTGCAGGAGCCCCTGAAGAAGGTTCTGTGTCCTTCACCATCGAAGCTAGCATTTCTTTTCAATGTTCTCCCTGGATCTCCCTATCATTTATTCCTTCAGCAGCTTCATTTGTCTCCAGCTTGCTCTGGTTCTCATTTTTCTCACTATAACTCATAATTTTGCACAACTCCCACTTGACAGATTTCCACTGCACCATATGAAACTCTGGAAAGTAATTTTAGGCTACTTAGCACTAGAGTCACATGGACATAAATGAGAGAGACTCCAAACAAACTCTGGGCCCACCTGTGTGTAAACTTTATGCCACTTCAGGCTTTGAATCCATACATCTGTTTGGTCTGAAAGTCCTCCTTTCTATATAATTGATCGATTCATCTTTCCAAATTCTGCACAAGGTCCATAATTTATATGGGCAATCAGAATATTGTGGTTCAACTCATTTATATGATCAATTGGCAGGAGTTGAAAATTCATTGTAAAACTATTTACTGTCAGGGCAAAATTAATTACAGTAAGAAATGTTGATGGCACACTTCTGTCTGGCTAAATAGTGAATTAACAAGACTAAGAAGCAATGGACTGCTCATGGAAAGCTGTAACTTAAACAGAAAAATAAGACATCTTAAACATTTGTTAATAAATTTGAGAGACAACATCCTCTATGTCAATAGCACAGAGTGAGCAAGATGTGGGGACCTTACAGGCCGACAAGCTCCATGGACCAGATAGACAGTTGCTGACAACCCTCCATCCACATTGATGACGCTCCCATACCACCTTCACTGCATCATGGGGCATATATGCCCGCCCATCCCTTGAGAACTGCAGGAGAGGCCCTTCTCTGGGAACCCTCCGGGAAGGAAATTAGGAGGGTGGGTACTCGGAGGAGGGCTTTCTCTGCGGTGGCGCCCATCTATGGAATGCGCTCCCCAGAGAGGTCCACCTGGCGCCGTCATTATTTGTTTTTCAGCGCCAGGCGAAGACCTTTTTATTCAAATGTCATTTTAATTGTTAATAGTATTTATTCATTTTATTCTTTGGCCAGGGCGACTTAATTTATATTATTCTATGGAAGTTTATTTATGGATGTGAGCTGCCCCGAGGCTTCGGCAAATGGGGCGGCATAGAAGTCTCCTAAATAAAATGAATAAATAAATAATATTTCTGTGCTGTGGCCTTCTAATGCAGGGGTGTTGACATCTTCCAGCCCAAGGGTTGCATTCAATTTTGGAGGACCTCTAGCAGACTACAATCCAGTGGATGGGACCACAGTCAAAAAGAGTAACTCTTTTAATGCTATAATAAAGGGATGACTCAATGAGAAATTTAGCAGAAAAAACAGGGATCAGGGGCAAAGAAATTCTTAATTTTTGCCAACCCTTGCAGAGTCATTTGTGTATATGCTCATCCTGTAACAAATGAATCTGTCACTGCTTGAATACCTTTGGGTTATCATATTGCTTCCCAATGACTCTCTGTCAGGATCTGGAACTCCCATCACTGCAAACAATGATGGACCAATTTGTTAAGAACAGAAAATGTACATAAGCTGCTGCATTCCTTGCTAATCTAATCCCCCTTCAGATACCACATATTTTTAAAGAATTTCTCCTTTCCCCAGATAATTTCATTAAAAGATAATAATTCATTCTCACAACCTGAGAATGGGCCCCTGAAACTGAGCTGCCATTTTTTTAAAGAGAAGCTACCATTTTCTTTACCCACAATACCTCAGAAATGATGCTATATTCTGATGAACAGTTATTGGGAAGGAATAAGCCTGAAAGAACTTATATTAATGGCTCTGCTTCTGTTCCTAGCTATGCTAATTGCTGCAAATACTGTAGGCCCGTAGGCAGGAGCCATGAACTAATACATGAACTAATACATGCACTAATACATGAATTGAGACTAAAAATATTTCAGGAGGAGCATAACACTTCCACATGAATGACCACAGGAATAAAACACCTGCTTCCACACTTGTCTCTGTAGCATGTGGTTTAGTGATTTAATAGCACATAGTCCAGCCCTGGAACTCACTGGCAGTTTCACACAAGTGAACTTTCTAAAATAGGATGGGGATCTGTTTGCATCTACTTTTCACACTGGGGATTTGTTAGAACTAACCAGAGACCTTCTGCAACTGATAAGCAGCGTGTCAGAAGGAAGTTAAAAGAAAGTCAAACATGGTCAGAAGGATTTTTAATTAATCAAAAGTAGTGCCCCAAGTCAGATGGGGGGCATTTATTTCAAACCACAAAAGCAATTACTTCTTTTTTTCTTTCATCCTAAGAAGACTGGCTGTCTTGGCCAAATACAGCACTTCTTCTTCTATTCAGAAAGACAGGAAGTCTTTATACCTTTCACAGCTGCTGTGATGAGCCACACACAGGCAGTGCAAAGCCTGCTGAAAACCAGACACTATTTATTTCACCGATCATGAAGCTGAAATACATGACATAGAAACAAGAGACACCTAGGCGGTGGGAATCTCTTTTCCCCAGCATTGCCACCACCAATGGAGAAACTACTCTTGCATTGGGCAACCCCATCTATGGGGTTTCTTATTTAAAGAAACTGTTTATCTTCCAGGCTCTAAGGAACTCTTGCCACTATCCCTCAGAGTTCCACAAGCTGACCCTTTTCTGCTGCACCAGTTCTTTCAGGCAACAATCCTGTGGCCCCTAGCCAGTGGCCAGGGGGCCAGAGGATGCTTTGGATTTCCAGGTCTAAGGTCAGAGACAATGACCCAACCATGGAACTGGGAATCAGAGCTTCCTCCCCTATCTCCTTTCAGAGAGTGTAGAGTCAGGACAGCAACCCTGGAGAGGGGGAACACAAGAGTGTTTCAAGCAGAAGGGAGGGGAGGGGACTGGATGCAAGCTATTCTGATGTATCTCCAGCCACCTTCCCTCCCACTCTGAGAGGGTAAAAAAAGCCCATCTAGCACAGACTACAGGGTACGAGGGCTTGGAAACAAAGATTGTCTCCAATGCTCTTTCCACAATACATAAGATGTCCATTAGCCTCTGAGTCTGGGCACTTAACAGCTCCCATTACAAAATTGCACCCTTAAAATACTTTAAAACTTTTACCAGTTGATGTAAAAGGCTTAGGTGTGAGATGAACACCAGTAATGAAACAAAATGAATTCTCAAACCAGTTAATTAATTGAAAGGCTATTTTACATATGACTGGCTACTAATATTTACTTTGGGGTTTACAAAATTGCTTAGTGACAGTTCTCAAGGATTCAAGAGAACTTTTCCTGCCCAAACCTCTTAATGACTCCTCTTAACTCAGCCCAAACCTCCATCCCAACCAAATACACTCACATGCATGTCCAACTGTTGGGTAGAGTCTCCTCTGACTCCAGAGCTTCTGCTGATGTATTTCTGGCAGCCTGGGCCACTTATCTGGGTTTTTCCTGCCTCTCTGTATAATCTGCTTCCAGCAAGATCTTAGGGCAACCAAGACCTTCTCTGCACCAGATCTTTACAAGCTACATAAGATTATCCCACAGTGAAGAAATAGCTTGACATCCAGGGCATAACTATTCAGATTCTCTTCAATTTTCTGAGTCCTAAACACCACAGAGAAATCGGGACATCTCCCTCGTTCTCCACAGACTGAGTAACTTAGCATCAACTGTCACAGGTTAACCATCATTTCCCAACTTTTCTTTTCCAGCTAGCAGGAATCCACAGTCTATCAGAATTATATCCACTTGATCCAGGTCCTCCTTAATATTTTATTGTCTTGCTGCCCCCATCTCCCCCCCACACACACACTCCCCACTACTTCAGACGATCCCTAAGCAGCTACTTCACATGTTATGGCAGTAACAAAACAAGACTGCAGTCCTATTCAGATACACTACACCCAAAGTGAATATTGTGTAACACCAGCAGTTATATGCATGGCATTTCTTAGCCACTCTGTTTTTAATTACTTCATAATGTTAGTTTTCATCTGGGTTCCAGAGGAAGCAAATGTAACCCTAAATATTTGCCGCACAGCTGTGCTTTATGGGAAAATAAATGACAGTTATTAACTCACTGCTTCCATGAAAATACTTCATTTACAAAACATATTTGACAGCTCAAGTTTGTTTGCAATGCAGAACTGTCCTCCCAAACCCCATGTGTCCCTGTGAACCTCAATTACTTCTTTGATTTTGGTTCTTCCACTGAGACCCCCTAAAAGGGAAGTGATGAATGAGATCCTGTCAGGCTTCAGTCCCTGGGTGGCCTTGAATCCATCCTGTTATCTGTTACACTGCCAGCCCTGACAGTGATGAACGCAAGGCAGGCAGCTGACGACACCCCCATTCATTACCCAAAAAGAGAAGAGAAAGGATTAAGCCTGCCAGCCTTCACTCAGATCTTGCCAGCCTTCACTTCACTCAGATCTATACCGTAGCCCTTTGGAGGGCTTGATTAAGGAGGAGATGTAGAGACCTAGTTATATATTTGAGAAGAAAACCAAAGAAATTCAGGCATTTTAGGCCTACCATGCTTTTAAAGAAAAAACCAATCAACCGACTTGTTACACATTTCCCAATATTTGCAATCAACATGGTTTTGCAGGTTGGTTTGTTGTTAAATAATTACAGTGGGGTGCAATTATCATCAGGACAATATTCTTCCATTCTGTACTGTTTTTTCTCCAGCATTGTTGCACATTTTCTGTGCCAGTTTGGAATTGTTTCCCCTCTGCAAAGTATACCAGCTGCTCAGTTTTCTCCATAGCAGTACACCTGACAAAATAACCCATCACTATGGGTCTATTGTTTTGAGAAGAGGACTTCCTTCTGACCTCAGTTTTTTAAATTGAAACCACATTGTAATGATGCAACAATATGATAGTAAAACAAGTACAATACAATTAGAAGATGGGTTCCTCTTCAATTAGAAGATGAAAGTGGAACTACCAATACCTTAGGAATGCAGGGGCCATTTTTAATTAATTAACAGGGATGCAAAGTTGCAGGTGCTAAATAGGCACCTAAAACGTTGTGCCAGGCAACCAGTTCCTGTGCAGCATGAATACATGACTCCCATTTACGCTCCCTGGCTGCTCTAAGTTAAGCCCTACATGAAAGTAAAGCAGGGGGAAACAGACTGAATGCACCAATATGAAGAAAAACATTTATCGCAGTGACCTACTCCATTCTGCATCCATATCACACTCCCATCTGACTCCACACACGTGCGCGCGCATGTGCGCACACACACGACTACTTCCTTGGTTTTGCCTCCCCACCCATGTACCCTTGCCTAAAATGATGCTTCACTTTGCACATTTCCATACCATCACTGTTTTCTGTAATGCATGGTTTGTTTTGAATGATGCCCTGCTTTGGGAGATGTTTCTATGATACTTTTTCCCCATTATTATGTTTAGTGCATTGGATTTCACATAATATAGGCAATGACTGATGTGTGTGAATCATGAAATAGCACTAATACTGGAATGGAATCTTGATCCATTCCTGTTTATAAATAAAGATTTATAAAGGACTGTCAGCAAAGATCGAGCTAAATAATTTGATTTCTCTCCCTCTGCTTTGATGCCTTCTCCTTCTTTGACATCTTGTTAAATGCACATTTTTATTTTCTTCGTACAGGAAATAGGCCATGAGAACTTATTTTGACTGTTAAGTTCAAAAAATACTTTGGCATGCAGTGTAAGGTGCTACCTTTAATTTCCAATGCATACATTTATTTTTTCACTGGCAATCTCATAAACCCAATAGTCAACAGAAATTTGGAACTTGACTTTTATGTGATTTTTAGCACTTTTGGATTAATTAGTAGTAATTCAATTTGAATAATATTACTTAATCTTTAATTTATAATAACGACTATGAAAAGAACAAGACTTTTAATATGGCATGGAAAAGTTATTTCACTATGCTTAAAGTAAAGAATACTTTCACTCTGGGCTCCCATATGTAATTGTTATTATATACAGTTACTCATACATCACATAAACAAAGATTTTAAATGCGGAAGTATTTCATGGATAAATAAGACACAAGATTAAGGGAATATAATCTTGCAAACTGTTCATACCTTCATGGTGAAAGGGGGTATAATAGTTTTGTTTGGTTGTGGTGCCAATATGCAGTATAAGTACACTATTGAAAAAATCAATTAATCCTAGTCAAGGTACACTAGAGAAGAATTTGAGTGTACAGCTGAGCTGTGAATGACTGATTTCTCCTTCATCTGAAAAATCAAAAATCAGTTTCCATTTTTAAAGGCCCCTTTCTTGCCTTGTGCCACATACAGCTTTTGAAGTCTGACTAATCTGGATTCATTTCCATTCCTTTTTCACCACTCTCTATAAATTTCTGTATCTGCAACCTTTCAGTAAACTAGCAGACAAGAAGGAACCATCAGTGTTACTGCTGGAGCAAAAGACTCCATCAATCCAGTTATTAGAACTCCCTTCTTTGAGCTAATCAAAAGTGCAGTAGCATCCAAAACTCCAAGGGACTCACTCCAAAGTTGGCAGACCTTCTCAAGAAATGACTCTGATCAATGGTCCAAGCTAATAAAAAAAGGTGGAACGTTTCACAGCCTGCAGCTCAATTACAAGCATGATTCACTTTGGAGGGCAAGAGACCTTAAAATGGAAATAATCCAAGCAAGGGAAAAAAGAAGAGGAAAAAAATCAACCCACTCAATAAAGAACTTTCCTCCTGAAGTAGGAGGAAGGAAGCCAATTCCCAGTTTTAGTAGTCAGAAATATTTCAAGCACTTTATTGATAAGCACATATATACACATACATAGCATGCAAATAACTGTGCATCATATTTAGTTCTGCAGAAGTGTACAGGAGTATATCAAATATTGAATGAAATCTCAGTATTAAACCAGTAACAATAATTATAAACTTTAAAAAACCTAGACACTCTTTGGGCATATAGAAAATCAGGGCTTGCCAGATGATTAATTTTCTCAAACTTTGAACATTGCACAAGTGCATCCTGCAAACCTGAGATCTGTACCTTAAGCCAGGCCAGGTGTTCTCTTTGTTGTTAGAGAGAAAGTGGGCTTAAATGTGTGTGCAGGGCCTTAAATATATGTGCATGTACAGGTATATGTATTTTTATATAGGACAAATTATAAGAGAGACGTTGGGATATTGTTCTTTCTTTGACAAGAAAAACCTTATTGGAGCATGGAGTTTTGCTTCTCTCTCATTCCCTGGTGTTTCTTTGTATGTTGGAATGTGTTTCCATTTGTCTTCAAACCCACCTCTTTCCTGGCTCTGACTGAAGGCAAAGCATATATGAGATGACTATGAGTAGTCTGTTGTGGGCTAACCAGTGGGGTCCTGCTGAATTAAAATCTTCCTGAAAATGAAAGGCGAGAGGCCAAAAAGGGAGGGAGGGAGAGAGGGGATTGAACTAGAAGGGGGGAAAATGGAGTTGGAACAAAGCTAGTCTCTCTTCTACCCACTTCCCTTAGTCCAAAATATCTTTCTTTTCATTCATTTTTGTCTAGTTTTTGCTATGGGTAACTTATCATAAAAAACAGATATTTCAGAGACCCCTTCAACGTTTCAAATGTATGATGATGGATGGTGGTCAAAAGAAACATTCAGAAAGCAATAAGCTGTAAAAGGGAGGAATGTGGCAAGCCTGCCTCAGGATTGCCTAACTGTGCCTTTCCATTTTCTTTCATCACATCATTTCTTCAGACTGTAGGCACTGCAGGGCATGAACAAGCAGGGACTTTGTGGACTATCTGGAGCTGCCACTATGTAATCCAAGTGGCCTGGGGTGCCAACTTGAGGATAAAAGATTTAAAGAAAGAAAAACACAAAGACTGGTTTGGTAAAAGAAAAGAAAGAGGACAGCATGATCTGTGTAGAGCCATTGGGGAGTGTCCTGGAGATCTCTTTAATGAAAGAATGAGAGGGCTCTGGAAGGCAAATAAATAAATAAATAAATAAATAAATAAATAAATAGTATTTATTGAAGTAAAAACCAATAAATGTGCTTAAGGACTGAGACTAGTTGGGTCACTTTTTTCTCATTTTTATTTTCCTTCCCTTTTATCTGTTGTTGATTTAACTAAACATTTCTATGGCCTTCAGATATCTGAATTGAATGAAACATCATATTCAACAATACTGACCTCAACTCATAAAGTCAGACAGGCAGACGTAACAGTCCTGGGTCCTTCCAGGTTTCTTTTAATGAGAAGTCAAAGACCAAATAGGTCTCACGGAACCATATAGGTCTCCTAAACAATCTTTGTTTGCTGCATATAGGGCTTTAACTCTATTTAGATTTATTTGTTACAGTTGCGCCCCCTCCCTTCTCCATGGACCTTAGTGTGAAGTTCATGATTTTCCCTCATCTCATTCCCTTTTATCCTCACAAGAAACCTGTGAGGCAAGTTGAAAGAGAATGGACAGGTTTGTTGTCTGGTTTCTAGAAACCACAAACACAAATAACTCTCTGTTCTACAGTTTCCTTGTACCACAATGGCTTCATGTGTCATCCAAAACTAGCCAACACAACTCATCATGACCAGAAAAAGAGAACCACTTTGCACAGCTGTCAGAGGTGTTCGTGCTTGCTTGCCTCCTGCTGTGGAGATCTTCTTTGAAAGGAGCAAACAGCCGTGAGTCACTACTGAAAGGAGCAGTGCTGCTCAGATGATTCCTTCACTGTCTTCCCCACACTCACATGAGCAAGTAGGGTGAGAATCCGATGGGCAGTGGTGATGAGTTGGAGACTGCACTGCTCAGCTGATTCCCTGCTTATCTCGCTTTCTCACTACTGCCAACCCGGCATCCACCTAAGCACCTTTCTGAAAAGTGGAAGCAAGAAATGGGGATGAGCAGGGAATCAGCTGACTGAGGGAATTATTTCTCCTGCTTACTCATGGGTGCATAGAACATGGTATAACATACACTGGATGCAAAGGTTATGTATGTGTTCACAGAAATACAAGGTAGCTTTTCTGAAGTCTTCATACTTGTAGTATCTTCAAGTATAGTACTTGAAATACTACAAGTATATAGGGCTTGTAGTATCATACTTTGTATTTGTAGCTCATTGTAACATCCCTGATAACCATGTCCTCCTACAAGAGTCCAAGCATATAGTCACCTATGTTAATCTCTTTCAACAAACCAGTTCTAGCAGCTTTCCTCTCTGACAGGCTTGGGTCATTTATAAAGCTACTGGATCTGCAGTGCCTTGCAAGACTAGGATATCCCAAAATTATTTTCATTAAAATAGAGATAACTCCCAATTCTATATAAAACAATCTCCTCAACTTCAGTAGGATCTCTACATTTACCATTTTAATTCATCCATCCTTTAGTCCATTGTTCTAATTGCATAATGTTAAACCAGGTTATGTTTTACTTCTCCTAGTACTGTCTTTATCCTCAAAATGCCATCTCCAAGGTCACTCCAGTGACATCAAAGCAAAAGGCAGCATAGTTCTTTCTGTGCTAGCTGCAAGGGCAGACAGCAGGGACTCCAACATAGGAGCATGTTCCTGAGCTTGGAGCTGGACCACTAAACTTTCTTAAAATCATAGAATTGGACCCCAGGAAAATTATAAATTATCAAAGATTGCTGCATGGTAGAATCATCACCAAACAATTGCATGTAAAGAAATAGAGCATCACCTGCTAGTTAAGTTCTAAATTTCACCAACTGATGTTCTGGGCCAAAGTATCCCATTTCCTTCTTCAGGCCTGGACATCAACAAAACATAGCATTATCTATGCTGTTTAACAAAAAAGGGTCACAGAGTGCTCTTTTTGTATTGAACACAATATATAAAGCTTATGTGTGTCAAGAGATTTTAATATTATGGAGCATGATGCAGTTTTCAGTTATAGGATAAAGGACACACGATACCTCTGTACATTCTCTTTTCAATAGAAGGGTCATTTCTATTACTTCACATGTCTGTGGTTTACATTTTTCAATTAGGAGATAATCAGTATGCTATTATGACTAGGAATTGTTGAAATGACCTTTTGGCTGTATTTGTTACATGTCGGATCCTCAGGGATGGCTCAGATGAAAGCATGACAGGAGACTCAGCCGAGTTAGCCTAGTGATAAATAAGAACAATTATCACACTTATTATTTGATAATGTATTATATCCTATTAATCCATCACAAAACACCTCTCTGATAAAAGCCTGAAGCCCAAGTTCCCTTTTGTATCCCATCTTTGTGTCATCTATTGGTGCTAACAGAACACAAAAGAACCATTTATTCCATGGGAAATGAGTTCTTCTTCTGCATATGTGAACATTCAAATCACCTTTCAGATATAAACAACAAATTAGTTTTCCTAACTTATTTGCATTAGAAGAATAAAAACAGATGCTATTGTCTGATCAAATATTTCTTCCCACCAGGAAAAATAAGGCACTTATTTGTTTTGGTGTGTTTTTTTCAGAGAAACAAGTACTCCCCCACAATTTAGAAATTCAAGTTGAGATGTTGCACTGTTAAGGAATTACCCCCTTTATTATCCTACTATTAGATATGAATACTGAAAATTCATACCATCTAGTAAAGAAAAGATCAATGAATTGTGCCTTCATATTCATGAAGACTTTATCAACTCATACCATAAACAAAACGTGTTTTCTGCCTGTTTCCACTGCTCAACCAGTTTCTATTTAAAGCATTTTATTTCAAAAACCCAAGGTATTCCTTTGCATGCATTGCATAATAATTAGTATGTTAAATTCACTCCCACAAGATGTGGTTTTGGCTGCTGGCGTAGAGGGCTTTCAAAAGAGAGAGGACAAATTCATGGAAAATAGATCTTTCAGTGGTTAGTAGGCACCGTATCTACTTCCAGGATTAGAGATACTATATACCACTGAAGTTTATTATTTATTTATTTTCATTTCTTTACTGTCCTATAACTAAATCTCTTTTGGTAGTTTATAACAATCTAAACACTTGCTGGGAAGCTATAGCAGAAAAAGGCTGCTGCTTTTACAGCTTGATTGTGGGCTTCCCTGCCATCTGCTCAGCCACCGTGGGAACTGGAATGCTGAGCTAGAGAAAGCTTAGTCTGAGCAGCAGAATTCTTCTCAAGTTCTTAGTGCCCGTACCTCTCCTCCCCAACTCAGTGTCCCAACTCAGTGACCCTGAAATGTTTTGGATGACAACTCCCAGCATTCCTGACCAGCTGAGGCTGATGAAAGTTGAAGACCACAGCATCTGGAGGGTACTAGGTTGTGGAAGATTGGTCTAGGCATTACTTAATAATTTGCAAATCTCACCAATGATCCAAGAGGTATAAATGCCTCTTACAAGGAAATATTTCTTATAAATATATGTTCCCAGCCACCCCAAAAGAAGCAATTATGAAATCACTCTTAAAAGGTCTCTCTAGAGTCGCTTAATTATCCTACCTTGTGACCATTGGCAAATATACTTTCTCCAGGCAAGATGCCTGAGCAGCTATGGCCATGCAAGTCCAGATATTCATGGATGACACCACTTCTAGCAAGAATAGGAGACTGTCGTGTGCGCGTGTCCTGTTAAAACACAGGTGCGCAGACAAGAGGCTGCCCATTTTGGTGGAACAGACAGTTCATATTCTGATGATGAGATACACACATGGGAAGCTACCTATTTTGGTGCGAGTGACTACACAGGCTCTGCTAATGAGATGATTTTAGAAATGGTTCCAGCCCCAGCTGCAGCTCAAAGGCCTGAGACTCTGTAGGTTTCAGTTATGGGAGAGAGTAGCTCAAGTGCAGATGAGGGGATGAGGAGAATAGGCAAGAGCTGCAGCATCTTGAAGGAGGAAATTTGGAAATGAATAATGTTTTGGATGGGGAACACTGACCCCCTGATGAGGTAGACCCAATAGTTCAGTGAGGGCGAACATTTTAGAGACCAAGTGCCCAAACTGCAACCCAAAACCCACTTATTGCAAAGTGCCAACCCTACAATAAAAACCTGAAAACTGAGGTTTTCGTTTAATATAAACACCTCACAGCCAGTCCAAGCAAATATATATATATGTCCTTGGCAGTGCACTGACAGGTCATGCGAAAGTTCAGATGAGCCACAGCTAATGAGTCATGGCTTGTGATGTCATCGCCTACTCATGACATCATCACTACCCCTTTCCAAGCATGAGCA
The DNA here is from genome assembly GCF_004798865.1 of Varanus komodoensis. Taxonomy (NCBI): domain Eukaryota; kingdom Metazoa; phylum Chordata; class Lepidosauria; order Squamata; family Varanidae; genus Varanus; species Varanus komodoensis. The sequence goes on from NW_025335589.1 coordinate 3,770,437, forward strand.
CAGCCCCTGTGTGCGCTGTTATCTGATGCTCAGCTGCTGGGACGATGCTGGGCGACTTGGCTCATGTGCTGACAGAGAGGGTTCTGCGTGCCCACTATGGCATGCTTGCCATGGGTTCACCACCACTGCAATAGTTCAATGTCACCATTGCAGGGTGGCTCAACTGGGGACACAGCAGGGGAGTGAAGATACACCAGTTTCACAGCACTCTTCCCCTCAGAGAGAGAGACAGAAAGGTTCATAAAGAAAGTTTAGGGTAAAGAATGTCAGAGAGGGTTCAACATTTCACTTTGTGCATGCTCAGAGATTTGAATGTAACAAAAAACTCTTTTGACAAAGAAATGCTGGTGAAACTGATACTGCTAGGAGGAAGAAGGATGGTCTCACGACAGAGATATGCAAGCATGGACCTCCCAGCAGTGTTCAGTACCACAGAGCATGCTATTCTTTTAGAATCAGAGCACTGTGCTTCACTGTTTCTATTCTTTCTTGGTTGCTTTTAAAAGGTAGCACTAGGGCTCTATCACTCTTCCCTGACAATTATGTTATGTATTCTGCAAAGTTATGTTCTGTCCCTCCTCCTTTTAACAGCTACATGAACCTGCTTAGTGACATCATACAAGAATCTGAGACTGACGACATTCAACTCTATTTCCTCACATTCAGGAGAAGTTGTGAGTATGCTGAACTAGTGGAAATGGACTAGAAAAGGACCAATAAACAGGTGCTCAATATTAGCAAAAAGTAAATGCTGTTTTTGGGTAGTTTGCCTTATACAGGAGATAGTGGTCTAGTTTGCATGACACTCAGGGCCCACTGTGGGCTGTTTTAACACCAATGAGTTGCAGCACAGCAGCACATGCTGGGCACTATTTTGGATACCTTACTCCTCATCAAGAGCTTGCTATATCATGCAAACTGAACCACTGTGGATTATTTGACCCTCACATAATCCTACTACAAATTATGAGTGATACAAAGGTTAGGACATACATTGCAGTTCATCATATGTTATTTGATTTGACCCTCTTTTGGGAGGCCCAACTGGTCTTGATAGCATGAAGGTTCTTCCAGGCTGGCTGAAGCCTTTTCTGGAAGCAAGAATAATTAATCAAGTAATATTAAATGAAATTAAATCCTGGCAAAATATGTGTGTGATTACCATTCATGCAAGCATCTAACTAGGCCTCCTGTGGAAGAACATTTCCAAAAACATGGCATCCAACTTAAAATGCCTTATCCCACAGTCATGTCCCAAACACTGCTGCTCTTAACAGCAAAGGAGAATGAAGCAAGGTCTCAGGTGGTCATTATAACTAACAGTTGTCTTGCAATACTTGCAAGGACTGTCCCAAGACTTTCTGCTGCCTGAGACAAAGCATTGGACAATGTACCATATCCAGAAACCAATTGGATTGGCAGCTGACTCTTACTTCAGTAGTGGAGATGGGATAATGCCCTCCCACTGCACATTAGTGCAGCAGCCACATGGCATTCATAACTCTGCACCCCAATGCCTCACTGCCTCTTCCTGTGACATTTCAGTGTCTGAGCCAGCAGACCCACTTAGGCCTAGTGGAATGGCAGTCCAACCAACCATCTCAAACCTCAGGAGAAGCCCAAACATAGACAAATTCAAGTATGCACAATGCATATATGCAGCTATTACGGTACCCGTCAGCCAGGAGAAGGCAGTTACTGGACAAGTGCTCAGTGTAAACCCTACTCTTTCCAGACTGGAATTTCTATCAGTGTTCTCCCTCCTGGATATGATGTATCTACAGAGCATATGGAGGAGATGACCAGCAGTACAGCCCAGTAACAGCCCTTTAGATGGTTCATCTTGGGAGGGGCTGAGCTACCCAGGAGAGAGGGGTTAAAGCTTCTGCCTAAGATCCCTAAAAAACTGTGTCTGGCTATCAGCAGACAATTTCTTTCTCAGATTTGCAGCCCTGTATTTCAATGCATGGCTGGTTCTATTTGTAGATGTCTCCAAATAGTAACCATCTCTCTTGGGTTAAAGTTTTTCCTTAATAGGAACAACACTATTTTGAGTTCAAACTGTTTCTGATAGCTCTAGTTCAGGTGAACACAACCCTTAAAGAAAGCACTGACATTTATAATGGCAATGTGCACAGAGTCACTGTTTAATAAGAACTCCTATTGCCCAATCACAGCATGCTTCTCATTGTTATGCAGATCTCTTCCAATGTGCCCTTCACCTTCAAAACTGAAAAGGTTAGCGATATCTAGTCAGTGAAACAAAGGAATGAGACACTATTCCTGAATTGCTGCAAATACTTGAGCCATAACACCTAATCTCATTACCATAGTTCCTGAAATAACTATTATAGCAAAATAATTCCCTGAGGTGGAGAGACTTGCTATCTATTGTGGTTTTGTATTTTTTACAAGTGGAGGGATGTAGCAATGGGACCCATTTCTCTCAAAACACAGCATTCCCAGTTAGAAATTCAGACGTGGAATGTGATAGATAGAGAAGGAGAGAGGTTGTAATGTGGTATGAAAATGTCAAGGTTAATGAGCAAGATATGAGAGAGAGCTGCTGAGAACCAAACTGCCTTGTGTTTGGAGGAAGACACTGTGGAACAGAGAGGATCTGAAGGGGACAGGTGTGAATTCATTAAAGCAGTGAGCTAGTATCAAGCCAAACAAGCAGCCCAGTTAAGTAATGTACTGTATTCCTGCTGTCTAGCTGTCAGCATCCAGGGTGTGGGTGGCTGACTAACAGACACGGGTACCAGGACCCAGACAACAAGGTCAGAGTTCAAGGTCTAATCCAAATCATAGTCAAACAGGAGTAAGAGAACATGATAAGGTCAGTCCAAGAGGCAAAAGCATGATCAAACAAGTCAGGAGTCATGAAACTGAGGAGATAATGCAGAGAGGAGTGGGCAGCTGAGGGCTGAAGTAGGAGCAAGCAGGGACCAGGAAGCCAGGTGGGGGCCCATGAACGAAGTCCAACTAACAAAGAGCACTCCCACAAGTTACAGCACCTTCATTGCCAAGGCAACTTCTGGAAGGAAGAGCTTATATAGTTCTTAGATAGCTCTACCCCCAGGGCTCCCAGGTGGTGCTCATGAGAGTCCTGGTAGCTGCAGTCAATTGGGGGAATAATCCTGCAACTACCAGGGCTGCTATGCTAGTCCTTGGCCAGCACAGGGAGCCCTGAGGCTGGTTTATATCTTGACACTAGCCCACAAGCAATGTGAACTTCTGGGGTTGCAGTCAAGACTTTTGGGGAAGGGAGGATGGGTTCTTCGGTTTGGATGGGTTCTCATCAACTCTTCACGTGGGCAAGGGCTGCTCTCACAAACTGAAGAGAAGGTCACTTTCATTGATGCTGCTTGAGAACAAGCTTCTAATGAAATACCTGTATTGCAAAATGAAAGGTCTAACTCAGGTGAAAGACTGTACTTTAAAACCCCTCAGTTCAGATCTTCTGGAAAGGGAAAGAGAAGAAATATGCTCAAAGCAAACAGGACAGGTTGAAGCCTGAAGTAAATAACAGTTCCTCACCACCATTTGTATAATCATGCATGTTGGCCACAGCTACTGCCATAGTTGGCATGCATGCTTTTTTTCTCCAAACAGAACTGCATTGTTTATATTTGATCTGTTATAACATGTATAACTTCCTCCCAGTTTGCACTGCTAGAATGCCATTGCCCCAATATAAAATGCTTATAAATGCCTTACCAAAACAGAGCAAATGCTTTTCCTCCATTACTTTTGGCCTCCAGGCCCTGTACCAACACCCAGTAATGGTCCACTGCTAATGCTGTCCAACTACAGGAACTGGTGTAGCTCAGCCTCTGGCAGATGTGCTGAACAGTTGGATTACCAGATCTTTGGGGCTTATCAGTGCCCTGCCCAGCACATTAATGACCATTGTGTCCCTGATGTAGGGGCAAGCCTGGCATCACTAGCAGGGATGCACTGATCCATGCTGACACACAGAGCAGGCCCAGAGTTCTGCTCAGCAGCCACAGCCTTTCAAGCCCAATTGGAAAAGAAAGCCAGCTCTATGGGAACAGCCTAGCTTTAGCTAACTGATTGGGACACCAACCATGTTTACTGGAATCCATGCCCTGTTAATGATGTTGACCACACTACTGGCAGACACATGGCATCCTCAACAGAGGAGCACCAACCTTCACACATAGAAGGTCGACACAAGGCTTTGCTCGATGCCACAGCCCAGCCTCCCCACCTAGTAAGTGGTAGGGGATCCACCATACCTTGGGGTGGGGCACCAGCTATTTCTCATTCATAATTGTGCAGCAAGCCAAAAATTACCCTACCCTACCCCCACCCCAAATCTGCACGTTGGATTCTTTTCATCCTTCAAAAAGTCTGCACTCAGTTAGCTAATTTTGATTTAACTGCAATATCCCAGATACAGTATCAACATGATATATTTGGAACAGTTTGTTTTGCCAGGGAAGAATGTACATAATGTTATAATCCCTGTAACACAAGCAATTATTGCTATTTTGCAGATGAGGATGATAAGGACTGGGTTGCCTAAAGTCACCTAATGAGTTCATGGTAGACAAGATTCAGACTGGGACATTCATATGAACACAACACACTGGTAGAGTATATGTTTTGTACATAGAAGGCCACAGATTAAATGCAGAGATTGGGAAAATTTATTCAGTTACATTTTGTTAGGAACTGGCATAAAGTTGCAAAAAGAGCCCTCCATATTCAGTATAAAAAGAATCTATCTATCATCTATCATCTATGTATAGCTTGTGGGAGAAACTAAAAAGGCACATTCAGCCACCCAGACTTTGATTCTAAAAGTCTGAGTTTGATTCCCTGTATCTTCAGTATTACCATAACTTTCTTACTGGTAGACTGAAATAAACTTCAGCAATATGGAAGAAGGCAGATCACAGTAAAATTCACTAAGAATAGCTGTACCTATTCCATTTATCTGGTGCAGATGGGTGAGAATTTTGTTCCAATTCACTTTTCATCAGAATATACCAAAACCAGAGAGCTTCAGACTATTAGGCAGTATAAAAATAAAATGAAATAAAATTCATGGCAGAAAGAAGTTGAGATTTAAAATTTTGAAATGCAGGAGAAAACTCAACAGAGAGATTCATCCACCTCTAATCCAGTCCATTACATCTCCAGGTAGACCTCATCCTGAAGCCCTGGAATGCTGCTGCCAGAAGACAATATAAAGCTAGATGTGCCATAATATGAAAGAACTGCTGGATTTTGCCTAGATGGGATGTGCCTCCTGGGAGAAGTCAGGCCTGGAACGAGATGAACTAATACACTGCCTCAAGAGAAGACTGTTTCTGCATTAAATTGCTATGATCGATTTTGTGATATCACCATTTCACCTGATAACAAAAGCAGGGTTAGGAAACATTTTTGGGGGAAGTGCCACTTTCAGGTTTGACGTATGAAACAGAACTCTGTTGTGTGAGGAGTATGCATCTAGCACACTGAACTAGGGAGCAGGCAGCCTCCAAGTTGCAGCCAGATCTACAGGATTTCCATTCCCTGACATGCCACAAGTTTCCAGAACTCTCACGTTGCCCTTGTTTGCACATAACAGCAGCCCATGATATGAGCTACTAAATTCTGGGATATTGTGTGGCATAAACCCAGTCACACTAACAAACTGTGGTTTGCCCAGAAAGAGAAGCCATGTTGTTGAGTTGTGAACTCTGGGTTGTTTGAACCATGGGTTGTTATGTGCACACCCATTATTGTGAGTTGTTCTGGCTACAGAGGCCAGAAGAGTGATTGTTTTTAATGGGTGCTCTATATGTCAGTAATAAACTGCTGCAAAGGAATTTAGGATACAGCGATGGGGTGGGTAAAGGTTGTAAAAACAAACAACTTAGGAACTAAGAAAACAGGTCTGTATTATGTGTGAACCTGGCCACTGTCAAAGGACTTGCTTCTTAGCAAACATATTTCAGGTTGGGATCCAAGCCAGGGCTCTGAACAGCATTTCCAGCTATCTTTTGGCCCACACCTCACTTTCAACTCTAGCAGCAAGAATTCCAGAAGTGCCCATAACTCTCTCTGATACGGCTGTACATCTTCAGTCTCAACCAAGCCTTGTCATTCTTGTTATCTTGGATATTTTCTCTTAGTTAATGTTCTCTTAGTTAATAACAACTTCCAGATGTCCCTGAGAGGATCTGTAGTTATCTGCAGATATTTTTATACACTGTTACCCTTTATCAATGTCATGCAAGCATTCTGTTATTTCTTTTTCCTTCAGCGTGTATGACAAGATGACAGAAGGAGAGAAGTGCAAGTCCAAAATATTCCAAGTATCGGGAAAGACTGAGCTCTATCACTTTGGGGAGTGGGGGAACTATCTGCCTCCATCCCCAAACACCTTTAACCTTGCCAGTCAAGTTGAATTCATTTTTCATTCACAAGGTCAAGGAACCCTTAAGAAAACTGCCATGATCATTTAGAGTCACACAGGGCACACATCTATGGCTCCCCAATGTTGTCTGACCCATAGGAGTCTTCAGAGTCCCAACATCAAAGTATTTCAACCTCAGTGTTGGGACTCAAGCACTGGGACACTCCAATAACTGCGTACCCATTCCAGCCAGTGTGGGGAAAAAATGTGCCAAACTGCCGCTCTTCCAATAGCAGAAATGCACCTTGAAGACAAAAAAGGGGCATGCCATGGAGAGAAGGATGTTTGGCCTGTCTACCTGTCCATGCCCCAGCCTCCTTCCCTCCCACTTCCTGGCACTTTATATAGACAGCCAAAAATGACCTTCTAAATAAATGTTTGGGGCAAAGTGGAGCGGCATTGGAGATCTCTACCACCCTACCTTGCTCCAGCCATTGGATGCCTTGGAGTTGAGAGGCTGATGTGCATCTAGAGCTGCACTGGCAGGATTCCACCCAGTTACTTTTAATTTTGTCCCAGTCTACCTAGCATCTGCAATAAGAGCTCTGTGCTTTTAGATTCTCCTTACCAAGTAAAAACAGTGCTGAGTCCAGGTATGTTAAAGAACAACTGTTTCCCAACCCAAAGGGGAAAAAACAAAATGCACACTTTCACCATTTAAATGAATTTACATCATAGTGCCATCATGACTACAGGAATAAAATGGCATTGCTTTGCTGCCTGAATGAATAAAATGGCATTGCTTTCTTGATGTTAAATGAAAATGCTATAAAAACAGAAAACACCAATTAAAGCTGCAGCCCAGGGTATGGAAAAGTCAGTGAAAACAGGTGCATTGTTAGAGCCTTCTTAAAGACCCACAAAGAAGGGGGCTGACAGATCCTTGATGGAAGCTGTTTCTAGACGTATGCACCTACCACTAAAAAGGTCCTCTCCTTTATACTTACCAGCCTAACCACCCTTATAAGCAGACCACGATGACAACAGCATGGTTTTTTACCCAGTTTCTGGTGTAGGTATGCTGCCTCTGAAAAAAGGATGTTTCTTTTCACTATTCTGGCTATGGAACTGTTAGGTGTGAGGGTGAAACAGGTAAGTAGTACAATAGGTGAGCAGAGCCAAGGGAGTGGTGATATCGGGAGTGGTGCGGCAGAGTACGTGAGGTGTATAGTGTGCTCACATGTTATGAGAGCCATTATCATGATGCATGCAGCTCTTAAATATAAGGCTGTGGCAAAGAAAGCCCTAATTTACTCCAGAACAGTCCAAGTGTAATTAACAGGTTTGTACAAGCACAGGTGGGATTTAGAATAGAGTCAGTTCATGGAATTGCTTCCACTGTTTCTTTTCCCTGCTTACGCTCTTAAAACCTAAGTTGTTCTGTTGAAATGTTCTGAGTCTGAGACCTGTGGGTGGCAAAGATCTGTGAAGCTTGCCTGCCACTCATACCTCTCACAGCTGCTACACACAGATGTTCTTCCTACAAACATTTACCATTGTCAGGGGGTGGGAAGGAAACTGATGTATCCCCATCATATGTCAAGACAAGCATCTATTTACTCATCGAACTCTACCAATCACTGTTGTTCAATGCATACAGTGCAAGCAGGGCTGATAACGAATAATCTTGTTCAGAGCAAGGAATATAGAAGCAGACACAAAATGATCAAAAAAATCAGGGAAAGGAAAGTGAAGAATTAAAATGGCTTGGAGCTTGAAACAGAGATAAAAGGAGACATGTAGTCAGCACATAGGCAAATAGATAAGATAGATATGATCTCTGATAGGAGAGGAAGAAGGTGGTAAAAGATCCATTTTCTTCTGATTTTGCTGAGGTGTGCCCTGCCTTGCCTCCACCATAGCCAAACTGCCTTGTGAAACATCAGCATGATTTCTATGGATCACATAGCTCTCTAATGGCATACAGAGGTACCATGTTGCACACATAACACACATCCTTTACAAGTTCATAGTTGCATGTTCTAGTATTCCCTTCACAGTTTAGTCCAGCTGGTTGAATATACTTTTAACACAAAAGGGATTGACTTCCTATACCTTGTGCTTGCTGCAAGCATTTAAAGCTGTTCTGGGGTCTGCCAATTCTGAACTTGCATCTTTTTATGTTATCTGTATAGACAGAAAGCTGAAGGTTCAGATATAAAGAAGGTAGAAAAATCAGACCTAGTGTGTATTCTAACTACTGATCCATTACAGCCAATATCATTAACAACTAATCCCTTAGTGTGTGATTGCAACTGCACAAAAGAAATCATCATTAAACGATTTCCAATTTTAGCTCCTGAAAACTGACAGTGGGTTTTTCCCCTACAGCAATTCTCTATTTTCACCACCAAGTCATTTTTGTTGGGCTGAATTCTTTAAAATCCCAAATGAACAGTAAACATGTAGCTCACAGTTGTATAATCTTCCAACATATGTCACAGGAACTGTAGTTCCAGCTTTAATTAGTCATTCACTTTCTGTTATTTTAATCTTATAATAAAGAGATAGCATGCATTAGCAATGAAAAGACATCTAATGAATGCTGATCATTTAGCAGTGACAGGTATGATAGTGTGCCTAAGGTGAGAAATCATTGTCCTTGAACCATTCATAAGCATGAAGCTAAGCTTTATCTGGTTCAAGCTGATCTTGTCTGATTTTTCTTATTTTGAGTAACAAAGAATCAGTTATAAGCACTGAGCAGAGCCCCTACAGTAAACATATATGGATATGTGTGCCATATCTTTTATCTGATTGTGCCATCTGAATAATGTTTTCTCCTTAAACTTTTCTCAGTCTATTAAAATCCCTCTTCAAATAACCACTACAGTTGTCAGTAAGGCAAAGTGGACTGTTACATTATAATGGCTTCCCATTACAAAAGCAACTGTTATGTTCATCCACTTGCATTCAGAGTATTATTATTATTATTATTACATTTATATCATGCCCTTTTTCCTCTTGTGAGAAACCCAGGGTGGCTATATAGCTCTGTTGTCTTCACGACAACAGCCCTGTGAGATAAGATGGGCTGAGAGTAAATGACTGACCCAAAGTCACCAACACATGGTCAAGCAGGGCCTAGGACCCAGACCTCCCAGGTCTCCAGTCCAGCCCTCCACACTGGTTCCCTCCTCCTCCTCCTCCTCCTCCTCCTCTTCTTCTTCTTCTTCTATGGTTGGGCCCAATAGTCCCAACCACTCACCAGGAATGATGTTCCAGACAGGCCTACATGAGAATATGCTGGTTTCATCAAGAGTAATGAAAAATCCTGCCTCTGGTGTTCCTTGTGGAGTGAGGCCAACACATATAAGCTTGTTCATGTTCTGAAATGCATTTGACTATGTACTAGATCAAAGAATTCATATATGCAACAAATGAACACCCCACTCATTAAACCAATCATTAAGAGACATGTCCTACACACACACACACACATATTGCAAAGGAACTATGATGTACCTGCTTCCAGCTAAGCAACATCTTTTTCTCATTCTGGCATATTAGATGTAAGCACATTGTGTAATAGGTTTAGTCTTATTGGCTTAGTGAGACATTTGATATAATCTATATTGTTTTCCTTGTGATGAGATCTTGTTCCTGTGGCAGACTGCAACAAAAGTGCCACATAGTATGAAATTGATTCACTTTGGTACTGCAAATTGCTATGAGGTGAAGGCAGGAAATTTATCCTGTCTCATCATGACAATCCTGAGATTGAATCATAGGGCTCTTCTCAGATGTGGAAATAGTGACATCTTTCATTCTTAGTCCAATGATGCCTGTCAGGCAACAGACAAAAAGAAAATGTGAACTGGGCTTCCAGGCAGGCATAAAAAGAAAGATAGACTGCTGGTCAATAAACTCAAAATATTACTTGGTGTCCTGAAAAACAAAGATTGATTTCAAAAGCTATGCAAGATTAAAAAGCATCCAGGATTAAAACTGACCTGCAACTTTATTTCAGTCTTATTTCATGGCTTTGACTTAGGTACATTCTCTCCCATGCAAAATATAAGGAAGGTATGTAGAAGCTCATCTATTCTCATTTGGGGAATAGCAGGGCTCACCTGGAATTAGGGTGCTGAATGGCACATGACTGAAGCATATTACAATGTGCATGAAATGGCTGATTTACCAAGTAGTCTGTCATAGCTACTGTCAATCACTTTCAAGGATACAGGACTACATCACTGTTCCTGCACTCAAGTGCTGCAACAGGCTAAAAAGCTTAGCAAAATGGTTTTTAATGTTTAAAAAAAACACAAGCACAACAGGACAAGGGTGGGAGTTTTGTTTCTTGTCAATATTTCAGTCATGAAGGCCAATTTCAGTGGAAAACCAAGCAATTTTTTAAAAAATAAAATAGATTGCCATAATTCTATCACCCTCACGACAGATGCTCATAAACTTCCCAACTCTGCCACCACCACCATGCCTGGCATCGTGCCATTTTCAGCCACCTAGATTTGGCAACAGGGAGCAATAGGGAAGGAGGCTGGGGCACTAACTAGAATCGACACAACAGTGAAGCCACAGCCTCTCCCCCTCTCGGCCCTGCCAGCATGCCATCCCCCCACACTCGAAGGCCCAGTTCAGCCTCAGTGTCATTCTTTCCACAAGAGCTGCACGGTGGCAGGGCAGGGGCCCAGCCACCGGGACCCAAGCACTGAGGTCAGAGGACCTTGGTACTTAGGCTGCAGATACTCTCATGGTCCCTTTAACAATATATAACCCTTCCTCGGTGACTACACCATTAACGCTAGGCAGCTATGGGAGTTGTGGTCCTACACACCTGGAAGACACCAAGCTGAGGAAAGGTGGAATAAAAGAATCTAATAATGATAACACGCTACCTTGCAGGATTTTGTAAAGAGATGTGTGAAGTGTATTGATCACTTGAAGTGTACTTATTATTTCTGTCACAACTGTTATCTAGTGTGTGTTCATCACACTCACACAATCATATTCTGCACAATTTCCCCTATAAATAAGTCAAGAGTGGTGCAAGGAAAGCACTGTTGTGCAAGACAAAACATTATTATTTAACTTCAGTAAAAGCAGGATATCACCTCAACAGAAGTGTTCTGCAGAGGCATTGGGAGAAGCTCTCTAGATGCGCTAAAACAACCGTGGAACGACGGACTGCCTGTTGTAAGCTGAAGGAAGATCATCTAGTTTGGTTCTGTGCTCTGCACTGCAGCGCAGTTCCTCTCATCATGCTTCTGCTGCCTGGAGCCAGAATAAACACAGAAAGCCAGGCATCCTGTGCTTTGTCGATGGGAAAGGGCAATCAGCACGGGGAACATTAGTGATGACAGCACAGAAAGTTGTATCATGACACACACAGAGATAACCAGTCATCTGAACTGAATTTCAGCTACAGTCTAAAAGGGCAAATTTAATCATCAGCACCACTCCCAAATTATCACACAAGTCAATATACTCTTGTTTCCTTTGTGAGGAGGAAGGGAGAGACATTTTCTGTCTTTCAGTCAAGCTGGGGTCCTAAGGCTGTTAACCAGCTGGCTGAAATCTAAATACCTTTGCGAGACAAAAGCCAGAAACTTGATTGATTATCTTCTTATTGTGCTTGAAGTGACTCTTCTTGGCCAATCAGGATGCACCGGCTCCTATGCAATTATCACACAGTGAAATGACTCCTCAGGCTCAGAGACAGTATCCAAGGGATTTTTTACATTATCAGTTTAAAGAGCCTTTCTGGGATTGTTTCAACAGATGCTCCGACATCTTTTCCATGATTATTCAAGTTTGCAGGGTCACATCCCTCTTTTTTACTGCCATCCTTTCCAGATGTATCCCAGATGCATAGACCACATGTGCAAAAGGTGCTGACAGAGTGTACCTTGGTCTAGCAGTGCAAATTTGAAAAGCCTTCTGTGCTGGTGTGATATGATCACTATTGCATCAGAGTAACTGGATGTTCCATGGTAATTTTGGGTGCATCCATTAATTTGCATGAAACCTTCCCTCTCACCCCAGAAAGTGGCCATACTTAATGGCAAGTATGAATCAAGAACTAAGTTTGAACCAATAACCAATCAATAAGGGACCATTTTCCTCTCTCTGAAGGAAAATCCCTGCAAAATATGTTGTTTAGTGTTACCCTCAGACAAATTTTCAATCACCCAGTCCCAGCAGCTCAAAGCATAGGAATATTTCTTGAGAAACTAACATCATATCTCCAGGGCTAAGGTAAATTAATTTTTTCCACCAGTGTGCCACTAACCAGAAGATTACCTAAGAAAAACCTGACTCATTATAAATGTGAATTTTTCCCAGAGTTCCCCAAAGAAAAGTCCAGAAGTGATCTTCAGGATTTAACTTTTCCAAGTTATATTTTAAAGAAATGAAGGTCAGGCAATTGTATAAATCAGAAATAATTCCATCTGGCTTCAATAGCACTTGTGCCAGGTAGGTATAGGACTATAGCCCTAGTTTCCTTCTTTCGAGCTTAATGATGCAGCCATTTCAAATGACAGATCCAAGTTTTGTCCCATTCTTTATTATAATAAAACTAAAGATAATGTAGATTCCTGTGACCAGAAGGTTTCCACATATATTTTCAGTGGCATGATCAAACAGTGGTCGGTGGCATGTGTTTTCAAATGCAGTAAACATTGCCTGCCTAAATAATTATAGAATTTGGAAGATAAGTATCCCAAAATGGAGTATCTTTTTCTGGTAGGCCTTGATCTGCAGTTGATCAAACCCTGGGTTGAGCTTAGAAATACAGCCAACTTCATTTGGTTGCCAAGAGAGGCAGCCTCTGAACAGACAAGGTCCATCACTAATAACACCAAAAAAAGGAGCAGGTGTCATCTCTGTGACCAAGACAGTAGAAAAAAAATCACAGCAACATTGTGCACTATATAAGCACTGTCCCTGTTCTACTCATATATTTGTGAGATGTAGTGACTGTGTATAGACTGCTTGAGCAATGTGTGCTAATTTCCCATGTTCTGTAAGATTTGTCTGTTATGGATCATGCTGAGTTATATTTCTGTAACTCTTATAATAATGGTGTGTGTGTGTGTGTGTGTTAATTATACAATCTGTTGTTTTATGTTTAAAATGTTATAGAGTCAACTAGACCCCACCCACCATACCAATAGGAGTTGCATACTTTAATTTGTGGGGTACTGTTGCCTTCAATGACTTGCAAATGGAATCATGCATAATACTTTCCTACAGGCATTTTATTTTTGGGTTTCCTTGGGTTACAAAACTGCTGTCTAGTGACAGCAGATTAAGTTCCACTGAAGGATTTGAGCAAACTACTTGCATTATTATCATCAAGTTTATGTTGTAAAATAATAGAAGGAATTCTAGAGCAAGCAATGAAATATTTCATTGTGATAATGAACTGACTAGAGGTCATAGCTTCACTTCAATCTGATGGATAAGCCCTCCTCATCTATTGATACAATCCAGTACTACAACTTGAAATGTTCACTGTTAATTCAGGCGCTAGTCAATGTGGGTGTTACAGTCTGAAACAAAAACAGGACAAATTTTAAAATGTGTATTGCTATATCAACTTTTCTATTTGAAGGAAATTGGAGACCATTCTTTGACATAGGTTAAAGTTTATGACTGTAATTTGTTTGAAAAAGATGAACTACATAGGGTATAGGCATAAACTCAGTTATATTGATATAACCTCTGATTTCTGGAGCTGATAATAATTTCTTTTGGAAACAGAACTCTTCCATTGAACATAGAACAAGCCATTAGAAAATGGAAGGATATAATAGAATATTGGATCAATTGAATCATTCAGCCAATGGAGCTGATTATCCAGATTAATTTCAATTGGGTATCAGGCCTGGTTTTGCAACAGCTACTGCCTCTAACACCCAGTGCTCTGGGATGACCTTTCTTTTAAAAAAGACAGGAGAATGTGAGACTGTTGATTCTCTTGATCCTTTCACCAGCTTTTGACCATCCACCATGCTATCCTTCTGAGCACTATAGAAGGCATTGCTTCACAGACCATCCTATTTGGGTAGTCTTTTCCAGAGGGTGGTATTAGGAGGTTGCAGCCCAAATCCTTGTGTTAGGATTCCACAGAATTCAGTTCATTCTCCCATGTTGTTTAACAACTCCATGAACCACATAAACCACTGATCAGTGACCTCTGACTCACTTGCTCTTTGTCTCTCTGTCACTTTTGCAACACATACAGGCATAGCTGCGGCTGAGCTGAGCTGTTTTTTTGGCACAGTAAGACACTGGATGATGGAAACCAAACTGACACTCAGTGCAGAGAGGAGCATTGTTGGTTGGTGGGAAATCCATTGTATAAATGGGTCTTCCTGAAGAATCAGGTTCACAATCAGGGCAGTTGCTGCTTGATCCAGTACTGTCATTGGGTGATCAAGTAGCCTCTGTAACTAATACAGCAGTTGTGACCTTACCTGCATGGAGATAACTTAGCCAAAATTTTCCATGCTCGGGTATCTTCACATTTAGACTATTATAATATATTGTACATATCAATGTGAAGAGCTGGGGACAAGACCAGAATTACTGGGCAAGATATTACAAGGATCTTTTTGTATTTCCCTCCAACAACAGAAGAATTAAGCAGCTGACATTATGAAATATTTTCTTTGAAAATAATGAATGAGAATTTAAAACAAGATCCCAGCCTTTACTCCCCACCTGTGGTGATATCTTAAACTAAATAATGGGAAAACTTTCATGGAAAGAAATGTAATGTTTTTTGAAATATTAAAGAAAGGGGAGTGTTTTTAATCATTTCTGTAAGATTCCCAGCATAGCTATTCTTTTACTACTCATTACAATTATTGATGTGATGTGTTCATACTGATGTGGAGTAGAAAACTGAATATTGGCAAAAATATGGTACTTCTAAGCTCTTCTCTGACCCAAGTCTCCACAATTGCAAATAAACTGTTTATCTGCAATGCTTGCATGGCTTTCTGCTTTAGCTTCCAGAATTCATAAGAATGCATGCTTTCCTAAAAGCATATTCCACCACCATAAGCTTGGGCCAAGAGCCATGGACCTATGCAACCATTTAAAGATGTCAGTGCAGTTACCAGGCCTATATAAGTTCTGGTTCTTCTGGTCAGAGTTAATGGCTCTGCTGTAAAAGCTTTAGGTTTGTTGGTGATAGCCAATAGATCACAAGAAGCTTCTACAAATGACCTGGAAGCAGAACCCCAAGAATAATCACCATAACACTGCAGCTGACAGTTATCAACCTTTTGCCATTGTAGAGTTATTGATTTTTCTTTAAAGACTCCAAACTCCATTTAAATAGAAATTACATTCATCTACTCTGTTTTCAAAAGAATAATAGAGCTACCAACATCTAGCACTGCAAGCATTAGGTCACAAAGTCACAAGCCCTCTTGAATCCCTACCATATTTTGTCATTTAGGCCTGGAAATGTCACCTTCACAGAACCAATTTACGCAATGCTTCTGGTAGATAAGAAAAGGGGTTGAAGCAACCAGCTGTATAGTGGTCATCTGCCATCCGTGAAGTAGTTATCTGAGCATTTCATCATAAGCACAGATCCTCCTTGCAAACTTTAGACATGCTGGACTGTGATCCGTATTTGTGGTAAATCACTCCAACAGTTTCAACATGAGAAAGCAGCAACCCAGATCATATCAGTGTGCTTCTGACGTGCTAGAAGCATTATCTGAATCTCATCTTAGAAGGTGAAAAAGTTAGGACTGAAGACAGAGAATTTTCTAATCTTAAATTTAGTTTGTCCCAAATATTGAAAAATGTTCATATAAAAATTGTATGTATTTTATGCACATTTCTCCTAATACACTTTTTAATTAGACAAATTACATTTGTAAGCCATTTTCCTAATGTAATTCATTTTAATCTCATGTTTACTAATATAAGCATGTTTGTGTAGAATTTTCTCTAGTATGCGCATTTTTTGTTTAGAGAATTCCCTTGGAAAATTCGGAAGTAAAATTTGAAGGATAACTGAATTTTGGTTTGCATATCACTTCATAACTGTGCAACTAGGAAATTCACATTAAAATGAGAATCAAACAGATTGATTCCCCATCACTAGTTAGTAAGTGGAAGACTGGGTATGGTGACCAATTTTACAGTTAAGTAAGTTTATACACTGGGGGCACAACTCTATGGTTCTAGATGCTGCCTAGATGACCATAGTCAAATTCAGAGCTCCATCCCACCACCCTTACAACTGGTGCGGTCCTTTCTATATTGGCTACAGATCTGAAGATACAAGTGCAACTGCAGAACTGGTGTGGTGGAGGTTTTCCAGAGAGCAGGGGGGACTAAGGCTCTGCCAGGGTACAGAATCCTGGCAGTACTTCAGCCTCTCCTTCTCATGAGCAAGGTGAAAAACTCAGGATGCAATCCTATGCAATTTTAGACAGAGGAAAAAACCTATAAGCTACAAGCTACCATGCACCTTTTGTTGGCTAAATGCAGCCATTTAAGTATTGTGTATGGTTCCTCCCACTGTCCTTTGGATGGCCATAATCCTCTGAGTAGGAAGCTTATGACAGTCATTTTGGATGGTGTTCAGAGTGGCAGGAGGGCTGTCTTTAGAAGAGAAGGTACATTAGTAATACTTCACTTATTTCAGAATGTGGTAGCCAGTCCTGGTATGTTTGGGGCTCTCCTAATCATTCTGCTGAATGGGGCCCTGGACGTCTGCTCCCAAAATACATGTAGAATGTAGAAGGCCTGCACTAGCATCTCAAAAGCACCAGGGCATTCAGAACGATGTTGTAGCTTTGGTGCCCCTTGCCAAGGTTTTGTAACATCATTTCCTTTCTGAAGATGCCTACAGGCAAGTTAGTCAGAAAGGTTAAGCAACTGACCATGCAGAAAACTGAGCTTGTTAGTTTATTCATATATTTGTATGGGTTAGTCCCTGCAACAGATCTCTCCCTCTCATGACCTGCCTCCTGACTTCCCTCACTCCTGTTGAAAAAAGGCAATAGCCTGTAACAGCATGAAATAGAATGAGATCTGTCTTCCATCCCTGACCTTGGATATATGAACAGAGTGAAATAAGCTGAATAGAAATGCAGTTACAGTCTTATAATTGGAGGTAGTTGGATGCAGTTAATCAAATCTAATTAATTATATATTTAAGTGGGGGTACATTTCTGCAAAGCAGGGATCAAGATATTTCATTGATCCTTGTGTGTGTGTGGGGGGGGGGGAATGGAATGGACAACACATTTGCTTTTTTCTCCTCCCACCCATTTCCTTAATAAAACCAAAAGAAACATAGGTAATTTCTGACTTTACAACAACAGGATTTAGAATTCTATATTACAAACATTCTAAGCACATTTACAGATCAACAAATGCATATCTATTCAGTAAATGCCACTAAGAACATAAGAAGAGTCTAGTATACACAGAGCCAACCATCTGTTAGTGGAAAGGCCACAAGTTGGTCATGAGAATACTAGCACCCGCCTGCTCATGTTCCCCAGAAATTCACAAATTTCCATTTATTAAGTATTCATGTAGTATTCCAGTTATCCTTTGTTGGAACATTTTGTTTTGGTTTGGTTTGCATTTTATCTGTTACATATTGGCCACCTCTAGGCCCAGTTCTAGGGAAATTAATGTGGTAGTGGCTGCAGCCCAGTTCCTCCCATCAGACCCATCAGTAGGCAGTCCCCACTGTCACCCACCGTCCCATCCCTTAGTAAGCTCATGGGGGGCATCAGGATGGCCCTGGGAGGCAACAAGGCAGTGATGCTCATTAAGAGGCACCTAAATCATTCACCTGCAATACTGTATATATGAGTTAGATTAATATAGACACATAATTCTATTTGCCTTTTCTCCAAAATATATGACTGTGTTCATAGACAATAGCAAGCCAGGATTCTGTTGAATTTCCTTGAAAAGTAATCATTAGCAACATTTGACTATGGGACCAAAGGTGGAATTACAAATATCTAGAAAAGAAATAGCCTTCAACTTTCTGTTCTCAAACTTCCATCACAAACTCCAATTCAGTCTTACAGAAAGGTTTGTCTCTGCAGAGGAGGAAAAAGTAATGAAATTGTTTACCAGAACATCCTGCATGGTTTGGGAACAAATTGTGTGTCAGATTCAGAAAGGTGCTAAAGCATCCATCAGTTGTAATATCAGGTAGCAGAAAAGTTGGTGTCATACACAAGCTGTAAGGCCTGCAGCAATGTGGGTACAGTATTCCACAGAGAACCGTATCACCAATTATAGGAAAAAGTCAATAAAATATGTGCTGGAAATATATATAACAAAAGGAAGAAATTAGAAGTAATAATTCAGCCATAAAGATTCCTCCAGGCTGCAAAATAAGAAAACAAAATACAGAGTACATATTAGGCTCAAAAGAAACTTGGGAATCAGTATTATATGATGGAGTACAAGGAAAGTCTAGAAACATAGTATGCAGCAAAGGAAAGAGGAAGAACATAAAAGAGTGACAGTGTATTTCAAAACGAGAAGTGAGGTGAGGGGCTAGGAAGCCAACATTGTTTTCTTAAAGGAGTGCATTGCATTTTACCCTAAATTAACTAACTGCTTGAGAAAAATGAAAAATTCTTATACTTGCCATATAAACTAGAAATTGTAAGATATCAGGCTACTCTGACAAGAGATATGGGATTCTCCTTATATCACCCTGGCCATCAATACACTCTTCCTAAGTATATTTGCTTGCATGTTAGTCCCACTAATTTTAATAGTACTTATTTCAAAGTTGTGTTTAGGACAGTGGCCTAAATTAATATTCCATGTCTTACTTTAAAACTCATACACATCTACACTTGTCACAACATCACTAACGATTTCAAATACTTCCTTCTGCCTGCTAACATTTTAGGTGACATTTTGCTGTTTAACTTTGTTTTTGATACGTTTATTTCCCTTTTCTTCATTTCACCCTTTAATAAGTGGGCACCTTCTGCATCCCATGCATACATACATTGGCACATGAAAAATCCTACTGCTTTCCTAGAAAGGAAGGAATTGAAAATGAAAACATTTCCACCACCAAATGTATATCCATCTATAAATAAAGTATATTGGCTGTGGCCTAAAATTCAATAGGCATGGTTGCCACGATAGTTTTGTTTTGTTTTGTCACAAAGTCATGCCTGACTATCTTTAAAGGTAAAGGTTTCCCCTTGACGTTAAGTCCAGTCATGCCTGACTCTAGGGGGCGGTCCTCATCTCCATTTCCTAGCTGAGGGAGCCAGCATTTGTCCACAGACATCTCCATGGTCATGTGGCCAGCATGACTAAACACCGAAGTGCACAGAACGCTGTTACCTTCCCACCGAAGTGGTACCTTTTTATCTACTTGCATTTGCATGCTTTCGAACTGCAAGGTTGGCAGGAGCTGGGACGGAGCACTGGGAACTCACCCCGTTGTGCAGATTCAAACCGGCAACCTTTCGATCAACAGTCCAGCAGCACAGCAATTTAAACCACTGTGCCAACAGCCAGTATAAAGTCCTGGATTGCTATGTGTCTTCACTGACACATGTCTGCACATCTTTAACTTAGAGTCATACAAAGGGTACACTTGCACCAGGAGAAAGCTGTATCAGATGTTGGACTATATCTCAGAACCAAGAACAGCTATATTACAAACCCACAACAACCAAAATAATTAATATGCAGGGCTGCTACTTTCATTATGAAAAATTGATTATGCATGCAGCATTCAGCTTGGAATGGCAATTACACAGTTAACTCTAAGAGACACAGATAAAAGGAGAAGCCTTGTGATATATACAGAGAAAAGAAGGAGCCTATGCAAGTCTTCCTTTGGTTAAAGAGGGAGAAGTCAATATAGTTTGAGCTGTGGGCAGCATGGCCATCAGGGAGGGAGGGAGGGAGGAGATTGCACCACTCCTAGAATGAAGTAGAAGTTCTTATTTTATTCCTTTTGCAGTGGAATGGTTGTGGAATTCCCATCCTAAGGGACCTCACCTGGCATGTCTTTTTAGTGCAAGGTGAAGCTAGTTTTCCCAGGCTATTTAATTCTTCACTTTTTATTTTAAATTGGCATTTCTGTGCTTTTAGACTTTTTCCAGTACAAGTTTAATCCTTCCTGAGGCTATGCAAAACAAGAAAATTGGCATAACAATGCTTGACCCATTGGGCTTTTCACTGTATAACAATAGTTTGACCTATTGACTTAAAAAAATTATAGCAAAACTTTCCCACAATGGCTTTTAATTCTATTGCTGGAGGTTTTAGCTTTTAAAAAGAGTGCACGATTATCTATATTGAAATTTCTTTTCAATATGTTTGTTTGGGGCCTATTGGGGGTATAAAAGTACCCCATAATTATTCCCATGGGGATTCTGAGGTATTTTTGTGCCCCACTCATGGTTTGACTTATGGGAGGGGGGACTGTTAAAAGTAGGAGGCTGAAATTTGGGGATGTTTAAACTAGGCATTTTATGACAAGGAAGGACAGGTTAGTAGGACTACTGGTGTGTAAATTATAGTACAGTCTATGAACTGTGGGAATGCTAGCTACTCAATGTTGCAGGATGCATGATACAGTATTCACCAAATGAGGCCAGTCGTTGGCAAAACCTTTTCTCTGACTTCAGCATTGTGCCACAGAAGATCACAGTAAATGAGCATTTCACACAACTTGACTTGTTCTTATGTGTGGAAAATACAATGTCCTCTAGCCATAATGCCAAGATTTTGACTTGTACTGTTTATTCTTTTTTGCCATCTGTCCAGCAACTCAGTATTGACCTCCTACAGGATGTTTGAGTCTGAGCACATGAAAGGCTTAACTTTTTCCACTTTTTTAAATGAGAATTTAACAAAGGCAGCAAATTACATATAAATTGACAGCCTCCTCTACTGAATGTAAACTTTTTTTTTGAAGGGGATTACAAAGAAAAAGAGTAAGGCAACATCATAGTTGGTAGGATGCATTATGAAATCATTCAGGCATGTGGGATTTATGGTCAAGGTCTTTCTCTTCCTCAGAGACCCCTAAGCAACAAGCACCTTCAGCCACAGAACATCTTTGTGCAAAGAGCTTTACAAAATCCTTTTGTGCCATCTAGTGTCCGTTCTTCACTAGACCTTGAAAATAAAATTGCAAATAATAATGAACGGCACAACACAGTCACTAGTATCACTGGTATATTTCAGCCATTATGCAATATTGCCACAAGCACATTTTCAGTGACACAAGCAACTCTCGGCAGCTGGGAACCCGCTTCTCTATTGCTCTCATAAAATAATCCTGCTAGCTTGCATTTCAATGGAAGAATGGTATAGGAGAGGAGCATGCAAAAAGCAAAACTGAATTTATTGTTCATGGGGTCGGTCTAGTTGCTCATTATTACTTTTTAATGTGTCTAGATATCCACTTCCACACACGGTAAATAGTTTTAGAAATAGGACCTTCTGCATTTTACTCTTGTATTTCTGTTGTACAGAAGACAGCCATGTTTGCTTTCTGTTTATCTTTATTTCTACAACAGAAATGGGGAACCTCAGGCATGTAGGCCTAATCCGCTCATGGTCTTCTCAAATCTGACCCGCAAAACGCTTTCTGATGAGTACTCTCCCTCCCCTGATTTCTCCCAGCGTTTCCATGCCAGTGCAGGGGGATAGATGAGCTGCCAGAACAGGGTCAAAATTACTCTTCAGATGCAAATCCTGACTGCAGAATGTAAAAATCCTGTGAGATTCCCTGACTGTAGTAATACTTTGCATGCTTCCAGTAGCTTGGAAGAAGTGACATTGGGCTTCCAGCAATGTTACACCCAAGAATCCACCCTGAAGACTGTACTTGATCCATGGAGTCAGCAGAGGAGGCCGAGCATCTGCCCAACCCTACAGCATAAAGATGCAGGTTGCCACTCACAAGGGAAGCATGTACCTCAAGCCACACAGCATCTCAGTTCCCCAAGAGGAAGATCTACTTGGGAATATAGTTCAAGCTTGATAAAAGGACTTCACTAGTAAAATTCTCATCTGAGTCTTCTGGAGAGAGAGGGAGGGAGATACCTGCTCACAACAGTGCTGATTGTTTCAGTTTTCTTTCAATTCCCAGTATATTGTGAGCTAATTTTTCTGAAATGGCCTGTTCTTTGGACTGATCACTCATGTTGCTGAGTACACCTTGAACTCATGATAAAACTCTGTTCCTTCTACAGCACTTGATTTAATCTGCCTACCTGTGGCTCTGCTTTATACCCTATATGTGGAGTGCCTTGCTTCTTGACAAGTAGTACTGTCTTTCTGATCACTACTTATCTTTTGATTTGTTGAACAGGTTTGGCCCAAGAATGAACTCGATCTTGCTTGACAGAATCCAAATTTGTGTTGGCTGGAAGTTACTCCAGAAGAGCTGTTGTCTCAGCAACATGCAAAGGGCAGGTCTTCTCAAACATCGTGAAGACAGGCTGATCTGGAGCTGCTGTTAATACACACAGCTACACATGCAGGGAGGGGAAGAGGTTACTCTCTAAGTCTGAACAGTACAGTAAAGCCTTATTCTCTTAACTAGAAAGGCCTGGGTTAACAACTGATGTGCATTGGGCCTCTGTACTTTCTGAAATGCTGACTAAGCAAAGTTCCAGAATGCATGGAAGCCTAAGCACATAGGATTCCATGCATGTGGATTTCCCCACTGTGGATATCCACACAACATGTGGACACATAGATGTGTTTCTTAATTAGCTAGTCTCTTTGTACATTCCTACATAAAGCTGATGTTATAGTACAATGTATGCATTTTAACCCACAAATAAGCCTATGTCCAGTGAGAATTACTCCCAGTGAAGTGTGTATAAAATTACAGCTTTAAAATAACGTTATTTGTCCAGTCACTGCCAATTAATGCATCCAAATATGAGAGTGAATCTAGCATTTTCTGTCCTGAGTGCTACATGTTCTTCAGCGTACAACAGTTGTATGCACACTTCCATGCACAAAGCTATTTCAGGCACAATTGTTCTTCAGAAGCATGTGTTGCGATAATGTATTTCAAACAAAGCAAAATTTCCCCCATTCACATGTTCCTTAATGAAAGTAAAGATGGAGCCATTTGTCTTTCAACATGCACCATGTTTTACATAGGACATCAGTAATTAGTTATTAAAGTCATCAACTTCTTAGTCTCACAAATGTGACTCTTTTCCATAAGGAATATGGAGAATTAATTAGCAGTTATCTACTGGAGACTCCTTCTACCTCCATTATCTAATTACACACTCAGTTCTAAACATGAAAACTTTCCCTTGCTAAATTCTTTACAGGATTATTTTTTTCTATCTCTTAGAAAGATAGAAATGTTAAAGCACTTGTTTCCAAAGACAGTGTTTATATATTGGGGTTTTGCCCCTTTAAAAATAAAAATAAAAACCATGCACACAGTTCACACACAAAGCAAAATGATAATTCACCCTTGAAAACTGCATAAAGCAGCATTTAGTAAAAAGCCCCAGTCAGCCGGCAGTGTATATACAGCTATTGGTGTGAGAAGTAAATTGAACCCTCAAGCACTTACAATTCCCCCCCCCCTTTTATTGTTTTTCTTCAATATTTTTTTAATTCCTTGCTGGCACTGGGTCATTAGTTGCCATACGGTAAACAATTGCTTGCAGATTCTGACAAAACAAACTGCAGTGATGATTATTCATTCTTCCATAAGATTGTTTTGTGAGTGGAAGGCTACACGTTCTGCATTTTGTGATATAGTCCCGTGTGTTTTCTCAGCTCAATCAAGTGTGCTGCAAACTGTCACAATGGTCCTTGACACTACAAAAATAAAATTTGGCTACAGAGGCAAACCTGAGTTGCATTTTAATAGTGTGCCATTTGTGTTAGTATTTTCTCTTTTTTTTCCTCCATGATATTATTCTTAACAATTTAGATGGACTAGTAATTCAAAATCTAATCACTCCTTCTGAAATATATATAGAGAGAGGGTGGGGGGAGGAGGAGGAGGAGGAGGAGGAGGAGGAGGAGGAGGAGGAGGAGGAAAGCTACTAATCTGAGTAGCTGCTGAAGTATCCATTTCTAGACCCTTTTTTTTTCTCTTGCCAAATCACTGAAGAGGTGTGAAGCCCATGTTTTGTTGGGGTTCTTCTTTTTTCCCTTCTGGAGGAAGCTATAAAAAGAAACATAAAGTCAACATGATAAATTATGATAGAAAGACTTCAATGTTTTTAGAAAGGTCCTTAAGGTCAGAAAGATTTTATTTGTGCTAGCAACATGACGTTCTAGAAGTAATTTAAAGTTGACATACCCACCTGCACCCTCCCACCCAGGTTCTACAATCACAGAATTGTTTCCCTTTAGAAAAGCTGTTTTCAGAAGCCCCAATTAACCTTGATTGAATTCTACTTTACTAATATCAAGAATTTTAATTGAGTAGGAAGGCGATCATAAATCTCAGCTCAAAATACAGCCTGGTCATTAACAAATCCCCTACTGGAAAAGCTAAGCGGCACAGAGAACTTTGCTAGTTTTTATTCTTCAAATCATACAACAAACATTCAGAAGAAAATTTCCTCTGAAGCCAGGAAAAAACCCATCTATTCCATAAGGAATTCTTGTTCCCTAGAATTATATAACTATAACAATTGAGTGACATGGGGAGATTTTAAAAGAGAGGGGGTTTTGTGTTCAGTATGAACTTTCAGTAAAAGCAGACAATTATGTATCCTGTACTTCACATTAGAACTATGTCTTGGTGACTGCTTATCACTCTGAAATAAAGACAAGTACAGGTAGATCCTTTCCCAGTCATTATGTGTATTTTCAAGAAATTTCTCTGCACTGAGCTTTTGGATCATCACCAACTACAAAAAAATCTTGTCTAAAGTAGCTCTCAAATCCATTGCAGGTAAATGTTTGAACCATGCTCCTCAGTAAAACATGGTTGCATCCTTAACAAGCCATTTTGTTTTCTACCTGTTTGAACTATATTATTACTATTATATTATTAATAATAATAATAATTCATGGCATGCTAAGTCATTAATGGTGGCTAGGATTCTATGACAGTTAGTCATTGACACAATTTCAGCTAGTTTTCAGTGGGATTTGGGCACATGATTCCACATGAACTGTAATTACCCTCCTATTTTTTTCTCTGATTGCATCCCCACAGCCACCAGTGAGCCCTGCCGCCCAGTTTCCACCACTGCTGCTCCTTACTACTGCTGATAGCCTAGCACTGACTCCTCTCCCCTCTCCTCTCCTCTCCTTGAGTGGCATCATCACCACCAGAGTTACCACTGTTGGGGTGGGGGAATGGAGAACCAAGTCCCAGGTATATTAGCACACTCAAAGCAGATAGCAAATTAAGAAAATGTTATTTATGATTTACAATATTTCTGTACTGCATAATATATTAATATTCCTAAGAATGCAATATTATCATCCTGGGGGCAGAGGCTGTAAGCCTCCAAACTCTGATGTATGTTTGTTTGCTTAAAGCATTTCTACCCCATCCAACACTAGCATCTTGGGACGGCTTACAATAAAATCAAGTAGAATAAAATGAAAACCACAGCATCCAACAATTGAAATATTAAAACCTCACTTAAAATCAATTAAACATATTATATACACTCAATTATATCCATTCTATGCCCAAAACAAAACATGACAGTGACCATCTCTGCTGATACCACACCTCACATTGAGCATTTGTTCCAAATGTTTGCAACTGTCTAGTTTTAGGGTCAATAAGGGGTACAGGGGAGAAAGTAAGCTGCAGTGCTGGTTGGAACTGGCAGGATCCATGGCCTGAGCCTCCTTCCCTCTCCACCCTTGGCATACCTCTCTCCCCCCACCCAAGAGCCAATTGTGACCTCAACAGCGGGGTGGGGGGGCAGCTGACATGGTTGTGTCCCGGGTGGAGGTGAGGGGCCCGGCCTCCCCCCTTTTTTTCTTACAGAAAAGGATTCTCAGAATCCATTTAAGTGTAATACCTTTATTATGCTACCTCTACATTTACAAAAAAAATGCAAGTTTTTGCGATCTCCAGATCCTCTTCAGGCAAGAATCAAAAGGCAGGTTGGCAATGGGGAGGTGGTGGTAGAAGTCAGAGCAATAAAAAGGCTGAGGTGATTTTCAAATCATGGTACCTTACAATGAAATGTAGGAGGACAGTTTCAAAATGGATTGTACCAAGTGCTAGGGTTATCTAGAGTCACTTCAATCTAGCTTCAGGCCTCGTTATGGAACAGAAACTTTTTTTGGTTGCCTTGGTTGATGATCCACACTGGACAAGGGGAGTATTTCCTATTAGTTCTGCTGGACCTTTCAGTGACTGTAGATATCATTAACCATGCTATTTTTCTGGGGCATCTATCCGAGGTGGATTGGGAGGAACTGTTATACAGTGGCTCTGGACCTTCTTGGATGGATGATCTCAGAAATACAGTAGTGCTGGGGGATTCCTATCTCACACTGTGGTTATTGGCCTATGGGGGCCTTCATGGTATCTCCTCCATGCTATTTAACATACACATGAAATAACTGAGAGAAATTGTCTAGAGTTGGGGGATTCAGTGCCACCAGTATGATGATTACACCCAACTCTGTCCTTTCCATCCAAATCCAAAGGAGCTGTTACAGTTCTAAACTGGATGACAGCAAACAAATTGAAGCTTAATCCAGACAAGACAGAGTTTTTGTGATCAGTAGAAAGACAGATGGGGGAACAGGGATTCAACCTGTGCTGGCTGTTGTTACACTCTTCCTGAAGGCTCACACTTGTAGTGAGAGTGTACTCTTGGACTCAGCCTTGAATCTGGATGCCCAGGTCTCAGTGGCAGCTCGGAGTATGTTAGTGCAACAGAGGCTAATGCACCTAGTGCATCCATTCTGATTGGCACATAGGTGTATATACCTTGGTTACATCCCATTTGGATTCCTATAATGCATTTTACAAGAAGCGGCCTTTGAAGACAGTGCAGGAACTTCAACTTGTTCTGAATGCTGTGGAAAGACAGTTGAGTAGCGCCAGTTATGGGGAGCATGTATCTCTCTTATTACAACAAGTGCACTGAATTTCAGTTGGTTTCCAGGCAGAATCTAAAGTGCTAGTTATAACATGTAACCCTTGTTGGCTTGAGACCAGGCTACCTGAAATATCACCTGCCTGACCATTAAGATCTTCTACAGAGGCCCCTCTGTTGAGATTGCTATTATCTGGGTATCTTTGCTGGCCTTGCAAGAGAGGTTGCTTTGCAAGAGGGCCTTTTGGGGGTTGCTCCCAGGCCATGAAACTT
Source organism: Varanus komodoensis (assembly GCF_004798865.1). Lineage (NCBI taxonomy): Eukaryota > Metazoa > Chordata > Lepidosauria > Squamata > Varanidae > Varanus > Varanus komodoensis. The sequence continues at coordinate 3,798,181 of NW_025335589.1, forward strand.
CCTCCCAAGGGAACCTAGGCTTATTCCCACTCTGCTTTCCTTTCGATGGAATGTGAAGACTGCTTTATTCAGGGCCTCAGCCTGTAACTGGGTTTGTACACTGGGTATTGTTTTTACTCTGTAGGTATGCTCTTATCATATTTTATATGTTTTATAGTTTAAATCTATTTCAAATTGTTTTATAAGCCACCATGAGTCCATTTTTGGTAGAAAGGCAAGGTATAAATCAAATAGGTAAATTCATTTTAGGTTTCACTTACAATTGTCCCTAAAATCCCTGGGAATAGGAAAGGAAAAATGAGCTGCACAATTATTGTAAGTCAAAGGAACCCCCCATCTGAAAGCACCTTTACTGGCAATAGCTTTTCAGGGTTTTCAGCAGGGATCTTGTCTGAATTACCAAGGATGGAATCTGGGATTGTTTGCATGGGAAGCAGGTGCTGAACCACTGAACTACAACCCTTTCCTGAGAAGAAACTATTGATATCAACAAAATGTGCATAAATGAATGGTTCTATCCCTTGTCAGTCTTACTTAGAGTAGCCCAGCTGAAGTGAATGGAGCTTAAGCTGGATTAATATTAGGTACAACCCAAAGGCTGCACATTACAGTATATTAAAGAATTGTCTTTTGATCTTAAACATCAATCAATCACAGGCAGTATTCTGCACTTATTTTAAATAATTCAGATTCTATTTTGTTTTGCTAGAGTTTTTCTTAACATTCAGTGTTCATCCTGAAACAGCCTCCAGTTCATACTGATGGTTAAAAAAGAGCAAGAGAGAGAGAGCTGTCCTGGTCTCTCCAAAGCAGCAATAGAGAAGCAAGAATTTTGCACAGAGCTGCAAGGTCTTTATGTCAAGGGTGTATCTCATGTGGCCTAATATACTGTAGTTGGAAGTGAAGCTTTAATGGCTTACATCAGAGGTGGCTATATAAAACAGCCCATTAGAATGAAAAGTTTCATCTGTTTGGAAAATGTTCAAATGAATTACATTCCCTGCTATGCACATATTCCATACTGACAGTTTGAAAAGTGTCTTTAGGTAGAAATGGAAAGCGACATTCATGATGGGCAGTGTGCTGTTCTGCTGAGTACTTGGGCTCAGAGCTCTTGCAATTTTGCTACATATTGATTTTGAGTGATTCTTCCTCCTTCCATCCCATCCAATGCTTGCACATGTTGCATGGACATCTCCCTCTTCTTTCCAACTTGAAAGTAAGTTCCAGTGAAATCAACAGTCCCTACAGAGAGCTTCAGCTATTGGGCACTGTAGAAATCAAATGCATAATAAGAAAAAGTAGGTTTAGGATCTAAGACTGAATCAGTTTCAATATAACTATTTCACTGTAACTGAGCTGTGAATTAGACTGTACATCATATAATGTTTCTGAAATGTTATTAGAGACACATAAAAGTATTATATAATCCCATTTATACTCATTATTTCCATGGGACTTTATATATAACCAAGTGCATTAGAACCTGTGTGTGTATAATGTTTTCTCCTTTGTGGAATGTTCAATTGATTTTTATATACACTGATACACTGTATTTTTAATATCTCCCCCTTTGCCCCCAGTCCCCAGCAATAGAACCTCCTCCACAGCACAGTGTATTATTGAATTATCTCAACCAGCCCAGAAAATCCATTCACAAAATTATATTAACAGTGTATTTGTTCTTGTTTCATTACATCTCTGGGGAAAAGTACAGGGAATTGTATTCCCCATATCATGGCCTCTCTACAAATACAATTCTTTACAAGTAATGGGAATGCCAAGTAGTCCACGTTTAGTATGGGCTGTGAAGTGCAGAGAAGCCAAGGTTTCACAAGAGAACGGCAAAAAAAAAAAATTACTGGACCATCTTTCTGATTCTTAGCTTTGTGCATTGTTTGTAGTGGTCAGATATTTATCTGAAAAAAGTTTTATAAGCAGTGTAACTAGTGTTACATTTGTGTTATAAAAGGATGGTTTTTCATACCTGATATTAAAATGTTCCAATCAATAAAGGATGAAATATTCAGTAGTCACATCTGAAGCTCTTGGTAGACCATGACTGGTTAATTATGATGGGAGCAAGTGTTTTGTTTCTGTTTTTATTAACCACAGTTTATTTTTTAATGTAAATTCTAATTGTAATTTATCTTAGCTATGGTTTACTGAAACAAGTCAACTTCATCACCTTCAGTTTCAAGTTGTCTTGCTGCAATAAGTCACATTTAAGATTAACCAGATGAAATGGCAAGCTGAGGCTCAAGATACCTTTCAGTGTGCTTTGCTCCACGCTTCTGTACATCACATTCCCACTGAGGCTGGTAGCAAGTACTGGAACTTATGGTAGAGTCCATTTGCCTAGCAAAGTTCTCAGGCAGTCAAGGGAGCATCCCCTGAAATGCCAGAATCCACATGGGCCACAATATTCTGCATGCCCAAAAGAGTTCATTGCTTGTTTCTCTCAAGCAGCAGCCCTCTGTGCCTACTGAACTCACAGACTACCAGTGACCAGGTACACACAACACAAGGGTGGTTACTAAACTACCTCATGAATGCCAGCCATGTGCTGACTGATCTCCCTAATTACCCTCACTAGGTGTGGGCTGTTATGATAATAAACCACCCAGCACTCACAGTCTGTTGTAAGGTTGCTGGGTATTTTGTTAACAACCCAAGGCACCCACCTTTGCTGGGTTTGGACATCATGACAATCCACATTGGGTACAGGGAATAAACTGAAGAAATCAGCTGGCATGTAACCCACATGTGCAAGTGCAGTTAACAAGCCATTGTGACTTATCCACCACCTGTCATGCAAACCAGTTCAGTGAAGGACTCCCAACAACAGCAAACCTGAGGATGAGGTAGATTAATTTTTCAGATTGTCATAAATACATTGTAATCCATTGCAAACTACTTAGAGAGCCTCTGGACCCATATAGTGGGAAACAAATTTAATAATAAATAAAAATAAATTAAATAAATGTTCCTGATCAGTTTGGGTGAATTCTATTTATCTTAGAACCTAAAGGTTCAACAGAACTCACCCAGTATCTGTAATGCACAGGCATTGCCCTTCACAGTTAGAGATAATAGCATTGTTTTCATTTATCAACTATATGTCAGACCCGTATCCTGCCTTTCCACTAAATGGTATTCAAGGTGCCAATTTCCTAGGTTGGAAAAGGAGCCACCAAACCAATAAAAAGAACTGTTACAGCTTCTTTCAGAAAGTTATGAAGACACGTGTTACAGCTTGGGTGCCTTGGATCCCTACAAAACTTACACCCTCTGAAGGTGGAAAGACCCCAGTAGATGAGTTTAATTATAAATGGTACTGCTCTGTGAATAGTTTCACTTCATCAGAATTTTGTTTCCAGGAAAAGAAACAGGTCTTTTAATTTTCAAACATCTAATATTTCTGTTCTATGACTGTCCCAATCTATCATTAAAAAGAATCAATACTTTTCAGGGTACAAGAAAACAGATGCTGTAAAAAACGATAAGATTTGAATTGCCTTCCGTCACTTATTTGCCCTTCCTACAAAATAGGATGTAACACATGCACCCTCTTGTGGCCAAGAGTGTTTTCTCATTTAGCACAGGCCTGATAATAGCCAGTGTGATGCTATCTTGCAGCTACATGTGAGCAGTGCTGTTCAGATAAAGCATTTATTGAAGCACAATTTTCTTTCTTTCCCCTCACACCCTTATACATTGGAAACACCTTGCCTGCTAGGCAATTTCCAAGTTATTCAACAAAGACCCAATATCTATTATTTTTATTTAATCCTCCAAGGTGGAGCTTTAAGCAGCATATATTGATCTCTCCTTCACTCCCACACTGCCTGATTTGAGTGTTACAATCCACCTGTGAGGTAGGTTAGGCTGAAAGGTGGTGACAGACCCAAGGTGAGTTTTATGGCTGGTGTGGGTTTGAGTTCTAGTACCTCTGTGAAGCCCTAAAACTCCCAGGAAAGCAGGAGGGAAGGTCTTCTTTAAAAAAAAAATTGCCATGAACTTTTGGAAAATTTGTGGGGAGAAGTTAAGGTTTTTCCACATTTTTTGCTAGCCCCCTGCCAGTTATTTCCAAGCATTCATATCTCTGTTCCAGAGTCCGAGTGTCATGGTCTAATCAGTACACCACACTAGCACTTAAATAATAATCTTTAAGTTCTCCACCATCAAACCTTTTATCAGTCATATAAAATGTCCAAAATGGAAAGACTTAAGTTGACCTGCGGACAAAATGAAAAATGATACTCCAAACTGGTTGAAATATGATAAATGTTGTGAGTCCAAATTCAATCTGTTCAACATTATCTACTGTTTGTCATATATATGGGGAAGAGGAAGATCAATAGCTCTTATTAGCCTGAGTTTTCATACTTCAGAAAACAGACACTGAGCTTCACCATCCATTCACACAAAAATGTCACCAGCCTACTACCAACATTCATTTCTTTATACCTTTGAGTGTCAGGTCTGACACTCTGAATTCATGCCTAGAAGGAAGAGGGAATTCAGTTTGTAGCATGCAATAAATTGCACAAACTGACAAACCAAGTCAGAACTGACACTTCTGCAGACCTGGTAGAACCCTGCTCCAGTTGGCTTTTTGGTTGCCTGATGCTTACAGATCTGGTAGCTGTTGCATGACCCTTTGGCCATCTGTAGCCATGGTAGTGAAGCAAAGCAAAACACAAGCTACTAATGCCTCCTTCTTCTGGCAAGTAATCCTGGAAGAACAGAGCAAGGCACCAAGTCCCACTACTTAGATTCTTTTATGTATGCCTCTTTGGCCCAAGTGAGGCTCAAAGCATAATGGGATAGCAGAAATAATGGCCACTCTCCCAGTGGGTGGTGTTAATGAAATACTTTAGTCAATGACTTGCAGGGACTGTCCTTGTGATCTAATGTTTCTGACTCTGGGGTGTACTTTTTCAAAGAGAACCTTTAATTCTACAGTTACCACTTGCTAAATGGAAGCCCCCAATCTCTGGGCTGCTGCCAGCAGGGTAGGAGGAGGAGCAGAGGTGAATTTTGCCTCTCCCTCTTTCTTTCTTAATTTTTTCCTGGAGTCAGGCCTCAGAGCCCATCTAGGTGACCTGCAGAGCCAGCAGCCAAACTAGGGCAGCTGCAGAGTCCTTTCCCACACACTGGAACAAGCCCTTGTTGACTTCTGCAAAGGTCACACATGGTCACTTATGCAACCTCTGAATGCAGATGCCATGGCTTTTTCCATGGCAGTGGGGAGTGAAGGGGAGATCAAATTTCAAAGTCCTCCACCCCAGAAATTTAAGGAGCGTCTATGGATTCAGAAAAGGTATCCAAAAACTCCCAGGATGATAGGAATGCACCGTTAGGGTTTTAAAACTCCAATTGTTCTCTGTTAGGAGAGATCCATGATAACATGCATAAATTAGAAAAATAGAAACAAAAGTTAGAAGAGTAGATAGTGAAATTCAGACAAAACAAAAATTATTTCTACTCCTTTTCTGGTCAAGAAGACTCAACACTGATCAATTAATAAGCAGTTAATAATTGGCACCTCTTTGCCTGACTGTTTTTTTGTCATGGAAAGTAAATGTATTGGTATTGTGACTGTTTTGCATTGAAAGGCTTCCTCCAGTGGAAGGAGCATCCTTTGGAAGAAGCTAAAACCAATAATCAAACACAAAATGTATCAAAGTTGATTATAATGATGTTGGCAGCCTGGGAACAGCGGGCTAACGTTATCCATCCATCTATCTTATATTCCACATTACTAGCCCAAAGTCTCTCATATGCAAGATGCCTAATTTTTTAATTATTTACATTTTGTTATTTAATTATTTGCATTATGTAGAGTGGTTTTGGGCTGTTGCACAATAGAAGCATTCAGGATGCAACTGGACAGCCATCTAAAGGGATAGTTTAACTTGGAGTCCTGCACTGAGCAGGGGGTTGGACTGACAGCCCTCTTGGCCCCTTCAAATTCTACTGTTTTATAATTCTATGACACCTACATAAAATAAATTCTCTAGGCATCACAAAATTATTTAAAATTAATCAATAATACAGTGAAATACAAAGATACATAAATGCTACAATACAAAACCAAGATAATAAAAATATGCAAAGCCAACCCAATAAAATATAGATAAGAAAAATGAGGAGTGAAAACAGCCAAGAAGTAAAGCAGGAATTAAAATCACCAACACATATGAAGGATTTAAACTGCAAAGATTTAAAATGCCTTGGAGAACAAAGAGATCTTAGCCTGACAACAGAAAAAATAATTTCCAGGGATACAAAGACAGGCAGATACATAGTATAATTTTCATATGGTAGGACTTGGCAACATGAAACAGGGTTCACACTAAAGGTTCTTATTTGCTTAGCACTAAGCAGTGGAAGTTGCTGGTCCCCATATCATGAGGACTGTGTATCCATGTCAGATTTTATTCTGGACTTTCAGGAACTGCTAAGCCATATTTCTCCTTCCCCGACCCTGCAAACAGGTTCAGCACCATGGGTAGCTTCTTAAACATTCAGGGTAAAATCCAGAGCAGATAAACAGCCCTGCTGACACTGGAGCCAGTAGTATCCTCTGCCAACAAGAACTACAATAGCAGTGCTGCTACCACTCAAGGGTTCACTGTTTCACCAGCAGCAGCTACTCCTGGATGATCAAGCTGTAGTTCTAAGCACTTGTGAAACTGTTGCTAGATCTGGTCAACCTTTAGAGTCTATTTTTGTGGATCTTATAGACCTGCCTCATGGAACAGCATTGGCATTTTGCACAGCATTTTAAACATTAAGCAGTAAGAAACCAAACCAGAAAAAAAGACCCCTGAATAGGGAAAATCTGAAACAATTAGGATTACCCCAGGACAGGGCTGATCTATATCACTTGTAACAGCTCCAAAGCAACTAAAATGATGCAGCCAGCTATTGAGGCCCTGTTCTTCCTCTGACTCCTCCATCCAATCTCTTCTCTGCCAGTTGAAGCAAGCAGGTCTCTTGTGAAGGAAGAAAGCAGTGTGGCTGCAGCTACAGCCTCTGTTACTGCAGTGGAACTATTAAAGAGACATGCATGATCAGTGTGTTGCAAGTTGGCAATCCAAATAGATTCAGCAGTAGACTGCTAGGAAACAGTGGGTGAGAAGTGCTGTGCAAATGCCAGCTTCTCATTTCCCCTAGTAACCTCCTGACAGGGTTCAATTCCAGGTATTTCTGATGGCCCCCAAGTTTTATGGGAAACTACCAGTGTTACAGGAATGGTTGTGCTTTGTTCTCCTAGGATCTCCTAGGATCTCCTATGATGTAAGGCAATTTCCCACTTAACATGGTTAAGTCATAAGTCAAACCAGCTATTAAATTGTCTGGTTATTAAAATTGTCTGGTTATTAAAAAAAGAAAGAAGTTTTAAGAGAGAAGAATATTTTCTGTGTTACTTTGTTTAAAGTGAAGAAAGGTGGTACTTCCAGCATCCTCCATGGCACTGTATGCAAAAAAAAGTATGTAATTCCACTGTATGGGGAAAAAATACTGCAATTTAGAGAGTATCTAGGATTTTAAAAATGGGCACATCTAAAGATTGGAAATGGGGCGATCCTATCCATAATTAGACAGAAAAATACATAGCTGAGTGGGCCATGTAGGGAATTGCAGCAGTAGGATTGGACCTTAAATGACTGGTTTTTCTTGCTTTCAAGTACTGCTTGTGTCATAGAAAAGACATCATCTAATTTAAGAGCAATTAAAAAGGCTCAAAGCTATGAAATAAATTTTCATTGCTTCAGCTATGAGAAGGTAAGAACAAAAGCTCAAGTTTCTTTTTTAAAAGATGCTTTATTCACAGGTCTCCTTGCTCCAAGAGAAGCCTCCACTTAGCATTCTTCCTGCTTTGTATTTTGTTCACACTCTTGCCTTAATTAAACAATCCATAGAAATTCCTCACCAGGAGAGGAGGAGGAGCAGATCAAAATCAAGAAAAGAGATGGAAATTGTGTCAATATTTTTCACGCAGTTAGGCAGATTTGTTTTGGTCTCTGCCTCTAGAGGAAAAAGATTAAAATACAATCAATCCCACCACCTGCACAGTGCAGACAAGAAAAGAAGATAACCAGCACTGGTGTTTTGAAATCCAGTCGTATACACCTGTCTAATTCAAGATTGCCAAGGGGTTGGGACAAAAGAAAGCTCAATGTCTTTGTTGTTGTTCTTCCCAGCCGTCTTCAAAGGGTCTCAATTTGCCAAAGCAAAAATGAACATCTTTCACAAATTAGAACAGGGAAAGAGCCTTCTTGGGAAGTAATTGAAAATATGTTTGGGCGGGGTGCAACCATTTCCACCCAGTTTCTAAAAGGAAAGAGTTTCATTAGAAACACCACCGTAATTTGCCTGGGCATTCTTCATGCAGACACTGACATCTAGTGATGAAAGCCTGAATTTCTGGTCAGAGAAATTCATTTCCAAAAAAACAAAATTAAGCAGCAGGGAAGTAGGAAATGCTTTATGAAGCCTCAAAGGATGTTTTGAAATCAGAGGATTGATTATTAGCATCCTACTCTGTTTCATAAAACAGGAAAAGGATATAATTAGCACTGAGGGGGCTACAATGGAGCAAAATCTTATTTACTTCAGAAAATAAAATCCCAGAAGAAATATATTGCTCTGGATCCAGAGACCCATGCAACTGCTCTGCATACGCAAGGGAGCTTTAGGCATTAATTTGTACTATACCACATGGTAAATCACTCTTCTAAACCTAGGGGAGTCATAAAACTGATTTGTGATCTGACGTATGATCAAGTTTTTCAAAAGGAAGAAAAAATCCATTAGTCTATTTTTCTGGATCCCAGCCATTGAATTCTATGACTCATTAGGTTTTCAAGTAATTGTAAAAAGACTGACAAAAGAGCATAATCCAGCTTTAGTAACATGATGTTCTGTTCAAGCAATAAAGGAAGCCTTTACTAAAAGATGAGTCACAACCAGATTTCCATTTTTGTTCATATACAAATCAACGTAATTCATTATCACCACCAAGGATATTTGGACATGTGAACTTCTCTTGACTTTTCTACATGAAGTGGCTTACGCGAATGGGATGGCATACAAAAATTCCAAATAAATAATAAATAAAGTGCCAGACAGAACACAGACATCCTCTATAAATTTAGAAACGTGGGTAGCCACATCCTGGTTCCAATCATGATTTGAAACATGAGCACAATCCAAAGAGCTACAGCAGATATCCTCAATGGCTAACAGACATGCTCATGGGATGGACGCATGGATGGATGGATTTCTCCTACACCAGCCTGAAAAAGCAGGTGTTCATGCCCATCACAAAACAGTTTTTGGAAGACTTACCAGGTTCAGTTACAGTGTACCAAGAAGTATCGTGGGTTACTATTTAAGGAACTAAAGTCTAATATTGTCTTGAGCATAAAGAATGTTTTTAGATCATAGTCTTTGGTTGATTCATCCACAATATTTCGGTACAGCTAAATTTGGCAAAATTTGCTAGAGATCTGTCTGACATCTCATATTTGGACTATTTTAATCTAGTGTATGTGAGGCTACCCTGAAGACAGTTTGGAAATTGTAGTTGCGGGAAAATACAACTTTATAGAGATGGTCACCAATCTGGATGTCTTTATAAAGGGATGGGTCAAAGAGGATAAAGCTACCAATGCCTCCTAGTCTGAAGGCTATTTGCTTCCTTCAGTATCAAAGCTGCAATAGCTTCATATACCAGTTGCTGGGGAACATAAGCAGAAATGTGTTATTGCATTCATGTCCCCTTGTGTGTTCCCCATGGGCAGCTAGTTGGCCACACAAATCTGGGCTAGATGGACCTTGGACAGATCCAGTATGGTTTTCCTATGTTCTTAATGAAGCGACTCAGTTCTCAGTTTCTTTTAGGCAGCAATTCTTGTCAGTCCTGCCCTCCTAATCATAACTAAGTCCATGTATGAAACATCTGAGACCACAGGATTCTGTACCTCTGAAGCTACACATTAGAATGATGTGCAATGACAGAATATCTAGAGTACTGGAGCATACATTCTTTCCCATGGAACCCGTTATGACCAAGGGGAGATCCACATTAGAGTCCCTTTCTTGTATCAGAGAGAGATGTCATGATTTTTATGCAAAATGCATTTACCACTGTTGGAGCACATGTCCAGTGTCACACAAAAAATGTAACTGTGGAGAAAGCAGGAGCTGGAAAAGTGATGGGGGCCAAGGAAACAACTCTATCAGTATCTTGCTTGTTTGTTTTTTTAGATCCATTTAGATTTTGCACAGGTTCACTGATGCAAAGGAGTAGAGATTTTTAAAAATAATTTACAACTCCTTTCTGAAAACCAAACTAAACCCCCTCCCATATTGACTTTTGTAGGGCTAAGCATCACTCAAGTCAGTGTGATGTATTTCTAAGTGCATATGTATATTGGGTGTGTTTTTAGCTCATTATTCTTTTGGGGAAGAAAATGAAAAGACAAAAAATACAAATGGAAAGGCTTGAAAAGATATTGCAAACTTTTTTTTTTTAAAGGAGAGGGGAGGATTGGGAGAAGCAGCACCCTATTTACTCTCCAGTTCACTGGACAAGGTCAGAAGCTGCTAGTGAGGACAGCAGGACTGAAAGTTTCTCCTCAGAGCCACTACTTTGTTGATGCTTCCCATGCTGACCACAGCCATGAGCTGTCTTCCTTATCCAGCACCTAAAGCAATGTGAGGTCTTGTTCACACCTCCACACACGCACTCTAGCAAGCACTCTTTTAAAAAGTCCAATAGAATGCTTCCTCATTTTCTTCCAGCCCTCCATCTTGCTGGAACCATTCCTCTTTCCCCCGGAGAAGAAGCACAAGTTTAGCCCCACAAAATACAAACCACAGAAAAAAGACAGTGTGTGAAGACGCTGTGACATAGCTGGTCTGAGGAAATGGCAAGATATAGTGATTAAAATAGCACGAGGAGGTCAGTTCAGGGTGTGCACTGCGTGACACTCCAGGAAGGCAAGCATTACATTGATTGTAGAAATCCCTGGTGTGGATACCCTGCAGCCAGTAGCGCGCTGAACTTGCCAGGTGGCTCAGAAGAAGTAGCCTGATCACTCGGCAGTGAGCATAGATAACCTGCCTGAATGCAGAGTGCTCTGTTCCACATATTTTGTTTACTATAAGTGCTCAGAAATGACTGAGTGCTCTAACAAAAACTACATCTGAGTGAAAGGGGGCAAATTCTGTAGAGGCACCTGGATTTTTGCATCTCATAGCTACTAGTACCTGAAAGACTTGGCCTGGAAATCTCCTGCTCAAGCCAGCAGTGTTATTAGGAATGAGGCAGCTGATGGTCGGTGTCACCCTATGGAGTTAAGAAGAAAGACAAAAGCAGCAAGATCACAAATAGATGATGTGAGGGAACCCTGCCAAATGTGGGGGAAGGAAGCATCTAGTGGCTGCTTAGCTTGAAACAACCTAAAGCATTCTGAGAACTGGATTCCTCTTCTCACTGGTTCACAAAGCTTTCTTTCTCTGATCTGGCTTCTAGTCTTTGAAAACATTCTTGTACCTCTTTACTTTGCCAAGATCTTCTGGCTGAAACAGGTTTAAACCTGTTCAACACTATTTTGTAAACATCTGATTTGGCCTTTAAACTTCAAAGTCTAACCATGAGAAGAATTGTTTAAATAAACAAAAGCAGCAAAAGTTTTCCATTCCATTGTGACAGGTATTTATAACTGAAAATCTCTCTGGGGGAATAGAAAAAACATCACATGTGTTGCTTAACACTGCAGTTCCAAAGAAAACTGTCTTGTCATGTAGACTCAGGCAGAATTACCGAACTCTCAAATAACCCTCAGCCAAGCCACTGGTTTGCATGATATGGCAAGCCAGGTGCTTATTAGCACCCAGCACAATGAAGCAGCCCCCATGGACAAATTAAGCCATGTGGGCTATTGTGTCGTAGGTCGTTTAAACCATCTCAGAGTAGACTATGTAACTCCAGATATGTAAGCCCAGATGAGATAAGATAAGATAAGGTGCAGTCAGCTGGATGGTCATCCAATTTAGACAGAAATTTGCTACAGGAAGGATTGTATTCTTTGAATGACAAGGCTTGCAGCTTGGAATTTGGAGTCTACACTACCTATGGAAATGTAAAGAATGCCAGTGACTAGGAGTGCCAACAGGAGCTACTTTGCCAGCTGTGACTCTATCTGGAAAAAGTAGAATTGCCACAGTTGCACAGAAGCTGGTTGCATCCAGACTATACTACTATAAAGTGTTTTAGATGGAGATGAACCAAAAATTGTTCAGAAACGTTAGTTAGCACAGGGTACAGCTGTCCTAATGGCTGGTGGGATCAGCTAGAAAACATAATGCCTATGTACTGTGCTAGTTGTGTTGGTTGCTAATTTCCAGATCCAGTTTAATGTACTGAGGTTGCTTTGGACTTTGGACCACAGACAACCATATAGATCTGGTTAGGCTCTAATCTGAAACTCAGACCTAATGCCTGTCAGTCTAATGAGATTGCGGGGACTTTACAATGGCTGCCACACAGCGGTGGGACTCCTTTCAGAGTGATATCCATATAGTCCCCTTATTTTTAAAATGAGGTTTGAAACATTTCAGTTCCAATCTGCTTCTGGTTAAGTGTGTTGCTGGGCTTTTATTGCTGCCGCAGATTCTCATCATGATGATGATCATATTCTGTTTCTTTTACTGAAATACTGTGCTGGGTTTTATTTTAAGCAGTTAAGAAACTGCTGCTTCTTAACTCTTGGAAGTATAATTAGAGAGCAAGATTGCCTTTTTAAAAAGTTGTTTAGTTATTGCTACTGTTTAAAATCTTTGTATTTACTCAGCAATTGTAAGATGCTTTTTGAAGGATCAGAATAAGAAAGGTGATAGAGATATGTAAATAAATAAATACTCCCTTAGGCTTCAGTAACACAATAAAACCATGTGAAAGCAGGGAGAAACTATTGCTCTCCCCATTTCATTACATGGGATTTGGTGAAATACAATTTTGCCAAAGAAGATCCAAGGCATGGGGTGCAGAAGGGAAGTGTGGGGTAGGGGTAGGACTCACAAGCAGTGTAGGCATTGGAGTGCTGGACTGAGACTTGGGCGATTTGGGTTCCAGTTCCCACTCTGCCATGAAGTCACTCAGGGTGAGTTTAGACCAGACACAGCCAAACCTACCTCACAGAACTGTTGTGAAGAAAACTGAGAGGAAGGGAATCATGTAAGCCACCTTGCAAAAAGGAAAAGCACAGGATATAAATATAATAAACAAATAAGATAACATATGACCAGATAGAATTATAGACTCATAGAATAGTAGAGTTGGAAGGGCCCATGAAGGCCATCGAGTCCAACCCCCTGCTGTTGCAGGACACCACGTTACACAATCCCACTCAGATGGCTGCCCAGTTGCTTTTTGAATGTCTCTTGTGTGGGAGGGACACAGGGGGCAAACATCCCTGAATCACACCAGATTTCTAAGACAGCCGCCACTGTTACTGGCTAGTCTAGCACAGGAAAGTACAAAAGAGGCTGTGAATATCAATGACTGAGAAACTAGTGAAACCACCCATGACCAATATACTGCCAAGTGACAGAGCAAACCAACTGGAAAACACTGGCATTTTTCCCTATAATCATTACCTTTCCTAACAGTAACTTTGAGTGTTTCTCTGTCACAAACAGGAGCAGCATATTAAGTCATCATAGTAGCTTTACATCTTTTCTAAGCACACCAGAACATTGATCTTATAAATCTTTCCTTCCTAAATCATTCCCACCAGCCCCCTCTTCATCCACAGGGATGATACAGCGCAGGCAGCTGACATATCCCAGTGAAAGGGGTAGGGGTTGCAGCTGTTTCCAAATCTCAGAAAATGCCTTACTTATACGCAAAGCTGTGGGAGTGAAAGGAGTGCTAAACCAATGTCACTTTCCCATATAAAACAGCCATAGGATAGAAGCTATGTTATTCTAGAGCAGCCATTGCAACACTGCCATACATGCTTCTCCAAGAGAACGTGGGAGAGCTCATGTTCCCCTGAAAGTCACATTGCATGGTTTTATTATCCAAGGCTATGCAACAGTGACTCTGGTTAAAGCAGCTGCTCCTTCCTGATGGTGGAACCTGATTAGCTGGTGCTTCCAGCACCTGGATGAACAAGGTGCTCTTCAGAAAGTTGTTCCTTTCATCATGGGGTACATCCAGATAGATAGCTCCACATCTGGACTACCAATCAAGCCATCTCAGAGTTTGAATCCTTCCTTAATGGATATTTCTCTCACAGGAAAAAAGTTGTGGGAAGTGGTAGAAAACCATAGGAGGGTTAACTATCGAGGATAAGGACATCAGGATCCCATATCAGATTCCATGAAAAAGGCAGGGTGATTGCACAAAAAAACTTCATATGGAAGCACTTGTAGTCTGATTTTTCAAATACCTATCAATGATTTCTAAATAAGGCACAAACTCTAAAGCAACAGCAAGTTCATTGTAATGGCAACATTACCATGAATGCTGAACTCACATCTCCCAGGAAGTCAGAGAGCTGATTTTTACTAGCCAGTGCTATGCAACAGTGACTCTTCCCTTTACCCTAACAGCTCCTCCTGCCAGTTAGTAGAATTTGACTGGCTGAGACTTTCAACACCCTAATTAACTTGGTTGCTTTCCTGTGTTCCTTTTGACATTGGGTGTTTCCTTCCAGATGGATAACTCCCAATGAAAAGACATTCTGAGTGGCTCCATCTTCCCCTCCTTAATAGATGTTCTTTTCAGAGAAAAGACAGAAGTTGTGAAAACTCAACAGTGTTACATAAGGACCCTCCAACCTCACCAGGAAGCATCTCTGGTCTCCGGTTTTTCAAACACTAGGCAAAACAGGGATTCTGCACAATCTAAATTCCACAGATCCCAACTGTAGTGATCTTGCTGCAAGGTTGGATCTTTTCCAAATTGCCGTCAGCCACAGGCAGCTGACTTCTGTTGCTTCATGCCCTCACACATGCTCATTCCTTCTGGAAATCAAGAGATTTTAATTTCACAAGTACTTGGGGGTACTAACTTCCAGTCACTAACTCAGGCCTCTCTCTTGCCTGGAGGCCAAGTAAGTCTGGAGGCTAAACCCTAAAAGGACACAGAATTACTTACTGCTTTGTAGCAAGAAAGGCTAGCTACATATGCAGTAAGATTTGCTCATCTGGAAAATATCCAACAGTAATAATTTCCTTTCATTTGGGTTTCCTACATTAGATGTTAACTTTTGTGTTTAATGCACAGACCAGACTGCCTCAGGGCAACATTCCTGTGAATATTAGATAACCTGCTATAAAGAAGAAGAAAATGAAATAATTTCAAAAGCACAGCAAAACTCAAAATAAAATTTAAACATAGTTTAGACATAATCTAAACAAAGAAACAGAAAAACAGAGAGAGTCAGAAGGGACCTCCCAGGCCATCTAGTCTGATCTCTGGCACCAGCCGGCTCTGCTCACGACATGCCCACCATGTGGACGTCCAGCCCATCCTTGAACACCCGTAGCAATGGGGCCTCAATGACCTCCCATGGAAGCCCATTCCACACCCTTGGGGTCTTGACTGTCAGGAAGTGCTTCCTGGCATCTAAATGGAACCTTGGCTCCCTGAGCTTTGCTCCATTGGAGCGCGCCCTGCCTTCCTCTGCAGGGGAGAACAGGTCTCTACCCATCTCCATGTGACATCCCCTCACATACTTGTATGTCGCCAACATATCCCCTCTGAGTCTCCTCTTCTCCAGGCTGAAGAGACCCAGTTCCCTCAGTCTCGCCTCATACAGCATCCCCTGCAAACCGGCCACCAACCTCGTGGCCCTACGCTGCACTGACTCCAACCTGGCTATATCCTTTCTGTAATGAGGGGCCCCAAACTGAACACAATACTCCACTTGTGGGCGCACCAGAGTCGTGTAGAGTGGTAGTAATACATCTCTCGATCTAGAAGCCACACTTCTGGCTATGCAACCAAGGGTGGCGCTTGCCCTCTTGACCACCGCATCACACTGCTGACTCATGTTTAGCCTGCAGTCAACCAGTACCCCAAGGTCCCTTTCACAAGTGCTGCTCTCCAGCCACTTGTCACCTAACCTGTACTTATGACAGCTGTTCCTATGCCCCAAGTGCAAGACCTTGCACTTATCCACATTGAATGCCATCCTGTTGTCTCCTGCCCACTTCCATAGTCTGTCCAGATCCTTTTGGATCTGGAGTACCTGCTCCTCAGTTGTGGCCACTGCTCCAATTTTAGTGTCGTCTGCGAATTTGATCAGCAGGCTGTTCACCCCTTCTTCCATGTCGTTAATGAAAAGATTAAACAGGATCGGCCCCAGGATAGAGCCCTGGGGGACCCCGCTTGTCACTGGCCACCATCCCAATTATTCCCTGCTAATGGTTACCTTCTGCTTACGGTCAGTCAACCATGCCCTAATCCACCGGACAGTGCTTTGGTGTATTCCAAAACTCCTCAGTTTCTCCATCAAGATATCATGGGGCACTTTGTCAAAGGCCTTGCTGAAATCCAGGTATACCACATCCACTGCATCCCCTCCATCTAGCCATCTCGAAACCTTGTCATAGAATTCCACAAGGTTTGTCTGGCAGGACCTGTTTTTGTGGAAGCCGTGTTGTGTGGCTGTCAGCCTCCCTTCCCTATCGAGCATCACTAGATCTCTCTGTATTATGAGCCTTGCCATTGTTTTTCCTACAATGGACATAAGGCTAACCGATCTATAATTCCCCATGTCCTTTCTACTATGCTTTTTAAAAATTGGGACCACTGATGCCACCCTCCAGTCCTCTGGAACTTCACCCGTTCTCCACGAGGTCTCAAAAATGGAGGCCAGCAGGTGTGAGAGAACCCCTGCCAACTCTCTAAGTACTCTCGGGTGTAACCCGTCAGGGCCTGGCGCCTTTGTAATGTCCAATGCCCTGAGGAGCCCCTCAACTTCAAGGGGGGTGACTCTAATCTGTGCTCCTAAGTCCCCAGCCTCATCTAATCTCCTATGCAGATATCCCCCGTCCTGCTTTGGGGAGAACACAGAGGCAAAATAGTCATTTAGCATCTGTGCCTGTTCCCTCATATCAGTCACTGGATCTCCTTCCTCCTTATTTAGTGGTCCCACCACTTGTCTCCCCTTCCTCTTCCTATTTACATGCTGAAAGAAGCCCTTTTTGTTGCTCTTGATATTCTTGGCAAGTCTCAGCTCGTAATCAGCCTTAGCCTTGCGAAGAATCCTTCTGCAACGGGCCTCCTCCTCCCAGTATACCCTTTTGTCTATTTCCCCCAGTACCCATTTCCTACGGAGGTTCCTCTTTCATCTAATCCCTCTAACCACCTCCTTTCACATCCATGGCGGCACTCTCCTCCGCCTCCCCACCTTACTGACTAGAAGTATCGTCAAGGCTTGCGCCTCCAAAACCTCCCTTTTGAGTGCTATCCACCCCTCCTCAACTCGCTTACCTTCCAGTAACCTATCCCAGGAGACTTTCCCCAGTCTGGCCTTCTGTTGGCCAAAGTTGGCCCTCTTGAAGTCCCAGCTTCTAGCGCTTCTAGTGCTCAACCTGCTGCACGTCCCCAGTCCCCTGATCTCAAAGCAAAGGATGGAGTGATCATTCACATCCAGAGCTCCCCTAATCTGTACTTCATCTATCAGCTCCTCCCTATTGGTCAAGACCAAGTCAAGGATGTCCCCCCCCCCCCGCCCCATCGCTTCTCGGACCCTCTGTGTGAAAACCCTCCCTCTATAGCTTCTAGGAAGCGTGACCTGGCTGTCACCACCGAGTGAGTCTCCCAAGTAATATTCGGGAGATTGAAATCTCCCATAATTACAGTATCCCTCCCTCAAAATATCCTTAGAATCTGGCCTATCAGGACAAGCTTGTATTTATACAATACAAGAAGCTTGTATTTGTTGCCTTTTAAACCTGCTTGCAGTTGTCAGGAAATCTCAGTTAGCAGAACCACGAGAATGTACCCTCAGATTCACAGGAAGACATTATGCTTAGTCGCAGCAGTTTATTGGCAGAACACCCAGGTACCTCTCTGTGACAGAGAAAAAAACAACAGCGCTGTAGCCAGTATACCAAACTGACTACAAGCTTCCAGAGCATAGACTGAGTTTTTTATAAGTTGTAGGTCATGTACACAGTTTCAAGGCAGTGATGACATTCAGAATGGGTGAGAAGGCGAGGACAATAGGGAATAATACACTGAGAAATCATTATAGGCACCATGATAAACATCATGACCCATCAAAGGCTTGAGTAACAGATAACAAATAAAACAATCAGGAGTTACAGAAATCTAACAAGTTTAATATATTGTGGTTTTTGCAATCTGCCATACAAAATTCCTTAAGGCATGAGCTGCCTTAAGGCAAAGCATGAGCTAGCTAGGTATTTTTACATTGCAAAGAAAGGGCAGCTACCCGGAGCTTGCAAGATTGTTTCAGTTCTGTTTCAGTTAGGAAACAGCTGAAACAGAAGTGAAGCTTGCCCTGAGAGTGGGTGGATTATTAGCATAACTTGGGGCTGTCCCCTTCCCTCCCTGCCACCTCCACAGGAATGAGAAAGGAAAAATCCTGCAGATGGGGAGGGGGAGTAAGGGCGCTGCTGCCAGATTTTATGTCAAAGGACATGAAAAAGCATATCTTTTTATTTGAGGACTTGTTTGGACTTTCCTGACACAGTCAACAATTGGTTGAAAAAAAATTCAAGCGACAGAAGAGGTCCATACTAGAGGAAATATGGGAGATATATGAACAGTTCCAGGCTGGCTTAATGCACATCCCTGCCTGAGGTGAAGGACAAGACGATCATTCACTTCTCCAGGCTGTGTGCTGAAGCCAACTTGACTGGTGAGTGACTCTTACTTCATACTGGCCACAGGCTAATTTAGGGGACTGCATGGCACACATGGCTCCGTCATCCAGCAAAGGGCACCTGCAAGGAGCTCAAGAGGAATGGCTGGAAGAGGGGTGACTGCAGCCTCCCCCACACCAGCATCTGCTATGTTCTGGCTCCCCCACTCTGCCTGATGCACAGCTCTGAGTCTCAGTCTTCTGCTGTATGCTTCTCTGAAGCATAAGCACAGCACACTGAAAAATTTATCAGATCAGGGAAGGTGTGTTTAACTGTTTTTCACAGGACTTTTTTTTTCCAGTTACACTCCTCCTCCCAAAATTGCTTTTCTCCTTAACGAAAAAGTTTCCCTGTGGGAAGCAAAGCAATGTGGGAAGTGATCCCCATTGATGTTCCAAAGAAATTGCATCTCCCTTCATCCCGTGGCTACATTTTAGTAGTAGTAATACTAATAGTGCTAGTCGTAAGTACAGCAACAACAACCACGACGTCACAACAGCCATAAGAAGAAATTCATGTTATCTCCCATGTTTAGTTTACCCCATAGAGGCTTCTGAGAAATTGACAGTTCTGAAAAGTTAGCTGAAAATTCTCTCTCTGAGCTGCTGACAGACTGGAAGGAAAGGTCATGAAACAGGGGATTTGAAAAATAAACAGAGAAATAAAATACAAAGCTCCAGACACAACTGGGGATCTGATATCTTAAAAGTCAATACATGCAAAATGCAATACACTCTGGAGACCTGGGTTCTGTCCTTTATCCTTCCTTGGGAAATCTCCCTTTGATATCTACAGAAAAGAAAATGGATTTCTACTTAAGGCAATGTGAAATCTCCTATATCTAAGAGCTATTTTTAGTTTTTATTTATTTTAAATCATTTTAGGTGGACTTCCATTCAAGGCGGTATATGAGATTAAGAGCCAACACAAAACAATACAGTAAAAATGAATAAATATATATTTAATTAAAGCTTTAAAAAACACAGAAGAAATATCAATGAAAGCAGCAGTCCAAGAACTACAGAAAAGCAAGCAAAAACAGGTGACTTTTTGAGAATATAAGAAAAGCCATGCTGGATCAGACCAAAGGTCCATCCAGTCCAGCACTTCACACACATGGTGGCAAGCCAGCTGCTCACAGCTGCTTGGATGGGTGCATGACCTCCTCCTGCCCAAGGTCCTTAGCAAATGGTGTATGCAGGCATGACACCTCTGGTAAGGGTGGTAGCACATAGCCAGCAGGGCTCGTAGCCACTGATGGCCTCCTCTCTCATGGAAACCTGCAAAAGAATTCCCACTGGAAGCTGATCCCAGCAGTGTGGGATCGCCACTGAAAAGGTTTTCTGCCTGTCCTCAGCAGTGGGAAGCTGTAAGAAAGGGGATAGAGAAAATGGCTGAGAACACAAGTTCCAGCCTTGCCACGAGGAGGCCTGACAAAGTCCAAATGGTAACCATTCCAGCGTGTTGGGACACTGCAAAAAAGGCCTTCTGCGGTGTACTTGTCCTTCTAACTGTCCTCCAAGCTTGGCAGGTAAGGAGGGTCTCTGCTGGTGATCTGAAAATCTAGATATCTAGGGAGCCTGACATGAAGGCAGTCCTTCATGTTATATGATGCTGAACCAGTTAAGGCTTTAGGGGTAAAAAGCAGCATTTTAACTTGGTCACAGAAACAGTGCAGCTGCTCCAATATAGGAGTTATATGAGCTGATTGTCTTGCCCTCAACAAAACATTCTGCATCAGTTGCAGCTTTTGAATTGTCTTCTAAGGCTGTCCATATACAGTGCATTCGTAGAAGTCCTACCTGGATATCATTGCATGAATAATGCCACCTGGCCTCTCCAGACTGGCCTGCAGCTGGTGATGTAGCCTAAGATAAAATATGTTCCTGTTTACCTCATTCAGCTGAGCTTCCCTTGTTAACATTATGTTCAGGATGACTTCCAGGCTATTCACCTGATCCTTTACGAAGAGTGCACCTTTGTCCAAGGCCAGGTACAAATCTCCAAGCAGAGTAGCAGCTTTTCCAACCAACAAGACCTCCATCTGGTCTGGTTTAGGTCAGGTTTTTCATCCTGATCCATCCTTAAACCACTCCCAGAGACTGGTTCAAGAATTCAACAGCCACATGTTCACAACCCTTCAGCCCAATCCTCCAGATTACTCCTCCCAGCATTTTCGTGTATATTAAAGAAGGGCAATTTGTGGCTTGCCAGACATTTTAGCCTCTCACTGCTGGACATTAAAAACAACTGTGAGAGATTATGGAAGCTGTAGGCCAAAACTTTCGATGGGCCAAAACTGTCTATCCAATGTAGATGATAAAAAGTATGAGGAACAGCTGAAACCTTGTAGCACCACATAAACTGGTGGCTATGGAGGGGAATAGAACTCCTGCTGCACCACCTTTTGAGACCAGTTCCTCCAGGAAGGACCAGAACCACCTTAACATTGTGCCATCTAAGCCAAAGCTAGATAACAAATCCTGAAAGGATTGTTTATTTCTCATAATACTAGAGTCTAGAGGTATCCAATAAAGCTGAATGGTGGAGGATTCAAGATAAATAAAAGGAAGCACTTCTTCACACAGTGCAGAACTGAGCCATGGAATTCACTGTCACAGGCTGCTGTGATGACCACCAACTTGGACACTTTTAAAAAGGGATATGATATGATTATCAATGGCTACTGAACCTGATAGCTATAATTATGTCCACTTTGAAAAGCAGGATCTCTCTTAACACCCATTCCTGAAGAACATGAGTAGGGAGGTGCTATTCCACTGCTGTCCCAATATGGGCTTCCCACAAACCTCTGGAACAGAATGCTGGCGTAGACAGACCTTTGCTCTGACCCAGCAAGGCTTTTCTTATGCTCTTATCTTGATAGAACACCACATTATGAATGGAATCAAACCTGCCTTTTGGTGGTTCATTTTGGCATATCACTTTTGCTCTTTCAACATCCTACTGGTCCCCTGATCCTTTTGCTCATAATTATCTCTCTTAATGATATGGGACAATCTGTTTTGAGATTGCAGTGGCCATGTTGGAAGAGTAGTCGCAACTCCACTTAACACCTGCAGTATCACAGGAGGATGGCCACTTAGAAAGGGGTTTGAGAATTTACAATCTAAGAACTATGAACATTCTACACGGAATTGAACTTCAAACTACACGGAATATGTTGTTCCTGTTGCATTTATATCCTGCCTTTTTTCCTTCTGTGAGGAACCCAAAGCAGCTTACATAATTCTTTTGTATTTTCACAACAACAACATACTGCCTACCCCTGTGGGGTAGGTTAGGCTGAGAGTCTGTGACTAGCCCAAAGTCACCCACTGAGCTTTTTGACTAAGTGAGGACTGGAACCTAAATCAGCCAGGTCTGCAGTTCAGCAAAATAACACTGACTATAGAATCTAAAGTGCCTCAATCAAAAATAAAATCACCATTTTGCCACCATAGAAAATCCAGTAGTGCAAAAAAGGCAGGCAAGCTGGCTGGCTGGCTGGCTTGTTTGCTTGCTGCATATTATGCTGCCCCATTGTCTGACGGCTCTCTGGGCTCACAAGAAGTTGTATAGTCAGTCTCTGGGCCATGTGTTGTCCACCCCTGCTTTAGATTGACACAGTGAGGCTATAAATCAGTATCCTGAGAAAGGTACAGACAACACTTGCTAGTTCATAAACTGGGACAGAGAAGTTGCTTTACAATCAACTTGGATAGCAAATATAAGCCAATTAAACATAGCATCTGGCTATTCTAGTGGATGTAGAATAGTGGTAACTGGAACCCATTACCTACGGAGGTTGTGGGTTCTCCAACACTAAAGGCATTCGAGATGCAACTGGACAGTCATCTGAGAGAGATGGTTTAACTTTGAGTCCTGCAATGAGCCAGGGCTTGGACCTGATGGCCCTCTAAGCCCTTCCAGCTCTACTATTCTATGATTCTATGTGGCTTGGGCTGCATATCTTTGGGATATCTGTAGACACCTCTAATTGAAATGAGACAAAACTGTTATGGAAATAATGGGTTGACTGTTTATGAGGCTTGGAATCAAGTAGTTACAGAGCAATACTGGAGTTACAAGCTGGGGGGGGTGGGGTTTCATATAGGTATAACAAAGTAGATAAATACCAGACATACAATTCCAAATAATCTGGAAAATGACAATAAAGGAGCAATTCTAGTCTAGATGGAGCCAGCTGAATGGGGCAAAGTCTTCTACAACATTTGTGTTTCTGCCTTTTTGTTGTCTCAGGCAACCTTCTATGGTGTGCAGCACAGAGATATTGTACCTAAATCCAGAAATAATCTCATTTGCAGTAACCCTGAGTTATCCTTAATCTGCAGAGAGCACCCTATCTGAGCAACAGTTCCTTGTACTTCATTGTTCCCAAGTATTACACACACTTTAAAGGTAGATCTACATTATAGGTTCCACAGCATAATTAACCTAAAATTACATGGTAGGATTAGTGGGATTTTTCCAAATAAAGACCTATTATCTCCATTTTCCAGTACTAGTTTCTATTATGCTAAATGTGTGTGACTCATTTTCTCAGCATCCCACTCAGTTTACAGTTACATCTCTTTGTTTTTACATAATTCATGAATAGCAAGGCTGGGGAGAATGAATCCCCATTCTTCTGGCTTGCTTGACCTAAATTGGCACTATTGTGCAATAGATTAGTCACCAACAGCCAAATCCCTCAACAATAATACCAGATTAATGGTGCAGTCCAATCCTATGCATATTTAACTGGAAGTTAAATTCAGCAGGATTTACAGTCTAATAAGTGTACACAGTGCTGTAACCTTAAGTTACTAAAAACTTCAGCCTTACATACCAGCCATCTCCAACCCAGCACCCTTCAGATCATTCTGGACTACAGCTCCCAGCATTCCCTGACTATTGCCCATGATAAGTGAGGTCAATGGGAGCTGAAGTCCAAAACATCTGGAGGGTACCAGGAAAGAGAGGTTGCTATACACAAGATAGTATATGCATTTAATGCAATGGGGCTTCCTTCTGAATAGGATTACCATTCCCATGTTGTAAATAACCTTAAAGAGGCCATTCTTGAGCAAAACAATTTCAGAGAGGTACCTAGCTGAATTGCTCATGTACAATATATTGGGCAATCAAATTTATTTCCTGTGGTTCAAATATGGACAAACATGTTTTTAATTATGTTATGTATTATAATAGGTTCACCACTGTAATGATGTCTGCATTATCACTAGAAATTGTGAAGGTAAAGTAATAATCTTCCTCCCTACTTTCCTGCATTTCAGTTTGTATTTCAATATGCTAATTCACTCCCCATTGCAAGGATTGTGCTATCTCCCAGTTGTGAATAGCAACCGTTAAGGTAATTATCACTGTCTGTACTTTTTTGCATTTCAGTTCCTCCTGGCAACAGTATTCATATTTACCCCCATCCCTCTCCCAACATGTGTATCCAAATCTGCCACTTCAAGGTCTTACATCTAATGAAACTGGCAGTTCTGTGATAGTTTGTACTAATACAAATACATTTGTTAATCTGTAAAGTACCACAAAGTATTTTGTTGTTTTTGCTACTACAAACTAAGAGTCAAGAGACACCTTCCAGGACATTGCCCAAGTGAGCCTTCCCATTTTGGACCTCTCTCTGCACACTTATACAGGATGACTGAAATGATAATTTTATTTTAAATGTACAAAATAATTTGTGCCAATTTCTTGCACTGAAAACATTTTTAAAGGGGGTGAGAAATCAGTGAGAGCCCCTTGAATGTGCCACTTAAACCGTTTGAAGGGCCTGTCATTAGCTATCAAGACACTGATTGCAAAAAGTGATCTTGGAAAAAGGGCAGAAAGAGGAATACAAGGTCAAACCGTTCACAGTCATAGCAGAGAGCTCCAAGCCAGTGATGGTCTCTCCCACCTGCTGTTTGGGCATCAGTGGGGCAGCTGGCACTGGCCCAGGCTAGCTTAGCAAAAACAGCAAGGGAAGTTTGCTGTTCTCACTGAGTGGCTCACTAGTCACTTTCCATAACCCATGACACCTTGCATTTGTCACCCACAATGAGTTGTTCTGTCAACCCACTCACCCTGTGAAATACTTATACGATTTCCACTCTAAGGCTTCACCTTATGCTTGCTTTCTAGGGTGTAAGTTTAATTTACATCTGTGGGATTTACTTCTGGGTAAAAACTGAATTAAATCTAACACTAGGCAAATCATTAGGCCCATCATATGGGAGTCTCTCTGTTCCTTCTCCTTCTTTGCAAGCTGCTTCCACATGTCCCCCAAATCTACTCGAGAGAGTCCCCCAGCCTCCAGAGCAGATCAGGGCAGGTGCTAGAGAGGGAGGCAGCATTTGATTCTCTGTTCCTGTGACAGATAGATGACACTGGGTACAATGTATGCCCTGTGTATTAACTTTTTTTTGTAATGAAGACTAGCCTGAGTGTTCACAAATAATGACTTAAAACAGAAAGCTGAAAGCCCAGTCACTCGAAACCAAGCATTCCAGTCAAGGGAGGATCATCTGTCTCTGAATGTTGTTTTTGGATAACCTGGAAGTTGACACTGAGCAAAATGTGTCAGACCGGGTCTACAGGATGTTAACTCATTTCTTTATAAACATTTCTATCATTCTCTGTTTCTTTTCTTGGTTTACTTCTGATGCTGAAGTTTAGCAGTTGTTGGTATTTGGTTATAATTACAAACTTACCATAAGATGGTAAGTGGAAAAATGTGAACCACCCCTATTAATGTCTACTCAATAACCAGTGAAGTTCTTAAAATAGGTAGCATTGGCCACTAACTTCTAATAAGATGGAGGAGGAGGAGGAGGAGAGAAGAAGAAGATTATTTATATCCTTTCTTTGTACTGCAGTAATTATGATCAAGTTTTACAAATAGCTGAGGAAAGGAAGCGAAAGGCAAGGGAGAAAGAGAAAGATACACCCAGTTGAATGCAGAATTCCAGAGAATAGCTAGAAGAGATAAGAATGCCTTCTTAAATGAACAGTGCAAAGAAACAGAAGAAAACAATAGAACAGGGAGGACCAGAGATCTCTTCAAGAAAATTGGAGATATGAAGGGAACCTTTCATGCAAAGATGGGCATGATAAAGGACCAAAATGTCAGGGACCTAGCAGAGGCAGAAGAGATTAAGAAGAGGTGGCAAGATTACACAGAAGAACTATACAAGAAAGAGCTTAACGTCCCTGATAAGCACGAGGGGGTGGTCACTGACCTAGAGCCGGACATCTTGGAATGTGAAGTCAAAGGGGCCTTAGGAAGTCTGAGCAACAACAAAGCTAGTGGAGGTGACAGTATTCCAGCTGAGCTATTCAAAATCTTAAAAGACGATGCAGTACAAGTGCTACACTCAATATGCCAGCAAATTTGGAAAACTCAACAGTGGCCACAGGATTGGAAAAGGTCAGTTTACATTCCCATCCCAAAGAAGGGCAATGCCAAGGAATGTTTAAACTTCCACACCATTGCACACATTTCACAGGCTAGCAAAGTTATGCTCAAAATCCTACAAGCTAGGCACCAGCAGTATGTGGACTGAGAACTACCAGAAGTACAGGCAGAATTTCGAAGAGGGAGAGGAACTAGAGATCAAATTGCCAACATACGCTGGATCATGGAGAAAGCTAGGGAGTTCCAGAAAAACAACTACTTCTGCTTCATTGACTACGCTAAAGCCTTTGATTGTGTGGATCACAACAAATTGTGGCAAGTTCTTAAAGAGATGGGAGTACCAGACCATCTTATTTGTCTCTTGAGAAACCTATATGCAGGACAAGAAGCAACAGTGAGAACTGGACACGGAACCACTGACTGGTTCAAAATTGAGAAAGGATTTCGGCAAGACTGTATACTGTAGCCCTGCCTATTTAACTTATATGCAGAGCACATCATGAGAAAGGCGGGCCTAGATGAATCACCAGTTGGAATTAAGATTGCTGGGAGAAATATCAACAACCTCAGATATGCAGATGATACCACTCTCATGGCAGAAAGTGAAGAGGAACTAAAGAGCCTCTTGATGCGGGTGAAGGAGGAGAGTGCAAAAGTAGGCTTGGAACTTAACATTAAGAAAACGAAGATCATGGCATCTGGTCCTCTCACTTCCTGGCAAATATATGGGGAAGAAATGGAGGTAGATTTTATTTCCTGGGCTCCAAGATCACCGCAGACGTGGACTGCAGCCAAGAAATTAAAAGATGCTTGCTCCTGGGGAGGAAAGCTATGCCAAATCTAGACGGCATACTAAAAAGCAGAGACATCACCCTGCCAACAAAAGTGCATATAGTCAAGGCTATGGTTTTCCCAGTTGCAATGTATGGCTGTGGAAGCTGGACCATAAGGAAGGCTGAGCACCGAAGGATTGAGGCCTTTGAATTGTGGTGCTGGAGGAGACTCCTGCGAGTCCCTTGGACTGCAAGGTGATCAAACCAGTCAGTCCTAGAGGAGATCAACCCTGACTGCTCTCTAGAAGGCCAGATCCTGAAGATGAAACTCAAATACTTCGGCCACCTAATGAGAAGGAAGGACTCCCTGGAGAAGAGCCTAATGCTGGGAACACTAGATGGCAAAAGAAGAAGGGGATGGCAGAGAATGAGGTGGCTAGGTGGAGTCACTGAAGCAGTTGGTGTGAGCTTGAGTGGACTCCGGGGGATGGTGGAAGACAGGAAGGCCTGGAGGAATGTTGTCCATGGAGTCACGATGGGTCAGACACGACTTCATGACTTACAACAACAACAATTATGATCAGGGCAGCTTTTTACAAAATTAAAAAAAATTAAAAAGCAAAACAAGAAAAACCAGAAAAACAGGAGAACCAAAGCTCAGTCGGCTTTAAAAGCAGATTAAACAAAGACATGGAGAGCAAGACTATGCTGAAGATATACAAGGATGACGGTTGAAGGTGTCATTCAGCATGCATCTGGTTAGCTACCAGACATAGCAAGATGGCAGACTAGACAGAACCTCGCTTTTCTTCTTCCCAGAAAGACTGGGATATGCTTTCATAAATAACCTGGAAATAGGAGTGAGCTGGGAGGTGCAAATTTTGTCCATAACAGCAAATAATTTAAGATAGAAACATAGGAACAGAGCAAATCAGAAGGAGTCTCCTGGGCCACCTAGTCTGACCTTCAGCTCTAGCTGGGGGACATGACATGAGTGGAGCTGGCTAGAGCCAGGGGTCAGACTAGATGGGCCAGGAGGCCCTTTCTGACTCTCTCTGTTCCTGTGTTTCAATGTTTCTATCCTAAATTAAGATAGCTTAAACAAGAAGGGATTGTGAGGGGCTCCAAAAGGATCCCTCCAAGCAGGGACAATAAGCATCAAAATAGCAAATGCTATTCAGTGTAGGTAAGTGTACAGTGATGCATTTTGGAGTAAAAGAATCTCATCTTCAAGTATAAGCTGTTGAGATATGAGCTGGCAGTTACTTACAAGGAACAGGAACTTAGGGTTGTGGTGGACAGCTTGATAAAAATGTCAACCCAGCATGTGCTGCTATAAAAGGTCAAATTCCATATGAAAGAAAAGGAACTGAAAATAAGTCTGCTAACACCGCACTGACCTTATTTAAAAAAACTCTATGATGCAAATACGTAATTATAGTCACCATACCTCTAAAAGGATACTGTAGAGTGGGGAAAAGGTCAGAAAATGGCAGCTAAATGACCAAAGGGCTGGAGCAACCACTGTAGAAGAAGAGTACAACGTCTGGGATCCCTTAGCTTAGAAAAAGTGATGGGTAAAGGGTGACCTGATAGAAGTATGCAAAAATAGGCATGGTGTGGAGAAAGTGGATAGGGAAGCATTTTTCTCCCTCTTCCACAGTACTAGAACCTGGAGTCATGCTTTGATGCTGAGCGGTAGGAGACCCAGGACCAAAAAAGATAGTACTTTCGCACACTTCCATTTAAACTATGGAATTCAGTTCCACAAGATGTAGTGATGATCTCCAATTTGGACCATTTTAAAAGTGGACTGGAGAAATTTCAGGAGGACAAGAATCACCATGGCTACTAGTCCTTCAGTGCTATATACTCGTATTGTACGTCGGCCTGTGTGCACCGGTTGCTGGGGGACTTGGACGAGCGAGAGCTGTTGCACTCACACAGTTCTGGTGGGTCGCCATAGGCAGCTGATCGGCTACTGAGTGAGCAAAGGGACTAGTCAGCACTTGGCCTGCTAGACTCAGTTTAGCTTTTCTTACGATGCAAGGAATTAATTAGAGGAAAGAGCGGACTCAGAGCAGGCGTATGAAAAGCAGCTGACTCTGTCTCTCAGCCGTGACCCTCCACTTCCTTCCCTTCCCTTCCCCCCCGCCCCGCCCCGCTTAGAAGGAGAGAGGCTCTCGCTAACGCCCCCGCCCCGCCCTCGCCCATGCAACGACGTGTTGCGACGTCAGCGAGATAGCTTTTGGGAACCCCGGGGCAGAGACCAGCCGCAGAACGAACCATATTGAGTGCGGAGGGGAAAAAGAGTGGCCGTAGGCACGATGAATTACACCCAGGCGAGGCTCTCTCCGATTCTCTGACCTCAGTTCAGTGCTGCTCTTCTCTTGTTTCGCTGCGTATGCAGCTGCTTCAGTTCATTTGCTGGGAAAAAGGAACTTCTGGGGTTCCCGACTTCTCCCCGCACCCCAGTCGTCTCACTTGGGAGCTGCCGCTTGCGTCAGAGCTGGCAGGAGGTGTGAGCCCGGTTACATACGGCTTGAGTTCCCGGACTCCGCGCTCATTCAGCCGCTTGCTTGCGCCGGGTAGACTCGTAAGCGCCCCCCTCCTTTGATTCCCTTCTGAGCAGGTAGTCCCAGCTCTTCTGCCCAGGGGTGCCTTCGCTGCGGATCCGGAAGGCAAGAAGTAGCTTTGATCCGCTCTTGCGCGGGAGGCGGCTTTTCCTTTTCTCTGAATTCCCCTAGTCCGCTTGCAGAAGCGAGCGTTATTATGTATCAGAGCCCTGCCAGGTCCCTGTGTTCGGCGCTCTCCAGCCTCTGTTGCGCTCCTGCCTCCACCACTTCCTCGACCCTGCTGCTCCGATCCCCTACCCCGGTGAGAAGAGCCTTCTCCCCACCCGCCCTCCGCGCCGCAGGCGCCTCCTCCTCGCCTGCCGCTGCCGTGCCTCGCTGCGGTTGCCCTGCAGCTGCGAGCTCCGGGGCTGCGAATTCTCAAGCAGGTGAGAGCTGCGGACCCTCCGGGGCGAAAGTTGTATGAGCGGAGCGTTGGGTTTCGGGGGTTCTAATTAGACGGCGCGGGGAGGGTGGGGTGCAGGCCAGCTATTCCTTTCATTCCTCTGTGGCTGGCCTTACAACCAAGGATGAATCGTACCAGTTCGTTATCTTCTGTGAGGTTGATGTTCCCTTTTCTGGATGGACATCTCAGGCAGTGCAAAGGTGAGTTTTTCAGGGTGGGGCTTGAAGCCAGGTGGTCTCTTAGGCCCTCCACATTTGCTGCTATGCTGAGATTGGGGAAGGGGTTCTGTAGATCTTGCAGAGTACAAATATTGCTTTG
Organism: Varanus komodoensis; assembly: GCF_004798865.1. NCBI lineage: Eukaryota > Metazoa > Chordata > Lepidosauria > Squamata > Varanidae > Varanus > Varanus komodoensis. Next base: position 3,828,652 of record NW_025335589.1, read on the forward strand.
CTTTTCTAGCGGTTTAAGGAAAAATAGGGCTAGGTGCAAGGAATCTCTCTCATCTGTGTGTGTGTGTGTGTGTGTGTGTGTGTGTGTGTGTGTGTGTGAAACGGGGAACGAGCTATAGCATTACGAATCAGTGTGCTGTTCCGGTAGAAAATCAGTATGGGGAGTCGGTTCCGATCTGCACTGAATGAAATTCACTGGATGCCTTTGGGCCAGTCACTGAGTCCCAGCCCAACCTACCTCACAAGGTTGTTGTGAGGGCAGCATAGAGACAAAGAGGACCACGTACTGGAATCTTTGGAGGAAAAAGTAGCATCTGCAAGTAATGAAGACATTGTGAGCCAGTGAACAGAAGATGCCTTAAAAATATAGATTCAGTGCCGGTGTATTAAAAATGGCTTCTTCCCAGCAAGGCTTGTGTCAAGTAGACTCATAAGCAGTTCTCCTGCAATTCCTTTCTGAGCAGGCTGCCCCTGCTCTTTCATTTTCTGAAAGACAAGAAGTAGCTTTGATGCTTTCTCAGGCCAGCGGTGGCTTTTCTTTTGAATTCCCCTCGCCTGGCTTACAGAAGGGAGCATTGTAATATATCAGAGCCCTGCCAGGTCCCTATTCATTGTTGTAAATATATAAATAAGATAGTTAAATAGAGGCCATGGATGGAATCTTATGACCATCTGTTAAGTTTAAGCTTCTCTGATGTCTCTCTGAGTTATCTGTAGGATTTTAGATAATACTGTTCCCATATTTTGCTTCTGTTCTGTTAATACTTCTGTTAACTGTCACTGTATTTGTGCCCAGAGAAAAGTAGATGCTACTATGTAGTATATACAGGTCTACTCTTTATCTGCAACTTCAAATATTTCTGAATGAAAGTATCCAGGATGTATCATTTCCAAGGGCTGTTATGCAATGCCTTATGAGACTAAATAGATAATATAGAAGCTTGCTGTATTCTGCAAGTACAAATTTGTTTGCAAAATGTGCTCCAAAGTTTGGGAGATCATTTACAGTAAACTGAAATATGTTTTGCATTTGTTATATTTGTTGGCTGATAATATGCCTTTTCCCACATAGATGATGACTAATGGTTTTATGCAAATAAATGTGACTAGACAGCCATTAGATCACACAGGCTTTGAAAGAACTGGTTAAACTTTGTAGTTGTTAGTCACAAAGTCATGTCCGACCCATCGGGACCCCATGGACAACATTCCTCCAGGCCTTCCTGTCCTCCACCATCCCCCGGAGTCCACCCAAGCTCACACCAACTGCTTCAGTGACTCCATCCAGCCATCTCATCCTCTGCCATCCCCTTCTTCTTTTGGTTAAACTTACGTGTCTCTATTTGAAACTGAGGAAGATTTGACTATGTGGGAGCATTTGATAGCTACACTATAAAGCATGGTGAACTGAACAATTACCACTGTGTTACTTCCTTCACTCATTTTGTTTTACTCAACCTTCTTTTAGCTAAGCTCCAAACTGGTTAGGAAACTATACCTTCTCTAGCCAGTCAGATCAGGGGCAGACAACTGGGTTCCCTCTGTATGTTGTGGACTGCAATTCCCATAAGCCACTACCAATATGTGCCAATAGTCATGGATTATGTAAGACATCCAAAACTACTGAATGGCACCAGGTTGTCCATTTCTTAGACAAATGAGATAGAGTGCACCCAAGCATGTGTAATAATGCCCTTCTTTCAGTCACTCCCTGTTGTTGCCAACCTATACTTACACTTTTGCCTCCTGAAAATGTAAAAAATAAAATTAACATGCCTTTGCATGTTTAGACACTGGCTGGAGAATGCTGAGACTTATAGGGCATTTTTCTGTATAAACATATATAGGATTGTGCCCTCAACTGGTCAGTGAAATTGTAGTACTATTGTATATTGTTTAAAAGCTTACAGTGCAATCCTGAACATGCATTCTTAGAGGTAAATGCATCTGAGTTTAATGGGGTTTACTCCTAGTACGTTTTATGTAGGACTGCAGCTTTGGAAAAGCCCTCTTCTGCTTACTACTTGTTAATCCTACACAAGCTAATAAAGTCCAGCTCAAACAAAGAGCATGTTTTTTTTAAACCTGGGCCTTGACTTTGGCAAGCTTCTGCAGAAGTGTCATTGCTTCAAAGCATCCACCAAGACTGCATCTCTATGTATCTTAATGAAGAAATCATTTTAGGTCAACCACCAAGCTTTGAGATACTTAATAGAAAATGTTGTATGACAGTAACAGCCTTCACGAATCTTATACCCTCTTAAGTGTTTTAGATTTCTATTCAAATAAATATCCATCTGTATCAAAAGTATAGCAAGGTCCATAGTCTATTGCATCACAGAAACTCCTCAGTGCTTATTCTTCCAGGTTTGAAATATCAGTCTTTTAGCTGTCAAAATGGTACAGTGAAACCATTTGCCTTTCCAACTCTTAATTTCTATGGAACAGGTAAATAATTTAAAAATAGTGCAGGTAAATGTGCATCAGTAAATATTAAAGGTTGTTCCACTACAAAATGGATCTATGTAATAAATAACTTTTTTTCCCAAAAGAAGTGACTACTGGACTTTGCCAAAAGATATGTCGAAAAGAATCATTAGCTGTATTGCACCATCAGAAATTGGCTGAATTAGACATTTTCTTATGTAAGCGACATTATCCTGTCCAATAAACACAAAGCAGAAGTTCTTTTCTGAATAAGAAACCATTTAAGACCCATAGACAAGATAGGTAGATTTCAAAGCAGCAACCAACCAGTTAGGAATTTTCTTGTCATGTCCACAATATTTACCCAAATATGTCCACTGAAGCAAAAAGTTGAGGACCCCTAAACTAGTCCATTGCTGAAATGTGAGTCTGTGTAGTATTGGTCTTTGCATATTCTTTGACCTCTAACACTTGCCAAAAAGCAAGTTTAAAACAGCCATATAGTCCTTTGTTAATTTTTTTCTGTGAAAGTATGCTTTTTGCAGAACCAAAGTCTGAATTGTTCTGAGTCATATTCTTAAAATAATAGTAATAAAAATGTGGCAGTCTGGAGATAAGGCTTGTCATTTTCTCAGTCCCATCGCAGCACAAATGGCAAGAGGTCAAATTGTCCTTGGGAAATTACTTTTCTTTTCCATAAATGTTTAAAGAGAAAAGTGCTGAAACAGCTGACTGGCATGAACACAGTTGCAATCTCGATATCTCATTTACACAGAGAAGTCCTTTCTATCTGGAATTACTTTGGAATATGCAGCCTGATAATTGTGAGGCACATACTCCTTTAATCCCCTGCCTTTATTGGCCTTTCTTATATATCACTACTTATTATTAAGTTAAGAAGCCTTGGCTATAGCTCAGCACAATGTCCAGTTAAAAAAAGGGAAAGGTAAGTAATGGAAAGATGCTTTGCTGGAGAGCCTCTACCAGTCAGAGCAGAGCATTTTTGATAGATGGGCAAAGAATTTCACTAGCTATCGGGCAGTTTCCTATGTTTCTCTGGCTAAACACAAGTTTTTTTCAGCCGTCTATCCTTATTGTAACATATCCTGCATTCAAACTTTTCATACCGAGACTAGTGAAAGGTTTAAAAATCTGCAGATCTGGAATATTTCATGGAGGTCTTGTCATCTGGTCTTGTGAAACCTTAATTCCTCATTACAAATCATTTAGAGGCAGGTAAGATAGGAGTTATTTGAACTGTTGAGTGGCACCATAATGAGGATGGAAATTAGCTGCTAAAAGCCATGCCTGCCTGCTTCTGGAATCCCAAGCAGGTCACTCATCAGCTTTTCCAAAAAGAGGGAGGATGCTATCAGGGCCAGAGCATGAACACATTTGGGTTGAATATGTCCTTCCCTCCGAAGGGTTGATGGGCTAAGAGCCAATTAGACCCTGTGAGATCTATGGAACAGGGAAGGGTGCGGGGAGTCCTAATGCTTCCAGAATTTGAAAGAACTCCAGTTATGATCCAGTGTACACTGGGAGGCCAAACTCATTCTGCTGTCCCATTGTAATGCATGAGGCAGAAACAGTACTTTTCAGGCTGAAGGCAAGAGGAATTATTCCAAGGTGGCATTGAACCAGAGGCACTGCCATAGATTTGTGTTGTGTTTTTATTACCATAGAACATGGGTATTTCTTAGGCTACAGTTCAAGGAACACTTACTGGTAAGCAACATGAAGCTCAGTAAGCATGCTTAGGGTTGCACTGTGAAGTGCAAAATGGCCCTAATAGTGGCTGATGGGGTTGCCCTTACAGAAATTTTGGACTGAGCCTGTAGATGCCAAATGTTCACATTGAACAATCCTACTGTCATTGCATAAGCACTGTTGAGCAACTGGCTGTAACTTACATAGGCATGATGAAGCAACTTGTGGGAAGCTGCAGTATTCCTCTGCATCAAGGTTAGAATGAACTAGCTGGTGGACTTTCACACCATTTATTTCCTAGGCTCTGACAACGTAGCTATAAAGTAGTAATAGTGGGAGCCAAAAGAAGCAAAGCCCTCTCTCTAGCCAAGGGCAAAAGATAAGCAACGTACATCAAAAGTAATCTGCCCTCTAGGGTATGGTAAATTAAACTGACTAGCTATGGAGTGAAGAAAGGTTTGAAGTAGGAAATTTCTCAGGAATATTTAACCACTGTCTGACCCTCTTAGGAGGATAAGTGCTGTGCTTCTTGGGAATATGCTGTTGCTGCAGAATATTCTGTTGCAATGCAGTAGCAGGAACCCAAGCAATTTATGCAATTGAACTGAGTTCCATGGACTGCCAAATGCACAGAGGGATTGACTTGTAAGCTGTGTGGTACAGCACTGCAGAAGAATAGGCTGTTGCAAGAATTTGGGAGAGCTGCAGGCATTACCCTGGAATAGCGGTGGCACATGTAAAATACCAGGGTGGTGAGAAGAGGAAGGGCAGCTGTGCCATTTACTGCAATCTTACATATGTTGACAGTTCCCTTTTTGATATTGCAATGCTGCTACCAGAAAACATGTATATTAACTCCAGAGCCTCTGCAAAAGAAGAGGGCAAATATTTATTTAATTATTTAACTAAAGCATTTCTATCCCATCCTTCACCTGGGACTCAGGATGGTAATACAACAGTAATGCACAGCATCAAGCAAAAGTAAAAACCCAATTTTAAAGCAATCATCAGATCTTAAAATACTGCAAAAATAAAAAGGGTTTGGCCAAGCACCAAAATGAATAATTGTCAGTGCCAGGTGCACCTCTCTGGGGACCATGTTCCAAAGCCAGGGCACCACCACAGAGAAGACCCTTCTCCAGGTAGCCACTGTCCTGATCTCCTTTGAAGGCCGATGAGGAGGTAACAGAGTTTAAAATCTGTTAAACATGGGCTTGCCAGGATACAGATTTTTCTGGTATCCTTCACATGTGCAGAAATACTTGTGGCTGCAACCCATTCCAGGTCACTTCAGAGCTGCAGTTCCTTTGTCCAATGTTAAGTGTATCTGGGATACATTTGTACTCTATATTTTTATTCACTGAAAAGTAACAATAAATGTGTCTTTGCTTGTAATAACTGCTGATGCAGTATTTTACTAGGACAGACCTAATAACTTGCAAGCTTTTACAAGAGATGTGCCTCTAGGGTGCTGCATAATCTTGACAGAAAGGGCAGCTGTTTGATAGTCTTCCTGACATGGAGGGAAAAGCTCTTACGTTTGATCAATGGCTGATTGGAGATAGATGCTTCTACCTAAAAGCACCAGAAAAGGTTCCAATCAGCCACCAATTGAAGATAAAAGTGCCTTTCCCTGGGGGGCAAGAGGCAGTTGTGGAGGAGGAAGCTGCTGTGTGATCCAGTCCTCCTCCTGTAGAGGCTTGTCCTGCTTATTTGTGAGTGCGACCATGCAAGTAGCAGTACTACCGTACTATAAATGGGTAATGAAAGAATTGAGGTAGGCTGGATTTTTCAGTATTGTACCCCACTCAATGTAGCTCTGAGAATGTCTCCAGAATGTCTCCTGTGACCCTAGGAGCAAAAAAGGGCTTCTGCCATATAATATACAATGTGTACTGTACAAGCCTGTAACTGCATGTCTGCTGAGTGTGCCTTTATTCTACAGAAAATTATATCTGAATTTCTTTTAATCCAGCACAATTTTATTTGCCCTCTGAGATATGCATGGAGCCCTGGGTTCAAGACAGTCCAGATGGTCCCTTTATCACTGCTTTCCTTAATCAGAATAAAAATAGTTTGTTATTTATACCATTAGTCTTCTACTGTTGGGTTGAAGCTCATGGGTGGGTTTTGCTCTTCTCTGAAGTGAGTTGCACCAAGGGCACTGCTGCTACTTTTCTTATCTGAGTGCTGGTGGTTTAAAAATCCTTATGAGAGGAAGAATGGGAAAAATGGGCACCTAATGTTAAAAAATGTAATGTTTGCTATCCAAAGTTTGGTCAAAGAGCAGTCATAGGTCTGAAAAAGTTGAAGACTTCAACAAGCATGTGTCTCTAAACCGTGGATTCCATTTCTGGGTGTGTTGCTGAAGGCTTTCTGTTTTCACTAGCATCTATTAATGCCATCTCAGCCAAGATCGGACGAATTTCTAGGAATCTGGCTGAAAGGGCATAGATAAGAGAAGATCTGCTTACCTCTGAAAGCCATTAAGAGGTAAAAGGTAGGTTAAAGGTTGGTTCTGTCAAGAAGCTTGTTGAAGTGTTTGGGCAAGAGTATTTGTTTGCTTATACAGCCTACGATACTGTCCAAACAGCATGCATTTTCTTAAAAGGGACAACATTCAGCCTCCCAATAGGTTGTATGGGTGACGGAGAGAGCAAGAATAGCGTCTCCTTTTTAGGTAAAGCAAAACAAACAAAAATGCATTGACATTATGTGTTTCGCGTGACCAAGGTAGCCTGGGTTAGCTTTTGCTGGGTGGAAATAGTGATCCGTCTAGCAGCTGTTTCAATATGTGGGCACGTCATTACGCATCATGCAAGAACCCATGTGAGTATAGATTTTTCTAGAGTTGCTAGGAAACCGTTAATACTGAGTGCAGCAACCAAAAAAAGCCATTCCACTGGAAACTATTCCGAGAGAAGCCAGTAGGTGTCACCCGGGAACCGAGGCAGCCTGTACAAAATGGTCACATGACTTCGAATGCTGGCTGATCTGGGTAAGATTCACCATTAGACTTGTTTACTCGTCAGGCTGATGTGTTCCTCCAGTTTATCAGGTGTGTATTTCTCAATTAGCAGCGTCATTCGATGCTGCCTTTTTCCCCTTGATAGATTGCAGAGCCTGCTTTCTGGAATGGACAGAACTTTAGTAACTCTGGAAGTGTTTACACCTCTGAAGGACTTAGCTCTGCTGGATCCCACTTCGTACAGTGGTAACCTGTACCTAGCAACTGTTGAAGAGAAATAGAATTACAAAGAACGTCCCCTTCCATCTCGGGAAGCATGGTTGTAGCTAGATCCTTCCCTGTTTTAAAAGAGGTGGGGTTCATGCTCGTGAGGCCTTGAAAATATAACAAGATTTGAATGCTAATAATTCTCTTTTACTGCGATGGAGAAAATTCCAGGATTATTATTTAGAAGCTGCTGGAAAAGTATGTCTTTCTTTTTGCACAAAAAGGTTAGCCAGTTTAGCAAGTAGACAGAGCGTTTGATAATGGTGTACTGGGTGTTGGCACCAGTATTTAATGGTGGCAGGAAACAGCATCTGTTACAATAATTGCTTAAAGGAGACTGTAATGCCAGGAGTTCTAGGACGTGTTTCTGTCTCAACATGCACAGTATTGTACTGTTAGTCACAATCCTAATCATTTGTTGACGCCAAGGGATTTTTAAAAAAAAAGAAAAATCAGGAATGGAAACCACTGCTTCATTCTAGCTAATTAATAAAGCACCATGTGGGGGGGGGATTTTTGTACAAATTTGCATAGCTTTTTCTCCACCACATTAGTTCATGTGGTTCTCCACCCTTCTTCCTAGATTAAACCAATCTTTGAAAGTCAAAGCTCTAGCCTTTGCACAGTATGCAAATGTCTGTAATGATAAAGTTTTGTGAGCTTTATGTTTGTCTGGAAAATGTTGGTGACGCATGAACAAACGTCACATTCATGACCGACTTGACCTTCCATTGATGGTGGAAAGTAAACTTGTGTGGCAGAATTTTATCTGGGGTGCGATAATCTAAATAGTCTGTCTGTTGAGTAAAGAAGCAGTTTGTTCTGTTAGACTATCGGTAGCTGCTCTTATTGGCATAAATAGAAGCATTGTTACAGTTCGTTTGAAAATGCCTGGCATGTGATAAGTCAAATGAGTGGAAAAGCTTAACAGACAACTGGAAAAAAAGCTTCAGCACTTATAATTCTGTTGGTGTTCAGTGACTTGGATCGATTCGGAGTACAGACACTTTGTCCATGGAATGTGTATCTATGAAGCAAACTATTAAATTCTTAGAGATGTTCATGAATGAAAACCATGCAATGGGGTAAGCCTGGATCCAGGGGAGCACGGGGGCAGTCACAGTGGGCGATTCATATTTTTACAGCTGTTGTGTGTATAAATTGTCCGTAGGAAGAACAGGTGTCCCACCAGATGTGGGACTGCAGTAGGTAACTTAGATTTCCAAAATCGGAGAGAGAGAGAGAGCGCACTGCTTTATAACCTACATGGTAAGGAAGTGAAATACATGGTCCATCCCTTTATGCTGGTGTTATATTGATTCTCTATTTATAGACTGATGCCTTCTAGTTCAAAAGAGATTCACCCCCTGAAGGAATCAATACAAATATCCACGAATTATCCTGCAAAACTAAGGCATTGCAAAACTTAAGAAAAATAAATGCCAAGCCTTTACTGATGGTTGCATTTGCACATAACAGCTGCTGTTCTGTTAACTTTGTTTTGTGACTGTAACCATAAATTTGTCTTTCTATAGCTTATTTTCCCCATCTCTGCGTTTGGTACCCTATTATTTTGCAAGCCTTCAGAGAAGTTTCATTTTCAGATTGTTCTTGCTGGGCACTTCTGCTTCAGGGTGAACAGTACTGCAACAAACAGCAACTGTTTTGTATTTAGACAACATGCTTTAAACGAGAAAGATAAGCCAACATCAAACCATGACTTCTTTTTGTGCCTTGCTGCTGGTTAAAATGCCATGTGTTGTTTGCAGGGATGAGTTCAGACTCAGTGGCCTGTTTGCATGGTCACCCTAGCACACCATCCAGAACCAGACCATGGTTATGGGTGCTTTGTTAGCCACAGCAATAACCCATCTTTGCCAAGTTCAGATGCCATGATAAGCTGCAGCATGCACTATAACCCATCACAATCTAAATAACGCCTGATAGACTGTGGTGATCATGCAAGCCAACATGGTGACTCATTTTGCGTGATCATGTTGGTTATTTGGCAATTGCCACCCTTTCCCAAACAAGTTATGCTGTTTGGGCAACCAAAGAATCTGGGGCCTGCTGGGAAAAATCACTGTGTGAATACTGAGTCCTATGCAAGTCTGACTAATGTAACACCATGTATGTTTACACAAGAAAGTAGTACTCCATAACATACTGTCTGTAGTACTGTTAAAATGCCAGCTCTGAGACATTTTATCTTCTGAGACATTTTATCTTTTGTTAAAATGTGTGTGTAAATGAGTTTTCCCTAACCTGGTGCCCCTGAGAGATCCTGGACTTCCGCTTCTATCAGCTTCAGGGATGTTAGGAGGTGATGATCTGGAGGGCATTTATTGGGACAGCTGGTCTAAATATTTATGCAATACCTTGATGTGCTTTTAACTAAATTTTTATTTATTTGTTACATTTATATCCAGCTTTTCCACCAAGTAGCTCAAGCCAGTTTACATGTTTATCTTCCCATGCACCCCACTTTGTTTTATTCTCAAAGTAAACACTGTGAGGCAAACTAGGCTCACCCAAGTTGAGTAGCAGTTTGAACCAGTCTCACCAGTCCTGTTCCTAAATTCTAATACAACCCAGGCTGTCCTGTCAATCATACTATATGGGAAGTAAAGTTGTGACTTCAGTTGCTTTGACCTGTATTGCCAGAAAGGAGATTGCTTATGCTTGGTTTAATGCTGAATATTGCTCTTTTTTGCTTCTATTGCAGTGTATTCCATGGGCAACAGTACAAGCAGGCTTTACAGTGCTCTCGCAAAGACTTTGAGCAGTGATGCTGTATCCAAACATCAGGAGTATTTGGAGCAGACAGCAGACTCGGAACTCCTGGATCCCATAGATCCCAAGGATCTGCTTGAAGAATGCCAAATTGTTCTTCAGAAACGTCCTGCGCGACTCCAGAGAGACTTTGTGGACCTGAGGACCAACTCTACCAGAAATGTCCGACCCATTAGAGTCATGCAGTGGAACATACTAGCACAAGGTATAACTCTTAGCCACAAAACTGTTCTTCAATCATTGTGGAATCGAAAAGAAATTTTGTGCATTATGTCAAATGGTGTTCACTAGCAGAAATATCTGCTAGTTGAGCAGGAAAGGCAGCAATTTTGGGTAATTTATATTCCCTTTACAACACCCACATCTGCTCTTGAAGCTCCCCCAGCCTTCTGTAATAGATTTGGGAGTTACACAGAGGGTTGCAGGGAAGAGGGATTTTTTTTTGAAAGTGGTCTTTGTCCCTGTTGCACCAGCAGGTGCCTTCCATCTGCAGAGAGACCACCACTAGATTCAGTCCTGCATGTCTTTGTTGTGCTTCCTTCAATAGACTAGAATAGCTAAAATGGTGACATTGGAGAATCATTAATATATATAATGCCTGCACAATAGGCTATGTTAGACAAATCAATGCTACTTATATTACTGGGGGGAATCCCTACTATTGGAAATAGGGTGGGGATGTCAATGAGTAATCAGCAATTTCGTGCATATATAGAAAACGTGCAAATGCTAGTTCTGTTCCTTCCTTTAAAGAAAATCTGTGTATGCAGAGATCTGCATATCAAGTCTGCCCTCCGACATATGGGCAAGTGCTTTGATTCTTCTAGGTCCCTCCCTTTATTTTGTAGGTACAAAGAGAGTACATGAACTGAGGATCATCAAACATGGATCTGTATTTGGGTCATAGATGAAAAAACATTTTTCCAAGCTGCAGTTTTATGATCTTGGGTAGTGCAGTGCAGAAAATTGTGGATTTGCTTTAAGAAACTTCATACTTAGAACCCAGTTAGAATCCAGTAATGGCTGCCCAATAGACATGCCAAATGGTTGCGCAAGACTGTGCAAGTCAACGCATGCGTTTTCTTTGGCCCTAGGGAAGGGGGATTCAGTCATACAATTCCCCACTTGGTAGTCTGATCACCATAGGAACAGTTTACCATGTAATGAGGTGTTTTTCTAGTGTGCCTTCTTGTTAACTGGGTGCAGATTATATTACTTATTCCCATAAGCTTCATGGAAGGGTAAATTAACTGCTAAAAACTGCTAAAGGAAGCCTTAACCTATGGACATATTGTTTTCATTCCAGCTCTCGGGGAAGGCAAGGACAACTTTGTGCAATGCCCCATGGAAGCCCTGAGGTGGGAAGAAAGGAAATGCCTCATTCTAGAAGAGATCCTTGCTTATCAACCAGATATCTTGTGCCTACAGGAAGTGGATCATTACTTTGATACTTTTCAGCCTTTACTCAGTCGGTTGGGCTACCAATGTACTTTCTTCCCTAAACCATGGTCTCCATGCCTAGATGTGGAACATAACAATGGGCCAGATGGCTGTGCTTTGTTCTTCCTTAAAGACAGATACACACTCATCAACAGCACCAACATCAGGTTGACTGCAATGAAGTTGAAAACCAACCAAGTGGCCATAGCTCAGATCCTGAAGTGTAAGGAAACTGGCAAAATGTTCTGCATTGCTGTTACTCACTTGAAAGCTCGCAATGGTTGGGAGCGATTCAGGTCTGCACAAGGTGCTGATCTTCTTGAGAATCTGAAGCAGATTACCCAAGAGGCAGAAATCCCTCTCATTGTCTGCGGTGATTTCAACGCTGAGCCCACTGAAGAGGTGTATAAAGAATTCTCAAACTCCAGCCTGAACCTGAACAGCGCATACAAGCTGCTGAGTACTGATGGACTGTCAGAACCTCCATATACAACCTGGAAAATCCGTCCCTCAGGAGAATGCAGGCACACACTGGATTATATCTGGTATTCACAACATGCCTTGAAGGTGAATGCTGCCCTCAGTCTTCTGACTGAGGAGCAAATTGGACCCAATAGGCTACCATCGTACAATTACCCATCAGACCACCTGTCTTTAGTATGTGACTTCACCTTCAATGAAGATCCAGACAGGCTGTTATAATAAGGTGTAGTTAGATGAGAATTTCATGTACTGTGCTTATGAAGGCAGTGGCCTTTAAAAGTGATCCCTGAAGACTTTGGGGAAGGGGGATTATTTATGAATGATGAAGCAATGGTTTATTTTCAAATTATAATCTTGAAATATGCTTTTTGTCATTAACACCCTGCTGTGAGAGTAAAAAGTCAAGCAAAACAAAATCTTCTGACTGTTTATTTAAGGTATGCTTTGTGTTATCGCAGTTCTTGGCTGGAGGCTAGAAAAGGGTTGTGCCCTTATTTCAGCAGAGGACTTGTGTCTAGAACAAATATGTAGATAGTCATATCTAAGATCTTGGGGTCAAATGATAAAGCAGTTGCCTTAGTATGTGCACACAGTGGCCCAAAAGGAGAGAGGCTACTCAAGGCGTGCAGTTCCCTTCAAATATCACAATGGCAGTTGTGCTGAATGACTAGATTTTGCTAACATGGCACAGGACCTATTTCATTTTGGAGATACAGTTTTAAAATATACCTGAACTTGTCCTGAACTGAGGCAAAATGCAGGAAGCATAGCAGAGCTGTGGAGCTCTACTGTAGGCAGTACACGATATTCCTAAACTGCAAACCTATGCACACTTAAGAGACCATTCCAGGGATTATGAAGTCCCCTTTCAAGGCTATAACTGTTGCTAATACCTCAGAAGGGGCTAGGAAGCCCAAGAATCTGATCCTTCACCCCCTTGCAGCTATGCCAACAGCTTCCCAATATTGCAAATATTGCAGCCTCAGAGGGAAAGGAGAAAAGCCAGGAAACACTATGACTTCCCATGCCTTGTCAGTGAGTTTCCTGCGCCGCTTATAAATGAGGAAGAATTGTAAAGGGGAAGTCAGAAGCAAAAATGTTTCCTGCCCTCCTGGCTGCCAGCAACAGCTGGGCAGGACATTGGATACTCAGAATTCTCCAAGATCAGAGGCTGCTGTCTAACAAGGGGACAGCCCATAGAGTTGCAACCTTAGTAGAGAATAAGGGCCTTACTTCACATGGAACAGATCTTTAATAATTGTAAGCTTTGTGCAGTGGGATGAATAACAGTTTGGGGACAGGACTAAAAAGCAGAAAAGAAACTGTTCCTTTGACCCCACAGTCCTGATCTCTGTTGTGTGGATATTTTCTAAAGCAGAGAGATAACAATAGATTTCCCATGTCATGCTTTATTTGCTTAAGGTTGGAGACACCTCACTTTCTGGTTTAACATTTGTGGGAATGGGCTATAAATCTACAACCTCCAGAACTGATTAAACCACGTTTATGTCTGCAAATATTCATCCCTTGCAATTTAAGACAATTTAGTTTTAGTTTACCTTTATAGCTTAACTTTAAAATGAGACAAATGGATGGGTATATAACTGTAGCCAGATTATCTGGTTATTTCGTACAAACCAACCTAGAGTTTCACTCAATTCAATGGCACTGCGTTCGTCTTTCTTACCTTTCCCCTCATCCTCTTTGACTATTCCCTTTCTTAACCTTCCTTCTCTTGTTCTACCCCAGTGTAGCTTTGACAATGGCAAAACAGAACTAGCATTAGCATTAACATGGGAAGGCACCTCAGAGGCTTCTGTGACAGGCAGGTAGTCCATCCAATAAAAGCTTCAAGCTTTGCATTACAAACAGGCGAACAGCCTGGTTTCATGGTGCTTCCGAACACATATGCACATGGATGAAGAGGGGTACTGGCCACTTAAGGAGAAACTAGGAACCAGACTAAATTGTGGGTGGGCGACTTTGGCAGGACGGCAATTTACAGGAAAAACTGGGGAGAAACCCATTTTCTTTTAGTGTTCGGTAGCGCCTCAAGGCATTTTTTGCCACCAGCAAGAGGTGCACGTGGTCACTCTCTGCTGTATTTATTTTTATTTCATGTTTTTGCTGCCCAATAGCCAAGGCTCTCTGGGTGGTTAACAAAAGTTAAACACACAAACAAGACAACATAAAACAAGAGAGCTACAGCAATTGCAGTTGAGTCAGCATAGACACATAGCATAGCAAGACAAAATGCAATATTGAAGATACAGTTTAAAAGTTAAGACTGTTAAAATGCTGGGAAAATAAAAAGGTCTTTCCCTGGCACCAAAAGGAATACAAAGTAGACATCGGGCACACCTCTCTGGGGAGCTCATTTCACAACCAGGTTGCCACAACCAAAAAGGCCGCCGCCTCCTACTAGCCACCCACCACACTCCTTTGGAAGGGGCTCCTGGAGGACTCCCTGAAGATGACCTCAGAATCTGGGTAGCTACATATGGGATGAGGCATTCCTTTAGATGGCCATAAGCCATTTAGGGCTTTGACTTCAGCTGGCAGCGAGTGTAGCTGGAAGAGAACTGGCATAATATATTCTCATGAACAGTCTTACTGCCCTGTTTTGGATCAACTGAAGTTTCCAACCATTTTCAAAGGCAGCCCCATGTACAGTGCATTGCAGTAATCCAAATGAGGTTACCAGAGCATGGATAACTGTAGCTGGGCTCTCTCTGTCCAGATAGGTCCATAGCTGGTATATCAGCTTAAGCCAATAAAAGCTGCTCTGTGCCAACAAGTTTGCTTGTGCCTCAAGTGACAACTCTGCTGTAGATGTAGCCAATTCAAAAACAGTCACTAAAATCTTTTATTGAATTAATACCACCACAATTGCATGTGCTTCAAAAGGGTTCAGTGCATTTGTATTCTTGCATATTTCTAGAATGAATTGGAGAAAGTTTGGATCTACAAAGTGTAAGTTGGTCCTTGAGTCAACACAAATCATGCAAGTTTCATCTTTTTTGTTGTTGAATGGGATTATATTATGCCAAACAACTGTTCTCCTCTTGAGGGCCTAGCATCCAGGAAGGCTAAGGATTTAGGACAGGGGTATTATAGCATGGTATTTGATTAAAGGGCATTCATGGAGAAAAGCTCCATGACATTCCGCATGAATACATTTCTTAATTTCAAGGAAAATTAAGTGCTTAGTACTGGGTATCTGAAATCACTGTTTTCAGTTCAATGTGCAAAAGCAATTGTTCCCATGAGATTCTCTTCCACGACCTGGTACTGATGTTATTTCCCTTCCTACACTATAGAGTTCCAAAACTCTGGATCCAAAGTAATTGTGAACAAAAGGAAAACAGTTGCTGGCTCTGTTTCACAAACATTTGTGCAAGACATTACAAAACTTAGGTGCAAGAAGGTACTGTAACAAATCTCATGCACCACTGGTTCATGGAAGAACATTGTCAGAATTTCACACAGCAGTCTACAGCACAAAGGTAAACAGTCCTTCCTGCATACACAGGACCGACTAGTCATGTGATCTCAAGCAGCATTTTCAGGTAAGACTTTTATCAAATTAAGGGAAAAAGAAAGCAGTATTAAAGATGCCTTCAACATAAATGATACTTTAAAAGATAATGCAAATAGCTACTATGCAGCTACCTTTCTTACCTTGGGATCTGTATTCACACATTTATGAACTACTCACGAGTAGTCTCTGCGCGCCTTCATCTTCCCTCTGAATGGAAGCATGTATCCCAACAAACTCTGTGGTTGGGAAACAGTCCCAGCATATACCACTCCTGGCTGCATTTCCTGCCTTTCCCCCACTGACCCACACACTCCCATGGGAGTATTCTCAGGGGCTGCTCCACCCACTCCATGGAGCACCTATCTACACAAGAGAGCAGCATGGCTGTCCCCATAGTCACTGCTCCTGTCTTGCCTCCTGCTGCATGCCCTCCAAAGGATCACCCACCTTTCCCACAGACTGTCCAGACCACTGAGATGCCTGTCTTGCCCACCTGGCAATGTGCTGCCTCCCACATGAGCATTTTCCCCTCTCACACAAGCATGCAAGGGGTGATAGAGGGCTCACACAAGAGGCCATGCCAGGCAAGTAAGATGGGCATCTCAGCAATCTGGCCAGGCAGGGGGCATTCAGCCAGGTAGCAGGCAAGGTGGGCAATTCAGCAAGGCACACACTGGGGAGGAAGACAGGCAGTGCAAGGCAACTCAGACACTGCTAGGTGAACAGGGCAGTGGAAAATGGCAGCTTGCTGCCAAACTCACTGTCAGAAAAGGGGAAACAACAGAAAAATATTGTAAGCAGTTTCAGTGTCCTAAGCATTTCCTAGTCCACCAGGGAAGCTACCTGAATAAAAATTGAGATCGGATTAGACTGGCAGGATTTGTCCACAAGAAATCCGTGTTGGCTTCTTGCATTGCTGTCAAGATGTTTACAGAATGACTGATTTATACTTTGCTCCAGAATTGATTAGTCTGTAGTTCTCAGGTTCCTCCTTTTGAAGATAGCAGCATTAGCCCTTCTTGAGTCATCTGGCACTTCACCCACTCTCTATTTCTCAGAGATAATACACAGTAGTTCTGAGTTCCTCCCAGTTCCTTCATTATGCTAGGATGCAGTTGATGAGACCCTTGAGATCTGAACCGAAAGAAATTAGGTGTTCCATGACCATTCATTTATTCACCTTAAACTTTAATCCTCCCTCTTGAGCGTACTTCAACTTTGCCAGGAAGAATGAGCCAACAAAGGAATTGAACATAAATGCCTTTATCATTTTGTCTTCCCGAGTAGTTAAACCACCATTTCTTTCCTCTGTGTTTAGTAGACATATCTGAAGAAAGGGTTTTTTTTAGCATCACGAAATCCACTATCCTCAGCTCATTCTCAACTTTAGCCTTCCTAATGCCATCCTTGCCATTCCATGCTACCTGCCTGTTTCCTTCCTTTGTAGTTTGGCCGTCCATTTCTTATGTGTCCTTCAATCAAGGATAGCCAATCCTCTATTTCATTCCTCCACTTTCTTATTATTAGCAACACCAGTCAAGAATTTCTTGAAGGGACCACATCTGATAGAATTTGTCTCACAGCAAATACCAGGGAAATTGGTATAGCTATTGTATTAGTAATTACTACTACACTTCATGTGTCCTTGAACTATTGACAATTTTTCCTAAATTCCTCATGTAAAACACTTCAGTGTGGATGAATGTACACAACCCATATCTAATAGTCACAAGTATCTGTTTTACTATATGAAGATGGAGCTGACATTAATGAAGCTTTTCCAAATGTGTCTATGTCACCTCCTCTTCAGACAATTGTGGTGTTTGTTTCTTATTGTGCCTAGGAATGACTGTGCTTCCCAAAATGGATAAGCGTTTTAAAAGCTCTATGTATGGATTCAGACAAATGTATCACAGAAACTGCAATCACATAATATCCTGCATGAACTGAAGCTTCAACAGTGAAACTGTGGTCCCAAAATTCAAAATGAATTCATACGGCAGCTTCTAGACTCCAATTCAGTCAACCAGTTGGCCACTTGTGGTATTGTCCAGGCAGATTCAAGAAGGGAACTGAGAGGTGCTTCTGGTTTTTAGTTTCTATTCCTAGCAACTGACAGCCTTGAGTACAATGAGACAGAAGCATTACCTACAAAGGACTGAAGGTGGTTGCAGAACAAGAGGCACTTCTAACAAACCTGATTCTAGTAATGTCGTCATCAATGATTATAGCAAGTACTTACCTCTGCTCCCCCTTTAGGAAGTTGGTTACATTAATTCATTCAGAAAGGGTAAGACAGTAGAACAGGAATGTGTTAAAGAAGGTGCAGCTCAGAAGTCCTGCTATTTATTATTCAGTTTTGGTTAAAAGTATTTTACATTCATTTCTCTTGGTCATGGTAAGAACCATATAGGACTGCTATACTGCTATTACTAGTGCAGTATGACGTAACTCCCACACACTTGACAGTTTTTCTTTCTGTGTTTGGTATATACTGTTTAGAGATAATTGTTTCCCACACGATCTTATGTTAATCCTTGTATCATAAAACCAGACCTGTGAGAACACCTGCCAAACTGCACATTTCAGAAGCAAGAAGCAATTGCTACTTCCAGTACACTTTTAGAAGCATGGTAAATGAGAGAAGACCCTTCATTGCTTGATACTTCTTCGAACACTAGTTCTAGTCCTAGTTCTAGTCCTGAAATTAGAGGCTCAAGCATAGAAGAATGAATCTATGTAGCACTGCGTATCTCAATGAACACCAGAGGGCATATTAAGACTTTCAAAAAAAGAAAGAGACTAAGCTTAAATTTCATCTTTGTATTTCAGTAAAACCTACTTGAATACACTTTGAAACAAGAGTACAACAAAATAGAATATACTTTAAATGTTGAATATACAAACTATTATAGTTCATTCTGAACACTGGTACTTCCCCTCTAACCTCAACTAAAAAATGTACAGGGTTTTAGCTACCTGACAAGAGTTCATGCCAAGTGTGACCTTTCAAGTGACAGAGCAGAAGTTGAAATTGAAATGTATGCACAGATGTTGAGGCTAAGTGGGTGACCCAAACTTGGTGTTGCAAAAGGCTGAAACAACCCTATGGCCATTTTGCCCACAATTAAGAAACTGACAGACTTGACTACCATACAAAATATGTTACAAGTAATTCTATAACAATACTGTGCTAGGTATAAGATTTTTAAAAAATTGTTTTAATAAAAAATGCTTTACACAAACAAGCCATTAGCTTATTTCAAGAAAGATAACTGAAAATCAGTCTAAGGCTTTCATTTTAAAATCTGCTTAAGCTGTATGATACAGAAATCCCTCATCTTCTTTCAGAAGCTCTTTAATTCACTCCTTTAATTCACATTCTAGAATACGTAGTAGCAGAGATTTTTCACATAGCACCAGTAGAATACTGTGAGTACACAGTAGTAATTGCTGGTATGCATATTAAAATGCATCAAATTTGTCTTCTGTAACAGTGAGACTCTTCCTATACCCCCGCAATACACATAAACCAAGAACCCCTCACAGAATCAGCTTAGTGTTCCATGTCTTAGTGTAACTCAGTAATGCAGTGAACCTCTTGAACCCTCATTAGTCCCAGTAATTGTCCTTCTTCATCAGTTTAGTAGCTTCCCAGCTTGCAAGAGTCAATTTTGTCAGTGTGTGGATGTGGTTCAATTCCCACTGAAACATGGGACATTACTTCTCTTCCAGTAAATTTCAAACATATGCATAACTATTAACATTTTTTTTAAAAAAAAACTCAGTTTTTTACTTCTTGATTGTATCCATTTCCCTGCCTCCCTAATATGTCAGTTTGCTTATTTCCACAATGGTCTATGCAATTAATGTTCATAGGTGCTTTTTCTTCATTTGTCACATGTTACAATTCCCTCCGTTTTCACTGTTACAGGGAGGGCAATGGCTGAAGGTGTACTGACGACCACTACGTGGGTAACCGTCTTGGTTCCATCTGCTGGCTTTTCTTCTTGCACAAGTTGCAGTGTCTTAACCTCTCGTTCCTGCTTTATAGCTACTGCTTCAGATTTGACCTCTGGACCTTTTATAACTGCACTAATAACTCTTGGAGGAGTATGGCTACCTGCCTGCTGAGCAGGCATGGACAGTCTCATCACTGGGGTCCCATGGGCTATAGACACTGGAGTGAGTGCTCTCACAGCCAGTGGGGTTCCAACTATGTTAATACTTCCTGTCCCAGGCAAGCCAGTTTTTGTTTGCAACTGGCACTGTGCAAGTTGCGTAGCAGGGATGGTAATTATTTTGGTAGGCTGCATTGTGATTTTCTCTCCATTTTCAGCAGATGCTGGCATTACTGTAGGGATTGTCTGGATAACTACCTTTGGGGTTGCTGCTGTTGTTGGGCTTGTACTGGTGATCAATGGTGACCCTGCATTTACTGACTGCACTGCAACAGTCGATATTTTCTGTCCCAGGGATGTCATTACGACAGGCACTTGCATGGCCACACGAACAGTTCTGTTAAACATGTGAAGACAAAAATTGTATTAAGAACAAATAAGCAATATGGAAAAATGATCTAACTATGATAATGAGATAGAGTTTGTTTGCATACTTTTTAAAAATCTTCCTCTTTAATTTGAAACTGAAACTAGAAATTTCCCATCCCTGTCTCTTAGGTATATTTGCTTCTTAAAGTTACAGAATTTAAATTCCGTTTCCTTACTGCTACTGCATTGACAATTGCAATTAAAATGTGAAAATATGGTTTTAAACCACAGAACTAAACCATCTTAACATTAAACAAGGTAAAGATGCTTAACTACCTTAAATTTCAACACCCTGGCCAGCAATAAAGCCATCTTTAGAGAATTAAAGGGCAACAAAGCTACAAAGTTAACAAAGTCAATGTCAAAAGAGCACCACATCTAAATTCAAACTCCTTGATTTACAAGGGTTAGGGTTATGGAGAACAGTTTATATATCTTTGTAATCCCAATCTAAATAATTATTTTTAGACTGACCCTCCAATCATACAGAATGGTTCTACAAAAATTCCTTCAATGTCAGCCCATTCAATAGACAAATCATGCAGTGCGAACCTTGGAGCAGTTGTTGCTGGAACAGTAGTAGTGGTGGGAGAACAAGATGACATTTCATGACCAGGTGAGGAGATATTAACCATTCTGGTAACAGGCTTTTCTGCTCTTGCACAAGTCAACTGAGAAGCACTTTTTCCAGAACGAGCAGAGGTTGCTGCTTTCAAGAGGTTTTCTGCTGACAACGAAACTCGTTCTAATGATTTCTCATCTGTGGGGATTGATAACTCTTCAGTGCCACATTCACTTTTGTCATCAATAACCACAATATTTTTGGGCATTTCCTTAAACTGATATACAAGCCTTTGTCCTTCCACTTTTGCCAGAATTCCTCTTTGGTAATAGTATCTGCAAGAAAAAAATGCAAGTGTATACAATAAGAAAATAAACAATAATCTTTCTTTGCTTTCTGGTTTCCAATCATCAAGGTACTTTACTGACATAGACAAAAATCTTAAAATAACATGAGTTATTCATTTAAAAAGCACACAGAAGAGTGAAATAATTAATGTTTCTGTAAAAAGCTACTAGTGGCTTCAGTGCATATTGCCATTTTAATCCAACAAAGCTCAGAAATGTTGGCACTGAAGTTCCCAATCATGTGTAACTAGCAAGGGGGAAAAAAATCCGCTAAGGTTCTTCTTTACCCCTCCCTTTTTTTCTTTTCTTTTACCTCAGAGCTCTTCCCATTGTTTCATAGTTCATGTCAGGCTTGTTCTTATGTTTCCCCCACAGTTTGGAAACCGCTTTTGAGTCTACAAGTTTAAAAATGCCCTTTTCCCGTTGAGTCCACTTGATATATCGAGGACAAGTATTTTTGTCCTGAAGCAGATCCAGAAGGAATTCCCACAAATAAGTTGTATTTCCTAAAAACAAAAAACAAAAGCCAGCATAAATTTAGGGTAATTAGCATATTTTAAAATTTCCAAAGAAGTGCAAGATATCGTCACACAACTACCTAATGAAATAATATAGAATAATTAGGTCTATTACATATCCTTATTTCTGTGAATGGGATATATTATTTTCAGAAAGTGTACAACCCAAAGTTTTGGGAGAAACATTTTAATTTGTTAAAAATTCTCAATTTTGGAGAATGAGTGGGATTCATGTGTCAAAAGTATCCACAGAATGCTAACCCAAGGTCTGTTCTAGGCTGTGAATGTGATACCCAATGTTGACTTCATATTTAAAATAAAAAGGATTGCAGGTCTAGATACAGATATACTAGGGAAAATTTCTGATAAAACCATGAACTTATGCCTTTAAAACATCTGTGTCTGTATTTTACACCCCAAATAAATGTTAGCCATAAGTTATTTACAGAACACTCACAGCCTTAGGATTCCAATTAACAAAAAACTCCATATTTTGAAGACTTGAAGACTAAATGCTAAACCTGAAGGATAATTCAGGCCAATGCTATGTCTCCCTTTCTGATAGCCATACTAAGGGAATATGACAAAAGTGGTGTCACCCATAACTTTATCCAGGCATACAAATCAGCAAAAGACCAGCACAATAAATTTAAATAACCTTATTGAAGGAAAACAACAGTAACAAACAAAGTGAAACTAACATATATGGAGAGGGTCTCAACTAAGCTTCCCACAACAAAAATATTCTCCATCCATAGAATGATGAAAAACCTAAGTATTTGTTCAAATGCATTGAGCTTTCAGAATGTCACCAAAAAGGAGAAGATACCATTGTCATCAGCAAGATACCGTCTGCTCATTTCCAAGGACAATAGTCCTGCACCCAGCAATTCTCACAGACAACTCTGCACAACTCAAAGGGAGACTGCTAACTGTTGAGAAGACTGAAGTCACATATTGCTCTAAGTATTATCAACCATTATTAGGAAGTCATTCAAATTCATTCCTCTGTTGTTGAACAGTCATAGATACTGCATGATTACAAAATACAACTGCTT
>NW_025335589.1:3851414-3991171 GCF_004798865.1 Varanus komodoensis
GTAGCTGGAGAAGCAGAAATCTAGTAGCAAGCAAATAGTCAACATATTTAAAGTAAAACCCATAAAAAGAAAGGTTATAATAACCTTTATAATAAAGGAGTATTAACCAATTTTTGCTAGGTATTTATGATACTGAAAGAAAAAATAACAGTACTACCTTTGCCTTCTCTTGGCTTCTTTTTTATACCCAAGTCTGGAGATGCACTGGTAATAGTTGATGGCACTTGGGTTTTTGGCTTACGACCAGCTACAAAGAAAAGTTTGCAAGACTGAAATGTGTGTAAAGAAATAATACTTTCATTTCTTTTTCATCCAAATCTTAATAAATAGGAAACTGAAGAAAAACGAGAATGCTGACAATACAGACAATATGTCTCATAATGCACAATTCTGAGTGGCTTACATGCAGAGAAAGAATCTACTTTAAACATACTAACAGAAAGTTGACAAAGGTAAATCACAATATATGAAATTGGCTGTGTGTGTGATAATGGCCCATCCTGAGACAATAGATTTATTTTATGTACCACAAAATCCCTTCCTCAGAACTTCTAAGCATGCAAATGTAATACATAAATAATCTCATCCAACTTCACAACAAACCTTATGAAGGAGATATATTTGAAACTCAGCACACTCATAGCAGACTGGGAATTTGAACCATAACTGGAAAAACCTCTATGTCTGTAATTTCAGAATGTCACTATGTTTAATAAAGAACCATTGTGACTAATTGAAGTATGAGGTTATTGGAAAAGAATGCAAGTTTTTAACAATTGTTTACAACTTTATATTAAATCAAAATATTCATTCACTCATTCTCCAATCAAAATCAAAGCAGCACACAAAAAAGACGAAGGAAGTTGTGCCTTGTCAAAGTATTTATTTTACTGTTTTTAGTTGGAACTCCACACCCCTCCAAAATACCTTTCTTTTTTTTCATTGGCTCATGAATTTCTGGAGAAGTTGGTACAGGAGATGTGTCCATTGGTTCAGACTCCTCAGTTGATACCTCCACTACAGTTTCTGTAATCACATCTGGCCTCATGGCAGCATGTATGAATTCTGGAGTTGACACACAAGGTGGGACAAAAACCTCCACTAAAGGAAACAAATTAAAAGGTGGAGCTTTTAAAAATCCAGCTGTTTCACATTAGACATGACCAAATATATTCTACATCATAAAACAGCAGCAGCAGCAACAAAGAAACAATGTTTCTGGAACTATCCCAAGGATGGTTTTAAGCAGGAGTAAGCAACCTCTTTACCCTCTAGATGTGTTCACACTAACATTCTCATAAACCCCTGCCAGTATGGCCAATCAGCAAGAATTATGGAAGTTGTATTTCTAAGCATCTAGAAGGCACCTCTGGCTTAAACTAAACACAAACACTATTCCATCATTCTGTCACTCTAGAACAGGGGTCCTCAAACTTTTTGAATGGGGACCAGCTGAAAGGTGCCAGGGATGGGTGTGGGCTACCAAGGTGGGGCACGCAGGGGGGGCACGCAGGGGCGGGGGGGGCGTGCATGCACACATGCACAGAAAGGCAGGGGCATGCATGTGCAGAGATCATTTTCTCCCAATGAGTCCAAAATGATCTCCTTGCAAGCAGGCCAGCACCTCACCACGTGCATGCATGGCGAGCTATGGCGGGCCGGATCCAGCCCACAGGCCGCAGTTTGAGGGCCCATGCTCTAGAATATCTGTACGTGTCACAATACAAGATAAAATACTCTTTATTATGATACAAAATGGGCCCATGTTTTTGGTAAAAAAGAAAAAGAAAATTATATAATTACATGGTCTGCATGATCAAAACAAGGCAGTAGTTTGTATTAATCTGAAAGCATAAGAACCATTTCCCTAATTAATTGCCTGGACACAGCTTGTCATCTTGTCAGAATCTTAACAACATGGCTGGTCTGAAGGGGAAACAACCCTGAAATAATTCATGGGCTGTTGGACAGCTATTTAAAGCTATGGTAGCTTGTTTAACCATACAAATTAGCCCAATATTTGCTTCCAGAAATTAGACATTAATATATTTTTAACTCTGAAAATTACCAGACCTTGTAATTTTTAAAATAACAATCAAAACCTTTGTAAATTGGAAGCGTTTTGTTTTCAAAATGAAACCCAGTACTTCATTATGTCAATCAGGCTTCAGGCTTCTAAACTATAGAAAGTATGGTTTCTCATTAGTAAGATATATCCTTTAATTTTGTGAACTCATTATATCATAAGAATATGCAATTTTAGTTCCCAAGAAAATTTTGCACAATTAAGAAATACCTTTACAAACCAGTAAGATGGTTTATAACAGATGTATGTGTTTCTTCCTTAAGTCAATTAGCAATAATCTAAAAATTATGCATACTGCTTTGATACGTAGTCTCTCTGTTCAAATATAATTCACATAACAAGTATTTGAAGCACCCTCCCACAAACAAATATTGCAACATGTAATTTCGCACACCAACAATATTATTTAATGTGGAGACCAACATTTAGAAGCATGAGTATTCAATATAATGGATATATTATTAGGAGAACAGACAGCTTTTTGGCCTGGAAGGAGCTTACATCCAAAACCTCAAAAGCAACTAAGTTTAATTAAGCCAGTGTTTCTCCCCAAAATTGTAAAGAAAAGCATTATTGACATACCAGGTGTTCGAGCATCTCTTAAACAAGTTGGTGATTCCATATGAAGCAAGGCCTCTGCTGCCTCAATTGTCTTATCTGAACAGTGCACATTGCTGCCATGAACAGATGCTTCCACTGTATAAATAAATAAATAAATCACACAAATACATTTGATTGACAGGTATCCTAAATCAATCACTATATAGGCCAGTATTGCACAAGGCATAAACACCATTTCAAGAAATATTTCTGAAGATGAACAGTATAAGATACGTTTGAGGCGAAAATTTAATACTTCCTCTTCAATGGGTTTGAAAATGGCATTTGTTGAAAAATGCATTCCTTTCAATGGGTGCATAGAGGCAGGAATAGACACTTGAGATTTAACTTCACCTTTATTCACACTAGAACAGTTCTGTTTTAAGACTGAATTCTTGTACATTTTAGCCCATTAACTATGTTTGATTTAGTTATGTATTAATGATCAAATTTTAAAAGACTGGCAACAGGGATCTGGTGTTTATTTTTAAAGGAAATTAACCAGGAATGTATACTGTGTAATAATCTCACCAACTGAAGGATCCTCCTTCTCACTAGCCATTTCCTTCCCCTTCATAACACAAACAAGTTGAACATTCAGCAACCAAACCGTCAACACAGACTCAGTATTCCCTGTATTCAGTTTATAATTCTATCCCAGCCTTTACCAGAATACACATTTGATAAAAACAGCCTAGGAAAAGTGTAAACAATTGCTATGTTAATGATCCATGGCTGCACTGATTTTTTTTAAGGCCACAGTAATTTCAGTGATCCTATAAAGTGTTGTTTGACTCATGAGCAGGCACCAAGTGTTAAGTGTTGCCATGCTAAGAAAGGAGGAGAGAGCTTTCTTCCCTATAACTGTAGTTTTCCAATGTGTCATTTGTGGACTCACACATATGGATTATGCACCCGCACAAAACAATCTTTGCAACATTCCAAAGTCAAAATATAGTTTTTTCATGGGAGTTTCACCCCTTCCTATGAGCATGCTCCAGTCATGGGCCCCACCTGCCTCTCAGTTCCATGTTTGCTCTCTTCCATGCCTCAGTGGAAGAGCAAAGTGCTGCATGAGAAGAGTGGGTAGACAGATAACCACTCAAAGAAATGCACTGATAGTTAAGCACCCTGTTCTCCTTCTCTGTGACTCACACATGAGAGTGACTATAAAGCTAAGAACTTACCAGTGGAAGATGGCAGGGAAATGTGAAGGCAAAAACAGGTCTGCCAAAAGAAGTGTTGTTTCTGGTTCTGACATCTAAGCAGTTGTGTTTGATGAAAGAGGATTTCTGCTTCCAGGTGGCTACAGTGCACAGCTGTGGTATTGGTATTTCCCTGGTGATTAGTATTCCTCTGAACAATGCAGACAAGAAGGCTATTGCCCTTGTAGAGCCCCACTTTACTGGGAGAAAGGGTGGAAGGTGAGCTAGTTGGTAAACCAGATGAACAGTTCAGGTGAAGCACTGAAAGGACTAAATCCAGCATAGTGCACAAAACAAGCAAGTGGCTTTTCAAAAGGATGATATGTGTTTCACATAGAAGGTAACAACCTTTCAAACATCAAGTGAATGGTGTCTACTACACACCAGTTTCAAAGGTTGAAGGGAACAGCATGGGCAGGGCTTGTCATTACGCGAGAATTCAACATCCATGGTGAAGCAGAGTCTTTTTGGTTTCCATGAAATCCCACTGAGAATCAACAGTCTGTTTTAAGGTTTCTGTGCTTAAAAATTGTTGTAATTGACTCCAGTTACAATGTTTCTGCATGGTTTTCACATTTCTGCCAGCAGATACAGAGAGGTCCAGCCTCCATTTTCTGCTGAACTGTTCTGCCCAGCAACTGTTGAGGGCATCATGCTGCACTACCTCCAGAGAAAAAAGGATGGAAGAAAGAAGTGGAGAGGAGAAACCTTCTTACTTAGTGCTCAGAGGGCAAAGAGGAGAGAAGAAAAGCATGAGTAGTAAGGAGGTGTTTTGTTTACTTCTTTTTTTTCTTTTTTGCTTTTAGGCAGGGAATATTCCAAGTCCTGATTTGCCTGCTGTTGAAAGGAAATGAAAGGCAGGTGGAAGCATGCCTGCAGCACACATAGAACAACGTTCTGAGGGCTGTTTTGCACAGGTATATAACCCGTGTGTGTGTGTCACAGACCATGAAAAAGAGTTAGGTAAGGGATTTCAATCTATCCCCAAGCTCAATGTAACACTACCATTAAAATGACACTTGTGTTTCTTATAGTTTTACCTTAATTATGCAATTTTCGTTCATAATTCTGGAAGTCACAATTTAATCATCAATGCTGAAATCCCTTAAAGAAATATAACCAGGCCAAAACAGGTGACCAAATGTCCCAAAGTTGCTTTTATGGGTCATATAATGACTAAAGCTTCCTCTCTCTTTTTTTCCCTGACCTTTGATGTTGATTCACTATTTCCCCCTTCTATTCCCTTCCTTCCAAACTGGTCATCTTCATTAGAAAACATTTAGAAATATTTAAAATGCACACTGACTGATTGTGAGATATGGAAATATAACCAGTTGATTAAGCAGCTAAAAACCAAATAGTTAATTGTCTGAACAATTAACATATCCCTACTAGTTATAGTTTAATCTATGAAAGGAGCTATGTAATCAATTACTACCCTGCTCTACTACTATTTAATCAATCAAGGCACTTTACCCAGTTAGTTTTATTCCAAATTGCACAGTAGATATAGTTTTGCTTCTCTGTCACTCATGTTTGGCCCAGCACTGTCTTCATACATGACTTTTTTCCTTTTAGGGAAATGGTTGATCACTATTGGATACGTATTTCTCATCCAAATTACTATTATGTGGGGGTTCATTGCTGTATTAGGTACTCATGTTTGTAGTAGGAGCTTACCAAGAAAAATCCAGTAGGAAAAAATAGTTATGGCAGTGTTTGTTAATTAACAACTGATTGTATCTGAATTTACATATACAGACACAAGCATAGTACACACATACACAGCAGTTTCTCTTTTTTGCTGCAGAGATTTTTTTAAAAAGTAAACAGCACACAGCCACCTGCTATATATCGTCCACACACATGAAGGTGTACACACACACACACACACCCTCCAGTTGCTCTTTCCATTTATGGACATCTGCTCAAAGCTAAACCATTCCAGCTGAGCTGCCAGCATCTAGATCTATCTTTAGAATAAGCAGGGTCACCTATACACAGTGCCAGAAAGCAAGTGGAGATTCAACTAGTGCTTCTCTACTGGGACTTCAAAAGAGCTATCCTGTTCCTTCAATATTCTAAATTAAATATAGGAATAGGAAGACTTTTTCAAAAAGGTTTTCGATACTAAGACTTCATTCATATGTATGAATGGCTGCTTGCCCTACAATAATGTCAGAACCTATCCATATGGCAACCTACTTTTTCAAAACAGCTCACCACATGACTGAATAGATTTTCAACTGCTCCTTTCTAAAGTACCTTGATGAAGAGAAAATGGAGACATGAGGAAGATCAGAAAACAACTCCTAAGAAATTTTCTGGAACACAGATTATTTTATTTTGCACAGTGCTCACTATTCCAGACAGCATTGCCAAAATAATTTTTGTAAGTAACTTTCTGATGACATAATCTAAGAACACCTATACCAGGGGTGGCCCAACTAAAGCTCGTGAGCCGCATGTGGCTCTTTGAGTTTATTCTACAGCTTGCAGAGGGGCTGAATAAGCCTGATGCAACTTCTCTTCTAAGCAACCAACCTGACATGAACAAAAGCAGGGAATGAAGCATGTGTCTCCTGCTGGGATAACCATTTGTGGTGCTTCAATCATATGACTTCAACACTGAGCTTCAGCCAATCAAGGCTCAACCAGCAGCTGAGCAGGCAAGCACAAAAAATGTCCAAGGAAAGATGCACTTATCACCTGCTGTGATAACCAGTCACAGCAGCGCTTCATTCATCTACTCTGAGCCCTCAAACTGCATAGGCAAGAACCCTATAGAGAAAGAATCAAGCATTTTCAATGCCTCACAGTCACTACTAGCAATAAACAGCCTGATTAATTGTACAATACCCACTTCATCCTAAATAAGTAAATAAATAAATGTAAATATTTGTTCATGTCTTGCAGCTCTCAAACATCTGACATTTAATATATGTGGTTCTTCCAATGACCAAGTCTGGTCCCCCCAAGATATACTATATTCACACCAAGTCCTAATTCTTCACCACCAAAACTATATGCACAGATTTGATTGCAGACTCTGAAAAGGAGTTCAAATGGCAAAGTGTAAGGGGCTGCAACCTCAGTCTAGGAGTCCTCACCCCACAAAAAAAAAAAAAGGCTAGAGCAAACCTAG
The DNA here is from genome assembly GCF_004798865.1 of Varanus komodoensis. NCBI lineage: Eukaryota > Metazoa > Chordata > Lepidosauria > Squamata > Varanidae > Varanus > Varanus komodoensis. The sequence goes on from NW_025335589.1 coordinate 3,858,451, forward strand.
GTCTTCCCATTTTCCACATAAAATCTAGAAGCCTCTTGGTTAGGTACAACCCTTAAATAGATACAATGCACTCTTTCAATTTACTCCTCCAATACTGTGAGGATTAGAAGCTTATAATTTTAAAAAATAGAATTTAATTTACATGTTTCATTCCTAAGAAATGAAAAAATGGCAGTTCCCTTTCTTTAAAAACAAAACCACAATTTAAAGTGCATAACAGCCACACTGCCCATACTTATTTGTCAGAGAACTGGCAAGTACAATCCTCTCACTAGGAACTATTACTTTCACACATTTCATGTAATTCTAACAAAAAGAATAAAGTGTGTGTAGATTTCTAAAGATTAGTCAATGGGGCAATCAAAGATCTGGATTTTTGAACTGAAATTTAAACCAATGTTGAAAGAGGCTGCATCTTTTTAAGCTTAAAAATACCATGCAAGACAGTGACCCCATCCAAATGATCAAATACTGGCTCAATAAACTGAAAACAAGAAGTCTCTTGTACCTGCCTCATTCCCCCGCCCCCCCCCCCAAGATAATAAACAGCCAGGACCCAAATTTATTCCTCATTATATGTAAACCAAAAAGCTATGTATAATGGTCTTCAAACCAACCAGGATATTGACCAACTTTAAATCATGGCTTCATATCCTATGTTGTTTGGTAGCAATTAAGTAGTTTCCTGGTTGATTCACAATAGGAAATTAGAGTTAACAGGATGGTTTCCCTGGCTGCATGAAAGGAAGAACAAAGGAACTGTCTGTGAAGACAAGAAGCTCATTAATATCACTTCCTATTAAACCAATATTTGATCATCTAAATGCAGCAATTAGAATGAGTTCTAGCATCTGTAAGAGAGCCAGTGTAGTATAGTGGTTAAAGAGTTGGACTGGGACTAGGAGGACTCAGGTTCTAGTCCCCACAAAGACACAAAGCTCACTTTGGGTCAAACGCACTGACTCTTAACTAATCTACCTACCAGAATTATTGTGGTGATAAAATGGAGGAGAGGAATAGGGTTACTAGGCAAATTATCTTGGATGACAAGATAAAAAGTAAATTAACTACTTATTTTGAAGATACAGCATTTTTCGGGTTGATCCAAAGGCACCCCATAGAAAATATTTGGCTTAAATTTGAAAGTTATGAGGGTGAGAAAAAAATCTAGAAAACTTGGGAAGAGTTACACTTGCCTTTGCTCAAAATTTATCCTTGAAGCTGCCCTTTTTCTTTCACAAAATCCCCAAAGAGCAGTGCTATAGGATGAGGTGGGTTATTTTTTCCCAGAAGTTTGCCAGAGTAATGCTTTATCATCTATAGCATTGCTCCTGCGGGGGAAATGCTGATCACCAAGAGCTCTGGGCAGTAACAAGTTTTACCCCACCCCACCTTCTAGTCTCAAATTCTCCAAAAAACATCAACCAAAAATGGTCCCACCCATTTTGTCATCCACAAATGAGGAAGCAAAAGAGGGAGAGAGCATGTCAATGTACTTATAAATTGTCACAAACATTTTGTCAGCCTAATAGTCATTCACTTATGTCAGCTATGAAGCTGGCATTTGTCCTAGTACATTTGGCCAAATTGATCAAAATTTTAGTTGTCATCCTAACACTCAAGGTGCCATATAAGCTTTCTCAGTTCAGAAATGCTTTATCTCTGGCTAAAAGCAAACAAACACACAAACCCAACCCTGAATATTTACCTTTGCAGAACACTTGCAGCCAATATTATAGCAATGGAAATTCAAATGCATTATTCCCACACATATCCACAATATATGGTTATACACATGGATTGTTTTAATTGTACAAGAAGTGTAACATTTGGGAATAACTACATTAATCTGGATGGGGGTGGGGATTTCTTACAAAATAAAGAATAAGAAGAGAAGGACTTCAGAACAAGATATATAGCTGTATCTAAAATAAAAAGTAAATGACACACCTGCTGAAAATATTGGATTGAATCTTTTGGCTTGAACATAGACGCAATTAAAAACAGTTACAGCTTAGCTCATTGACTTCAACAAGAAGTTCAACTAGTTTAATTGTATCTAACCCTAATATGTTCACATTTAAATTCCTCACAGTAGCAAAATGTTGTCTAAACAAAACAAACCCAAATACATCTGACTAACATACCTATTCAATCTTCATTTTATTTATATTGTCATCAAGAATAATGCAGAAGCCAGCATAAAAAAAGAATTTAAATTAAGAGCCCCTTTTCAGTGTGCAGTTATGCCCCGCTCCAGAATGCTTTTAAATTATCAAAGAACTAACATAGTAACATAGAAACATATGTTTATTCATATGCCAACTAATGAGTTCATGGCAGGCAAAACTCAAATAAGCTTCACACTCAAAACCTTTATCATGCTACACTAGTGCTCACAATTGAATCGCTAAGGATCCCTAGCAGTGAACAAAGAATTCTGAACCACCTGTCAAGTACAACCTAGTACCCCACTGCCTGCAGCAACATGTTTTATAGACTTAGTGACTTAGTAACTGAGTATCACAGTCAGCAATACAAATCTGGAGGAGCTGAAGAAATAAAAGAGAATAATTTTCTGAAACAAATGAGTAATCTGACCATTCATACAAAAAACATATTTGAACAAGTAGTTTTTCTAAACTAAGATAGAAATTAATCAGAAGACATGCTCGTGAAGTAACAAGAAACACCAAGACAAAGTCTGAAAACCTTTTGAGGAGATTTGCTCTTGCACATTTTAATGAGCGGAAATTACTGAAAACTTTTTCTAAGAGACTCATCAACTAGCTCACAGCCAAGCTGACCTTTAGCATAATACAATGCTGTTAACAAGTTTCAACAGCATTCATTTTAATTGAGCTCAAACAGTTCCAGTTTCACTTAAGCATGGACAAAGCTAAATTTCTAAAAATCCTATAAAATACAGTAATATTATGCTATTCAATTGCTGGACAGGTCAGGTTCCACAATTCTCCCCATACCCCTGCCCTTGTGTCACCCTTGCATTGTCATCTTTGTAGTTGCTATGGAGTCCCAAGATACTGTGCACCCTAATTGTAGTGTACCATACATGCATTTGCACAGTACAGCTGTCATATAATCAAACTAGTGTTCATGGATGTCCCATACTTTCTGCCATGTTTATTAAGACACAATGACTGCATTTTAATATCTACTCAGTAACACGCAGTATTCAAAGCATGACAATTAAGAAGAAAAACAGAAAAACACTGGCACATTTGAAAGCAAAGAACGAAGAGACAAAGGTATCACCTGCCTTATCAAACCCAAAGATGCTTCACTGAAAATTGCTCTACAAGACCCCCTTTGCTATAATTTCTGACAGAATATGCAAGTATTCCACAATTCAGTAGAGAACCAGTTGCACCTGATTATAACAGGTTTTCCTTTTATGGTACTGCTCTAAATTAGCCCAATTTTAAACCTTAACTTGAAAGCTAAATTTGAATAAGCCCTGCAGTTAATTAAATTCTGCTGAATTCTTGAACACTCATAGCCTTTGTTATCCATGATTTTTATGTCTCAAACAGCAGAAAAAGTGAACACAGAGTCAGATTGGTATTTGTACAACCTAATCTTATTGGTCCTGCCAAGACAGTCACCACACAATAATATTACCCGAAGGCAGCAAATATCCAACTATGACATCTTATCTAAACTTTGAAACTCCTAAGTACAGAAGGAAAAATCCTTCTGAGACTATGACAAATGCACTGTTTCCTAATTGTGACATACTATGCATGGACACTATGTCTAACTAATAAATATAAACACATAAGAACACATCAATGACAGAACCATACAATGACACTTTGCTCAACCCAATCCTCATTCTTCACCCCAAACCATAATTAATCAGAGTTGAAGGGCTAAAGAAAAACAGTTGTCTCTTCTGTGACAATCAGCCCCATGTCCTACTTTAGCATATATTCCAGTAGGAGGCAGAAGATATGTTTAAATACTGCTCCCCAGTAGTTGGCACCATTGCTATTACCAGTTTTAACACCTGTTCAAAAGCAATGTTTCTGTATAATTCACAATTCAACATTCATGGTCAATCATTTTGCAGTTGGAAAGCCAAACTGGTGATCAGTCTCAGTAATTCAATCGAGGTGGAGCCAAAGAGCCACAGAGGGAGAAGCCGGGGCGGGGGGGGGGGTCCGTCCATAGACTAGGAGCATTCTCTGAATCCTCAACAGTCAGCAATCTCTATCACAGAAAGAGAAAACTGAGGCACAAAACAGGCAAAGGAAAGGGAACATAGCTATACAGATGTATTCCCACATCCCATATGCCTTATTTCCAGCCCCAACTGCAATTCCACAAAGAATTAAGTAACATTCATGGCCAGTAGGACTGCAAAATCTACACAGATATAACAATAATGATAACAGTGTAATACTCTCAGAGATACATAGAAAACCAGCTTTTGGAATACAGGAACAAATTCTGAAAACATCCAGCAATATATGTCTTTATATATCCAGTGCAAAGCTTCCATCAGAGCAGGCCAGTTCAAAAGCAGCACACTTCAAAATACCAGATTATGGGTATCTTGTAAGTAGTAATTATCCAGCATGATCCAGCCAAAAAATCCTTTGGTTGGTTCCTTTACCAGTGAGCAAAGGTAAAAAGACAGCTTGCTGCACATGCTCTGGCTGCAGGTGCCTCAATCTCCCACAGAACGACCCCTTACTTTAGGAAATAGCAGAACTGCCATGACTGGCTACTTCAGAGACTGACTTGAGATCATCTTCTGGTTTGCTTTCCTCTCTTAAAAAGGGGTGCTTACACCATGTGGCGCTTGTAGCATTATCTGGTCCACAGTGTATTATACACTAAGTCTATTTTAAAGTTACAGATTTGAACAAAGAAAAAACCTGGATTTTGACATAGTATTTACCTCTCTCCTACAAGAAGTTTAGAAAGCAAATTGTAATTAAACCAAAGTAATTAATATTAAAGTATTGCAGCCCAATACTTGGCTGTTTATTCCAAATCAATATAAGAAATACAGTTTTACTGTTACCTCCCAATGCACTGGTCTTTGTTGCCTAGTACATAGCACATTACTTGAAGCTTTCAATCCAGTTTCCCCTGCAGTACAGTACATAGATCTGAGTCCTAGGCTCTCTTACTTCATGGCCCCTCCTTTCTTCAACTCCTTGCCTCCTTTCTTCCTCTATTTCATCCATTTTTTCCAAGTTTTCCCTTCCACCTACTTCTTTTCAGATATCCGTCCTTCTCTTTTCTCATGAGAAAAGAGATCCTTCTAACTAAATCTAGACACATGTAAGATATTTTACAAAGTTACCAGTTACTTTCCTTACTGAAACCGTATTGTTCTTTTTACTTTCCCCTTAGCAATTAGAATTTTCATAGCTATTCCACAGTATCCCAATAGCTTAGCCAACAGCTAGAAGAGTTCACAAGAATTAGCAATCAAGCCAAAATAAGAGACAGTAAACTATTACAGATGAACCTCAACTTTGAAAGGTTTAACTGGCAAATCTGCTTATTCGTGAGTTTGCCATCAATAATTAAACAAGAGTTTTGTTTTGTTTTTAAGTTTTGAGACCTAGTGTGGAAAAACACAGATGATGTGAACAGGCTAGAAAATGTAAAAAACTCTGCTGACTACATACTCTGTTTGGGGGCACCACACCCTTTGTCTTGGTACTAGCCAGCCTCACTCAACATGTTTTGCCTCTGTATGTGGTGTATCTCTTGTTTCTCACAGTTGGAAGTGGATATTAGCTATCTTCACATAGGAATAAGGTGAGTGGCATTTTTAAAATTAAAAATGTTTCTTAATTAATTGGTAGGTGCACAAATCAACCATACAGGCTAACACAGAGAAATGGAGAAGCAATCCAGTACATATATGGTCAACAGTTAAGGTTGGGGAGAATCTAGCGATATTAGCCATTTTTCCACTTTTGTGGTTTTCCCTGTGCCCCTAATCCATGTGAATATGGAGGTTCAACTGCTTATAAGTAGGTATACTAGACATAGCTGCACTCTGATCCTAAGTTGGAGTGGTGGGAAATGGAGAAACAAAATACTAGGAAAGATGCATGCCCTTTCCTCAATTTCAGCAAGTGACAGAGACGGAGGGTATGCACACACATTACCCTCTTTTTGGCAGGAAACCCTTTTGAGAATAGTACACAGTAACTTAGCCAGTAGGAACCAAGGATTAGAAGTGCTGAAAGAAAGCACTTTGCCAAAATCTTCTTTTCTCTGAAGCCTAAGTTAACTAAGTAACCAAGCGTGAAACATACAGACCTGTTTCCTCCCCAATTATCTGTTTAGCAGGAGAAGGAAATTTACATCAAAATATTTGTGCCCCGTGGAGTGTTTCCTCCATGTCCAATTTTTTTCCCTCCAATTGGCACAGTAAGATAAATTTTCTCCTAGTTCATTCTCCATATTCTGATACCTATGAAATTATGTTTTTCTTCTTGTATGAATAAACAGTACAATCATATACTGAAAGGTCTCATTAATTGCAGCTGAACTAATTCACAGGTTAACAGCTATAGGACTGCAGCCTAAGATATATCTAACTGCCATATGTGACAAACAAATGAAGATACTCTCTAGCTTTTTGTTTTAAAAATTGTACCACATGTCTATATCACCCTTTCTTCTACTGAACTCAAAGCAACATGGAACTCAAAGTTCCAAATCAGCCTCTCCATCTAGGCACTTGATGAGAGCTACTTAGTTTTCAAATGTATCATGAATACATGCTGTATCATATGTCCTCAAATTGTTCCAAGGGACCAACTGTAAATACGATCAGCCAGCATGCAAAAGAATAACACCCATGCAATTAGCAAGGTGACTGTGCTCCAGCAGTTTTTACAGTGATTTGTCAGATTGAAATTGCTGAGACTGAGATCTCAGCCACACAGACCAAAAGGATGTTTTAAAGTCTCCTAAACAGAGATGGTCTGAAACCTTATAAAAACAGATTAATACTGAGGAATGTATCGATGTCTATCAAACAACACAAAAGGGGAAACTGATGTACCCAGAGTGCCTTGCAGTAACCATCTCCTGACTATAGTGAGAAATACAAAGAGAGGAGCTGGAAAACAGAGAGGAGAGTGCAACAGCTTTTCTAACAATAGCATGATCATTGTTGGAACTCAACTATATCCAAACTCTTAACTGTACTTCTATCCCACTGAAATGAATATATAAGGCAATTTACGGGGGGAAAAGTGTATAATTAGTTCAGTGTTCAAATCGTCAATTCTTATGTTCAAACAAAACATTTCTATCCTTGGAAATAAAAAAACAATCACCGACACCTTAATTAGACACCCAGGATTAAAGGAAGGTAATTTATATCTGTTGAATCTGTTAGCCACATGCTTATTACCAACATAAACTATCTGAGCTACTACTATTAGACCAAATGGAAGTTTCTGGGGAAGGAAAGCAGTGAGCAACAGTGGCATAAGGAAATGCAGCCACAGAGACCATGGGAATACGAAAGCTTTTTTTAAGTCTGTAAAGGATACGAAAATGCAATACAAGAACAGTTACTAGAACAGTTACCAGAGAGAGGAATGCACAAGTACTAGTACTTGCCCCATGCCTCGGATGCACAGTACCATATTTGTGCATCCGAGGCATGGGCACTACGGGAAGAAACCCACTGTACCGCACAAAACATTTACGAAAGCTATAAAGCCAACTGCAAATCCCCCACCTTCACTCACACCAGCCCCGCCTTCGCTTCCGTATTTACAATCCTTCCTCTTCCCTCCAATTCCGTGCTTGCAGTGTCAGCGCTACAGCGAGCTGCTACTCAAGTTCTTGCTCGTTGCCATTGGCCTAACGGAACCTAACCCCGCCCACCGAAGACGATAGCATCCCGATTTCGAACATCCTTGACTGTTGATTGGCCAGCGGGGCCCGTCACTCCCCCACGCCGCGCACTGGGGCTCCTGAGGGAGCTCCGCGCTTCCGCTATAAGGACGAGGGAGGGGGAGGACGGCGGGGCAAAATGGACTCGATAGCCTCGCTACGGTCGGCACATGGTGTTCGCTCCCGGAACAGCCCTGGATACATTGGCGCTACCACGCTTTCCCGTTTACTTCCTATGTCTTTACTCTGTGCTCTCTTATCTTCCCAAGCCTCAAACAAAGTTTGCAGGGCAAGAAGCACCTCTAAAAGAGGACCCGCTAAACTCCCTCTACCCTCGAGGCCTCTCAGTGCAAGCAGTAACTAGCATAGCAAGGAAAGACGCTTTTGCTCAAAAGGCGCTAAAATGAAGCCGCCTTTCCGTTCTTCAGACAGCGTGGCGTGGCTGGCGCGCAGGCACAACAATCGCCACTCTCTTCCTGGTTCTGGCTCCAAAAGGAGGGACGGCGGAACACGCACTCTATCAACAACGCACGCAACGACGCGCCACACATCACTGAGGACGCTCAGAGCCGCTGCCCGCTCTGCACGGACGCAGCGCGGCCAGGTTGCTAACGCATACAGCACGGCAAGGTGATCACTTCCTGGATTCGTCCTCCCTCCATTACTCCAGCACCAGTGCCGCCCCCGGGAAGAGCAAGGGAGCAGCGTGCGCACCTCCCTCGTTTAGTCCACCCTCGGCCTTCCCCTCCCTTTTCCCGAGCCCCTCTCTCCCGCCATCTCGCGTCGCCGCTTACCGGCGCGGATGAGCAGATCGAGCTGATTCGTGGGCCCCTCATGAAGGGAAGTCGCCATGTTTATGCCGCTGGAGCGAGCAGCAGTAGCAGCGGCGGCGCCTTCGCATTGACCCGCAGGGGCTTCCTAGCGCTCGGCCGCGCGCGCAGGCGCGGCGCCCCGCTAGTCGGAGCGCGCGCACGGGCGCTCCCGCAAACGCAGCAGCCAACGCAGCTCGGCCGGATCTTCCTCTGCACGCTCGTTCCCGCGTTCGGCGGCCACGCAAAGAGCTATGCGCGGCTTTCCCTTCTCCCGCCCTCGCGTGCAGCAGCAACGACAGCGAAGCAGCGCTTCCTCCTCTAGCAGGGCGCACGCGATCCTTCCGCCGCTAGCCTCGCAGACAGGAAGTGCCGGGCGGCGCTCGTTCTCGCCCTCCCTCTTTTCTCTTCCATTCTGCAGGCAGAGCTCGAAAACCAAGCGGCAGCTGGCAAGACTAGGAAACGGAAGGGGATTCGGTGGTCCACCAGTCCTCTGCAGAGAGAATCCCCGGCGCCACATAATCACATCCAGTCGGTCCAAGACGGAGGAAAGGAAAGCCGCCGCCGCCGCCGCCACTGGCGTCTCATTCGTTCTTTTTCTCGTCCATGAAGTTGAAGAGCTGTGCAGGTGAGGATATATAAAAACGTTGCTGCCGCTGAAAGGAATCCAAGCCATCAACCACCCTGCTTTGCATTCTTGTTTCGATGTGGAGAGTAGCTACAGCTCAACTGCTATTAAAAGCTCCTTGCAATCCGCGTATTTCTTTCAGGTGCTACTTGAGTCAGGAAGGGCCTCCAGTGAACATCGGCCAGAAACTGCACCATTTGTTGGCAAGTTTTGAAAGTGCCACTTGAAACAAAGTTCTAGAATCGAGGCTCAGCTGAAGACACCCAAAGGACGACTTTAATGCAACGGGCCTGAGCAGTTGCTGCCAGGGGAACTAATCGTAAGAGCAGCCATGGTGGATTGGGCCCGTGGTCCATCTAGTCCAGCATTCAATTCACACAGTGGTCAACCAGCTGCCCACAGGATCCCACAAGCAGGTTATAAGTGCAACAGCAGCTTCCTGTCCTATGTCCAACCAAATCATGTGGAAATGCATTGGCTGGCATTAGCACATTACATCGTTGTTTCTGTGAGTCCCAGAATCTAGACTACATTAAAGGAAGCTAACACAGAGATAGAGATTTCAACCAGGAACTCTTTTCATAGGATCCCAGAGACGATTGATTCTTGCATTAGATAAAAATTCACGGGACAAACTGGAAGTTTACCTAGTAACTTTAGGTTCACTACATTCCTGTGCTTTTCCAGTGTACTAGAGTTACTCCACAGTTCTACAGGTAAGATGTTAGGAACCAAGAGTTTGACTTCTCACAGAATCCAAGAATAATCCATCTAGTTCAGTACTGGAGTGTACCTCACAAGTATGGCATGAAGGAAAACACCATTCCTTGATGTAGGGCAGCTGCACAATTCAGGTGGAAGTTGGAAGCAAAAGAAGTTTACAACGCACCTACAAGGCTGCCACTCCTATACACTCTTATGGAATGGGGAAATCCTGGCAATGAGAGCAATCATGAGTAAAATTCCATAGTTGCATCTTCATAGAGATCTATAGAATGTGGGATATTTTGCAGGCATTTTTTGGAACTTTCATCACAAATTGCAAGATGGAATGGGATGCTGCTCTACTATTATTTCTGAGCAAGCATCACTCCACTTTTTTTTCTTCCCATGAGTACTGCTCATAAGTAAAATTACATCAATGATTTTTACCTACTCCATTCGAATGTGTGAGTGGGTTCCATGCAGGTAGTTTACAAACCTCTTTGCCCATACAACTTGCATCTGTAATATGCAACTGCTAACTAAAAGTGAACTTTTGGGCTATGTTCTTGACAAATTACATCCAAATTAGAGGGTTGATTGAGCTATGACTAATTGTAGCCAATTGACAAATTCATGGAAGATGTAGGCTGAACATAACTAAAAATCACTTTTCAAATACAACAAAAAACAGAGCTCAATGGTAGGTGAAACTTGCAAACATATGAACATTTACCTGACAGTCCTTCTGAATTCAGTGGGACTTGAAATAAACATGTATAGGCTGTAAAAATATCTCCTCACTGCAGTTTTCAATTTTACTATCTACTCTCACTTTGGAGGGCTAGTCCAATAGTATGAGATGCAAAAGGTAAGCCAAATTATATATTTTTAAGCAAACTTCAATTGGTTTAGTACCATAGCTGAAAGCAATAATCAGTCAAGTTCCTTTGTGGGCCTTACATAAAACTAGCCATTAGGAATCAACTACTAATTAAATATATCCCATGTTTAAGGTCTAATAAACATTTCAATTATGCATGTTAAAAAATTTCAGATACACAATCTACAAGCGCATTTAGAAAATTGAATGGTGGCTATATTCTACAGTGGAACATCTGTTTACAAAGTTCTCCTAGTTTCTCTTTGCTATGTTTAGTTCAAGCAATTAAATCGGGTGGATAAGAATAGAAATTACAACTATCTCAAGATTCTGTCCTCCATACCAGACTAAGAACTGGCAATGAATGTTACCAAGGACTTGCCTATACACATATAGCCTTTCTATTATGCAAGGTGCTTTTGGAATCCCAAAGATTGTGATATGGTGAGTGCTGCAGAAAATCTGCAGATGGAAAGGGAAAAGACTGCTGCTGTTCTAATTATGTAACTCTTTAAATGATGGCTAAAGTCACCAGAACAGGTACATTTTTTTGTTTACTGAGAGATAACTTCCTTATCTTGGAGTATAAGATTGCAGGCTGGGGGAAAGGGAGAGCTTTAGCACTTGGAATGGTGAAGTAAGTTTGTTTAAGTTTATATGCATGCACATTACCATATCTATACAACTGCTAAAACAGCAGTTTCATTGGTTGTTCAACATAAGCATGGTATTTATAATTGTTTATTTATCAAGCACCTACAGTGCAATTATAGCTTCAAAATTTGAAATCAGATCTAATGTTTAGGGCAAAAAACCCCACATTTACACAGTATAAAAACATTATTTCTAACAAAATGATAAAATCCAGAGAAGTCTTAAACTTATGCTTATGTAATTGGCAAACAAATGAATGCTTTAAGTGGTTTTAAGATCTGTTTTCCATAAGGGTAGTATAAGTAGTAATCTGGAAAAAAGAAAGAAAACTTATTTTAGAATACGAGTCACCAGGTTTTTTTTGAAAAGGGTTAAGGGGTTTTCTAGCTATACCTTTCTCCCACCACTTGTTTAAAAATTCATTGTCCAGTAATGTACAAGTTTACCAAAAAGGGGGGGGTGATACTTACCAGCACTTTCTGGATCTTTTTTCTGCCTTCACCATGAAGTAAATCATGGAAGTGCTCCTGTTTAGATCTCCATTTTTCATGAAAGTCTTCTACCTCCCTGTGGCAACAATATTTTTAAAATTAAAACGAGTCTTCGCTTCTGCCACAGGGAGGATTTCTGATGCGACGTCAAGATCATGGGAAACTACAAACATACTTAATGGTGTCAGCAAATCTAAAAAGAAATCCCCTCACTGATCTCATTGTCCTGAAAATATCACATTAGCACTAATTTTGGCACAATTAGTGGAAAAATATGTGGCTGTATGCAATCCAAAACTCTTCAAATGAAAAGCCAAACAAACTACCAGTATATGCTCAATGAAGCAAGATAAATACATAAGCTGAAGACTGTCTTCTAAAGGAAGGAAGCATCAACCATCCAAGATAAGATCCTTTTCTATCCTATGCCCAGTTAGCAAGAGCTGAACAGGGCAGAGAAAAGAGGAAGGCAATTTAGCTTCCTGTTCTTCCAAAACAAAACAAAAACCCAGTGTTTTCTACAGTAGCTGCAAGAGGGACAAGAGCCTGATGCAGTATTCCCACTCCTGAGATCATGCAACCTCCAGAGGGGGATTACAAATATATGTCATGGTTCCTGAGATTCACTTCCAGAGTCTGTAAGATTGTTCCATTGCTTATCTGTATAAACAACTCAATAAAAATTAAGACATACGTCCCTTACAGTTTACTTGTAACTTTTCATGACAAATGGTTGGACCCAACATAGCCCTTCCATTCATGAAAAGAACTGAGGCTCAGCTGAGGTTCCTTGTGGAGGATGCAGTTTCTTCCATTTCCTCCTTTGTCTTGGAGGTTCTCATGCTACCTCCCACCCCTACAGAGGGTCTCATCCATACAAAGCAGCTTTACAGATGGAAAGAGGAATTGAAAAAAGAAAAGATTAATATTCTTGCTACCACTTGCTACAAAAAAGCCTGAATGAAAGCAATTGCTCTCAAGAACAAAATAAACAAAATTAGTTTTACCTTGCATAAAGAGAGTTTATTTTTTTCTTCTGAAATATATCTTAAGTTGAATAAATTAAGGACCCATTGTTATAAGCATTAATAGGATTCAGTCATATACCTGCTTAATTGTTAATAAGCCCCATTAAGCTCAAGGGGACTACTGAATAAAGAACTATGCTTTCATTTTATTATTCAGATTTGTATTTATTAATTGAATTTATTTGAAAGCTGCCCACTAGCATCACACTCTCTGCTTTTATATACCATTTTCCATGCAAATATTTTAATTACTTATTCCAGAAACTGGGTTTTCTTTTTTAAGAATTTGTATTGGAAGGAAAATAAAGAGTAGATGAACAGCCAAATCAGATTCACAGGTAGTTGCAAAGACGGTGTATCTCTCTGAACTGTTTTCCAGTTTCTGAGCCTTTAAAACAGACTTCCCTAATCTGGTGCCCTTCAAATGTGTTGGACTTCCATTCCTGGTATCCCATAGCTAGTACCCCTGCTTGCTGGAGGATGCTAAGAGTTGAAATCCAGCATGTTTGGAGGGAAATATGTTGGAGAAAAGTGCTCTACAGAAACTCTTTTCACTATTATTTCATATTGTTCACTACAGCTATAAATGCTAAACCTTTCTAGAATGGAAATCGCTTAAGATTCTTATTTCTGCTTTGAAAGTCAACACTATCCAGGGGTGTTTTCAGACAAGCCTTTTATTATGCAAGCTATATTGCCCAATTCATGAGTTTAACCAGACAACATCTTCTGGTCAAAATTTTTGTTTACCACAAAAAATAAGTTGAAGTAAAACTCTAGGAACTTTTCTGCCTAAAAGCTCCCCTGTACACAAGCCCTCAGCAGCAAAATCTGTTTGCATTTTAAGGACATGGTAAAGACACTTTCAAAGATACAGGTACACAGAGTTATCCATCTTCTTCATTTCACTATTAGTCTGGTACATTTCAGTGTAGCAAGCTATTACTTTATGGCCAGCCAGCTAGGACAGAGATACTAGTATCAAAATAAAATTTTGTTTTCAACTCAAACCTTTAGGGATTAAAAACAAATGTTGTGCACCTTTTTTTACCATACAGTATTAGATTATCACTGAAACAGCTTTAAAATGTTATCAGAAAGTAGCATTTTTAGAAAGCCTTCTGTATTAAAAGATGTACCACACTTACCTTCAACATGGCATTTCTATAACCCAGAGCAGAGATGTATTGACTAAATTTTTGAACATAATTTAATTACACAGACTGGGATTCAAAGAGCTACATGAATTGTTGAGATGTCTTCTTTGAAAAGCAGATCACCCTCCATATCATGTCACCACTTTTGATACTCCTGTCTATATCATAAGCATTTTACAAGTGGTACAAAGAGTGTTTTCTGAAAAGTTCCAAACCTGCTTTGGGCATGCAGTTATTTGAATCTTGGCCAACAGGGTCAGAATTTATGAGCTAGAACAACATAATTGGTTCTTTTAGATGGAAGCATATTAGTCACTCTTAAAAATACACGGGTACATTTTTTGTCAACAAGAAGCTCTTAACTGCAGGATTCTCACAAGCTTGTCTAAAATACACAGTATAAACAAGCTAAACTAACAATCTCAGAAATTTATATTATAAATGGAAAGGCTTTTCAGCAACAAGGAAGTACTGGATGGGACTCAGCTTGCCATCCTGGGCAAATCAGTAAGTCACACACATCACCTACTTAGTTGTCAAGTCTTAAGTCTATTTTTTTAATCAATACTCCCATCACTGATCACACTACAAGTGAATAATTCAACAGAGCTCTTTAAAATAAACTCTTGGCACAGTTACTGTTTTACTAGAACAGATCCATATCTTATTAATGCTGAATTATAGTCTCACTGTACTGTTATAACTGCATTATGACTAAAATACACCTTGAGTGAAACAGTTGCTCCACACATTGAAACTAGAAGCATATGATAGAAATCCTACAAACTTCAATGGAATGTATTCATAGCCAACTAGGAATGCTAAAGCTTCTCAGAAGACAGCAATTAAAAATTCCTTAAATTTTTCTTATAAGTTACTTTGATTCATTAAGATTACAATCCCTATGTTCAAGTCAACACATTGAGGTGCAATCTTATGCATGTTTAAGACAAAAAGTCCAGCATACTTCATCCAGCCTTTAAATCAGGTTTTTTTTCCTTTAGAAGCAGATTACTGTTCAAGTAAATATTTCATACTTTCAACCAATTTGGAAAAATGAAGTATTTCCTACTGCTGTAGCACACCTTAACGGTTTGTTTTGCAAAGACATCAGCATTGTAGAAAAGAAACCCAGAGCACACATTGACCACTACATTAACTGACCACTGTCAGCTGTGCCTTTTATTATTAAGAGGAAAATAACAAGGTCACTCCAAGAGACAAGCTGTCTGATGATTAGGGATAGAAACTGTAAGGAAAAGCATCAAAGCGTCTTCAAATTTTATGTTAAGATAGAACTAGCCTATTTGTGCAACATGCACAGCAGCAGTTTTTTTTTCCTATTAGCTGAGCCACGCCTACTAAATTAAAGAGGAGCAAATGAAGGAAATAAAAATTTCAGTGAAACATATTACTAGCTTAAATGTAAAGCCCCAGCAAAGTTGTTTTTTTTTTTTTTTTAAGGTCTACCTGTTTTTATTGTTTCAGTCTCCACTTCTTGTTCTTCTGCAACATCTTGTAGCAGGTAAGTTTCATCATCATAAACAAAGATCTGTGCAGCATATCCTTGTTCTATTCTGGCACTTGGTACAGGCTCTACAATCACTGCTGGATATTCAGAGACTGGTTCATTCTCCTGAAGGGTACAGTGAGAAAGAGTTAACTGTTTACAATGTTAATCTAACTGCCCTCCTTTCTCCTTAGTGACTTTATCTTTTTAACTGAATATTAAAAATAAACTTGGATTTTTTTCTATTTGAATATATCGCACCCTTAAGCAGAGGTAGAAAATGTAAGCCACATCAAGGCCACATCAGAAACACACCAACTGGAGGAACATAACTTAAAGGTAGGCAAACATTGATCCACATAATCAAGTAGTAGTTGACAAGGTAATGATTATAAAAATATGGATTTCTATAGAAATAGAAGAACTACAAATTCTATAGAATAATATAGAAATAGAATTTTGAAAGAATGAAGTCCAGAATGGTACTTGGAATTCATAAAGAGTTCATTTAGATTGATAACTGTTATGTTACCCAAACCTGTTCTAAAATAAAGAAATATTAAAATAATTTAGCTTTGATTATACTCTAACACCTCCTAAATCACTACAGTGATAGACTTATTTCCCTCAGCCAAAGCTGTGATTTATCAGACATTACTGTTCTTCATTTTCTCTGCCTTACTGCAGTGAGGAATTCTAAGCAAGTAGTATTCTCTGTCCCTTACAACATGCACCCCTAGTGTCCACAATCAATATTTACAAAGCCTGCAGGAAAAATAGGTTGCACGTCATTTTCTGACCTTGCCTTGAATTTGTACTCCATTGCTGTCAAACTCCAAACTTGAACCTCCACTGTCAACTACTGCTGATGTCATTGTGCATTCCCTGGAAGGATTACAAGGCTGATGGCAAAGTATGTAAATATTCCAAATGATGGCAATGCTGAATGTTAAGAGAAATGAACTAGGTAGAGTAGTTCCAAAAATTAAATTTCTTCAATACTGGGATCAGAAGTCCTGAAAGAAAAGGCATAAAGAACACTAGATATACTCAAGAATGTTGAATATCTGTTCTTCAAGAAATATATACAACTACTGCACATGAAAGTAGGGAATCAATACTGATTAAAAATAGGCATCAATTGTAATACTCTAAAGAGTTACTGATTGTGATCATATCATAATTATGAAGTTTATACCATATGTGGAAGAGCCATTGCCCTAAAGTTAAGTTTCACCACAATTAAACTTTCACTTAGCTTTAGTTCATATTTTATGCTTTTCATGCTTGGCTTATTTCAGGAACTGCATATTATATAGTTTTTATTAATGTTATAATTATAAACCATATGGGTGATTGCAAAGTTCAAAAACAGTCTTAATGTAATATTTTACTATCATATTATAAATCTATAGTAATAAATAAAAATGGCTTGCCCTTCCTCACAAGGAGCCCAGAGATGCAAACAACCTATATAAAACAATACATCACATCAATGTAATTACAATTATAATTCTAAAATCACAGATACATAATGCAATAAACAATCAATATAAAGATACATGTAAAACAATCCTAGATAGGATTGCCTGTGCCCCAAATCTTGTACAAATAAAATGTTTTTAACTGGTGCAGCATAACAGAAATGTGAGGTAACTGAATCTTTTTACCAAAAAGGAGTTCCAGGACAGGGATGCCACAGCCAAGAAGGCGCAGCCATGTGCAGCAGCCCCACTGGCCACATTTCTCAAAGGCATCACAACCCAAGAAATAGTCCAATCAGAAGATATTGGAGCATGGAATACTGTTGCCAATTTATCTCAGTCCAGGAGCAGCCACAGTAGGTGAACAGCTGGCCATAAGCACTCCTCTCCACTGAATGACCTTGAGCCTCTACTGATAATCTTGAATCAAGGAGTAATCCTAGCCTACATAGCTGCACCATCAGGGGAGTGCTTTCACACTCAGAACAGGCTGTCTGTTCTAAGACCCAATGACCACCTGCCCAGACATCCTCCATCTTATCAAGAGTTAACTTCAGTTTATCAGCCCTCATGCAGTCCATCTCTACCTTCAGGCATGAATCCAGCGCGTATACACATATGCTCCTGATTCTAGTGGAATGGAGAGATACAGGATGTTATCCATATATTGGTGACCCTATGTTACAAATCCCTGGATGATTCCCCTACAATGTCATATATCTGTTAAATAGAATGAGAGACAAAATGGAACTTTGTAGGATCACACAATGTAACTGCCATGAAGCCAGCTCTCCCAAAAGTACTCTGGTAAGCAATCCTGCATGAGGAATGGAATCGCTGTAATATAGTGCCCTTACTGTCGCCACAGACCTGTTCCCAGAAGATCCAAAAGGCATTATGGTGACTGAAACACCACACTGAAAGCTAATGCGAGGTACTCCATATCTCTTTTCCAAAGTTATCAATCAGAATGATCAAGCCTGTTTCAGTGCTGTGTCCAGACTCAACATGGGTCTACATAATCTGCTTCATCTAGACACAGCTGCAGCTGGTCTTGGTCACCTAGCACAGGAATGGGGTATTGCAAATAGACAATAGTCACCAAAAACCTCTGGGCAGAAGTACAGTGTCTTCAAGAAGGACTGCATCAGTCTCTTTCATGATAACATACATAACATCCCCTCTAACAAGGAGTTTACCATTTCCTGGCCCTATCCATTTAATGTATCCCTCCAGGAATTCACAGAGCAGGGATCTAGAGAGTAAGAGATTGGCCTGACTGTAACAAGCATCTTGTCAAAATTCTCACGCTGCAAAACCCCAAAATTATTCCAATCATCCACGACCAGATGATACTCTGAATCCTTCTACATGACTTACTACAATAGCACAGTTCACCATGAATGCAAGAGAGTTTGGCCTTCAAAATGTTTCTCAAAACCATCACAGAACTTTTCCAAGGGCCTAGCTGTTCCCATTCACCAACCAGATCAGTCCAATCAATATCCTAAAGAGTTTTATGGAGAAATTCATCAAGGACACAATGATGGTGGTGAAGTAAGCTAACTTTGTTGCCACTACTGTGACATAGTGAAAATCATGTTGTACTCTTACTTGTGTCTGATCACCTTTAAATCGAGACTTATACCACCTGTGCTTTAACCACTATCCAGTCTACATCACTGCTCAGAGGTCCTCAGAGAACTGGGAAGCCTTCCAGGATCCACATAGCTAAAGAGGGTGCTAAGGAGTGATAGCAATGATTCTCCAAAGAGGTCTGCCTGGCACCGTCGTTACTGGTTTTTCGGCGCCAGGTAAAGACCTTTTTATTTAAACATCATTTTAATTGTTAAAACATATGATCTGGCCAGGGCAACTTCTTCTTCCTTCTCTTTCTCCTCCTATATTTTTATTTACTTAATTTATACTGATAATTTTAATCTTATATTTGTAAATCAATGTATTTTTTGTATTTTTGCATTTAATGGTAATTTATTATGTGCTATTGTATTTCAATGTATTTTATTGTGTTGTAAGCCGCCCCGAGGTTTCGGCAAGGGGCGGCATAGAAATGTAATAATAATAATAATAATAATAATAATAATAATAATAATAATAGTCCTCAACCAGTGCCTGAGCTTGATAATGGACTGGATGAAGGCCAATACATTAGGGATCAATCCAGACAAGACAGAAGTACTGTTGGTGGGCGGTCAATTGGATGGGTTGAATGGTCTACACCCTGTCATGGATGGGGTTGTGCTTCGTCTAAAGGACAGGGTCCACAGTTTGGGGTACTCCTGGATCCAAAACTTTCACTTGAGTCTTAGGTCAACTCAGTGGCCAGGAGCACCTTCTTCCAACTGCAGCTAATTTACCAGTTGCATTCATAGCTAGACAGACAAAGCCTAGCCACAGTCATACATGCCTTGGTCACATCCCAACTAGATTATTTTAACAAGCTTTACACACGCTTTGAAGATGGTTCAGATACTTCAAAATAGTTGGTTCAAAATAGGGCCACATGATTGCTGACAAGAACTAGTCCACGAACCCATATCACACCACTTCTATACCAACTACACTGGCTACCAAGCCCAATTTAAAGTGTTTGAATAAAGCCCCAAACAGCTTGGGTCCTGGGTACCTAAAAGATCATCTGGGTACCTAAAAGATAAATAAATAACTCATCTAACCACTTCACAGTGAGACAAGAACACTGGAAGGTGCACCAGCCATGCCAGCCAAAAAATTCCTCAGAGCATTCAGGCGCATTCTCCCATGCCTGCAAAGAAGGTTAGTAACAGCCAATCCAAATTTCCATTAGTGACAAAATGGTCACATTTACCCTCCCCAACAGTATCAGCTAATCCCCAATCCGCTCTATAGCCAATACCAGATTCAAAAGTATTACCTGCAACATGTGTTGGATCAGTGGTGTATTCTGACAAAAATATGGCTATCATGGTGGTTGTAAAGTCCTTAGCAGGCTCATCTAAGGCAGCTAGGGTTCCCTAACACCACCCTGGAAATCACATATACCAGGGAGGTTGTTGGGCAACAGAGTTAGTATACCAACAACAGCCTGTTCTTTCTGTGAGACAGCATCAGATACAAACCCTCATATCTAGCTCCTAGGTGGGCAGGTTTCCTGGTAAGGAAAACTGAGTTCACAAACATGATTTTCCAAATAGAATAAATGCTGCACCAAGCAGAATGCTGGATCAAGTCTGGCCTAGGATCTTTCATGCAGTTCTTAGATATATATGCCAGATAAGCTCCTTATCCATGATAAAATCCTGCATGAGTAATGTTGGCATTTGAAAAGTGGCATGGGGTGGGATGGTTGAGGGATAGAGAAAGAGACAGAACTCTTAGCATCCTATAACTATGAACATTTGCTCTAGCCGCTGTTCAGTGGAAATTGTAATTCTAATTACAAGCAGAAAGCCACAAGGAATTGCAACGGGAACAAAGGGGAACAATAAAAGAGTTCAACACCAAATATTCCTCAGAGCAACTGAAGCAGAAGCAGAGGAAGGCAGCCACCCTCTGCATCTGAACAGACCAGGAAAGGAAATAACTGGACTCAAAGAGCCAACTAATGGAGGAAAAGAAGAAAAAAATAAAATGAAACTAGATATGACAATACCAGAAAGCCACTCTTTTCAATTACTGGCCCAGCTCAGATGTAACATTAATTGTGTGAATACACAGACCTTTTCAATTCTCTTCAACACAATGCCAACCATTGGAGTTTTTTCTACTCTATGGAGCTCTCAATTCTCACTTAAACTTTCCATGAATTGAAGAGACCACAAAGGCAGTAAGGATATGTATTTTGTTTTACAAATTAAAATTTTGTTTCCTGCTTAAAAACACTCTCAAGTAAATGAGAGAACAAATGAGAACAGCAAGGTCCAAGCTATGCCTATACAAAACAGGAAGCAGCATATCATGAGTCCTCACCAGAAGGCTTTTCTGGGACTTTCCAGGTAAGCTAAACAAGCCATTGTCATTTCAGTCTTCCTAGGTAAAGTGAGTTTTTTGTTATCTGTGTCTTAGATGGAATAGAAAGAAGGAAAATGAAGCAAGAGCCTTCACAATTCTTTGGAAGTTTCATGTTTTTGTAAGGATCGTTTAGTTGTTTGCTTCAAAGACTAGACACACCAATCGAAGCCAAGAAACATGTATTTTCTTGTTTTTGGTTGCCTAGACCCATGCAGAAGTCAAGATGCATCCTATCTGTCAGTAAGTAAAGATAAAACCTGTGGGAAATCCTCAAATTGTTCATGATTATCTTAAAGCCTGTATCTTTTTTAGAGCTGCTTGCTCACACAGACTCCAGTTTACATAACCCCTTAAAAAGCAATTCAATATAAATTCTTGGTGGGTATTAAACTAAAAAATAAAGCACAGTATACAGATTAAACATAAAGAAAAAGTATATTAATTGTTTTTTAAAAAAACACATGACCGATACTCTGTTTAGCTATTTAAGGCAGAATCCACCAGAGAATAATGGAAAAATCTACCACCTGAAGAGGAATGGCCCATTTTAATGGTTCAATTTCCTCTAACTACTATGTAATATTACACAATAGTCAACCATTACATCTTTCTTGCAACATCTACCAGCTTAGCTGGGAGAATCTTCCCGAATGAAGGCACTGCACAGGAGTATAACCCATATGTGTGATGCACAAAGAGTATGAAGAACTACCAGCAGTCAATTCAGCCTGCAATTTCCACGTTGAGATTAGGTCTGAACTGAAGACTTCACCTAACTATAATATATGGACTTTTCTGTTAGTTTCCCTTTACCTCCAATCCCTGCTTTTTTACTACTTAGCCTGATGAAGAATTCTGGATAACTCAAAAGCTTGCTCAGTTTTTGTGGCACTTGGGTGGTTCTAACAAATGTATTGCTTAACCATGGATATAAGATTGGTTTTGGTACCCAAATGATGCGTCAGAGGCAGATGGGCTCCTGAATGAAATCTACAAACCTCACCTCATGGAAGACGAATGCCTCTTTTAGAATCTCACACTGTTTACTCAATGCATATCTGTTATGCCAGACATAAGTGAAGCCTGTGGGAAGTCTGTTTTCTTGTAAGCATTATTTTTAATCATCATTACACTGAACAACCCCGCAAAAGCTGCACCTTATCCACCTTCATGTTCACTATGCAGGCAGGGCCAAATGCACCAAACAAGAAATCCTCCAGAGAAAAGGTACTGGGATACAAAAGGAATGGCACAGAATGGCAGTAATTAACAACAGATTCTTTCACTAATCAGACACCCCTTACCCAGTGAAATCTGTGTACCAACCTGTTCCAATAATTTGACAAAACAATCCCAGGGCTTCATCCTGTTCTGGGCTGGAACCTCTTGTTCTTTAACCCTATTTATTCCTGAAAGGAATTGTCAGGACTGTGTTCATCACTTTTATGTCTTCATTTCTTCAACCAAGCAACAAGGCCAGCTAGGCTCAAAATGCATTCTGTAGCACCAATTCCATCCCTAGTCCGAAAGGGCCTCCAGCTCAAAATATGGCATACAGTTCTTCTCTGTCTGGTTCTCGCTGGTCATCTGAATTTAACTATAAGCCTACCTGCTCATTCCTTCTGCTGAAGATCAAGCAAATGTTACCTCTGGGATACTGACATTGCCCCACATGTAAGACACATTTTAAAATATTTAGTGGGGTTGTTGCACTTAGCTGGAAGGTTCCCTAAGTCAATCAATGCATACAATCTAAGGTAGCTGGAATCCTTGCAATGTTACTGCAGACTCAATAGGAAGGGCTATCCAATCAAACTAAGTCCATCAGGGTATAGGGGCATACAAGCAGCCTAAGACAGGCCCTGCCTGTAAATCTAATTGTCTGAAATAACAATGCAGAGTTGAAGATTAGACTGCCCAGAAGAACTGACAGACATACATGGTGAACAGAACCAGGTGGGGGGCATACTTAGGGGTCCATTAATACAGATGGTTGGCCAAGCCATGGTCCACCTGAAGCCTTTAGAATGGTTGATACCAGAGGCATTACAAAAGCTAGGGACTCAAGGGCAGTCCCCCTGTGATTTGAGCACTGATTGGTTTGCTATGCTCATTGAAGGGAAAGTGAAGCCATTCAGGTAGTTCAATTTCAATCCTATGCATACTGACTTAGGAGCACATTGCACTGAACCAAGGAAGGCCTTATTTCTGAGTCCACAGGAATACTGATTATGGGTGACAATTACGCAAACACTTGTTCATATAACAAAACTTCCCTTCCAGAATCCTACTTTCCTGAAATCTATTTTAAGGGATCCTTCAAACTCTCTGTAGCAGATTTCAGGCAGTATGGGGACTGCAGGAGGAGGGATTCATTCTACTGACAGATGGAATACTGATGGTTAGATGCCACTGGATGCAATCCAAGCCTGAATACAACCAGCAATCCATTTGCAATGTAATCCTAAACATACTCATTCAGGAAGTAAAGCTCACTGAAATTGTATAGAACTGGTTTTTGCAGATGACTTTAGTAGAATTGTGTTCAACCACAATTTGTGGGCCCCTGAATGTAAATATATAAGTAAATAAAAGGTGGGCAGCCTACCTGACACAAGAGGGAGGTATGAGGTCCATATAAGCATTGCAACTGTTTGTCTTCCTAAACAGCAAAGAGGAGGTGAATTTCCTGTCAAGTCCTCTTTTTTGCACACACGCAAATATAAATCTAGCCACTGTGCCAATAAGTCCAACCATCAACAGGAAACAAAATGGTGGAAATTTGCAAGCACTGCAGAGATAGAATCATAGTAAGCTGTTGCTACAGTGTGTGTATTCCACACAGCTATCAGATTAGCATACAGTCAGAGCACTAAAGTGTGTTGCTAGCTTGGAAACAGGAGCTCGGCTCTCTTTTCTTCTCACAGTGGACCTCTGGGAATGCCACATATGCAGTTAACACAGGGCTGGGCCTCGTTTCTGAGTTGGAGAAAATACTAGATTGCCTCCAATCCTGCCAGTGATGACTTTTAACAGCCAGAGCAAGTAACCTTGAATAGGGCAATGGACAACTGGCAACAATAAAAGGGGAACCCCCTCTAAGTATTATCTGCAAGGCAGAGTCATTAGCTAGAAAAGCCCAAAGTGGGCAAGGTACTTTGAGTACAACTAGTCTTATCCCTACAAGTTTAGCCCATGTAATTTGGATTCTCAAGTACCACAAACAGGATGAAAGTATACAATACAACCCTGTGCACAAATAACAATTTTGGCTGAATACAGAAAAATCATGAATTCATAAATACATTAATGTGGTCTGAGTTGATGGTGACCTATTAAGAAAAGGATCTTGTGATTGTACTGGGCTGTTCAACAAAAATGCTCATCCAGTATGTGGCTGCTACAAAGAAGGAAAATTCTATGTTGGTGATCATTAGGAAAGGAAATAGCAATAAAACTGCCAGTATCATAATGCTGTTATAAAAATCTGTAGCATGACTGCTGACCACACTTCAAATACTGTGATCACGTCTGGTCACCATACCATACCACACACAATGTAGAACTGGAAAATTGCAGAAAAGGGCAACCAAAGTGAAGCATATTCCTGTGAGAAATGGTTATAATGCATCATCCTTTTTTAGCTTAAAAAAGGCAAATAAGTATGTACATGATGGAGGTGTATAAAGATACGCATAGTGTGGAAGAAGTGGATAGGCCTCTTTCAAACTACAAAAGCCTATGATATCATATAAAGCCCATTGGTGAGACTGCAAGAAACTAATGCTGGTCTAGCTGGGCACTTTGGGGGAACAATTCTATGCTCTTTTGGAGAGCAAGTTTTTGATTCTCAGATCCACAGTCAAAGCTGGGAATTGCAGATCTGACTCCTCCCCCTTTATATCTGGTATGGAAAGAACCAATCATCTACTCTCGAAGGTTGTAAAAATGACCTTGGAGGGGGCAAAGGGTGTGTTCCAGTGGGAGGGAAGGAAACTGGAGAAGCCAGGATAAAAGATACCCTAAAACCTCACCAGCCTCCTTCCCACTACTCAAATCCGGAAATGTTCCAGCTAGATAGGCAAAAAGCATTTCTAGTGAAATTAGCAGAAAGGATGAGGAAGTGGTAATTGCCACACCTTCCATTCTGCGCAGGATGACTTAAATCTCCAAGTGAAACGGCTTATGGGTACTTCAACA
Organism: Varanus komodoensis; assembly: GCF_004798865.1. Classification (NCBI taxonomy): domain Eukaryota; kingdom Metazoa; phylum Chordata; class Lepidosauria; order Squamata; family Varanidae; genus Varanus; species Varanus komodoensis. The sequence continues at coordinate 3,883,916 of NW_025335589.1, forward strand.
TGATTGTGCCTCTGGAGGATCACAAGTATGAGGTCTAGAAAAAATATCTGTATTAAATCTTTTGTATTGCTTTGTTTAAGCTTTTAAAGACAAGAGCCTACTCTTTTCTGATGCCATTTTAATAGCAATTGCTGGTTTGGAATAACATTTCTTTGCAAGCATGAACAGCTGTTTCTAAGCATGAATGCAAACCCTGAACTCAGAATGCCAGGAAAGTATTCTTAGCATCCTTGATTAAGCCTGGTCTTCCCCAACCAGGTGCCCTCCAGATGTTTAGGATCACAGGTGTCATTATCTTATCACTGACCATGCTGACTGCAGATGATGGAAGCTGTAATCTAAAACATCTGAAAAGCAACACATTGGAAAAGCTTACTAAACTCATGACTTAATTCTATAGCACAATTATGTTCCACTCTGATTTCAAAGCCTTATATTTTAAGGCAAATGCCACTGTTATATTTAGTAGGTCACAACTGAAGCTCTGGCTTATACTCAAAATCATTTCCTCAAGCATAGCTGACATGGATTTAGAACCACATGTAGCACTTTCTTTACATATTAATTGAAGTTAGTGGAACTTCTAAATAAGTGTATCCATTTATTTATTAAAACCATTGTGTTCATTAGTAGCCTTTTCTACATTCACAGTTTTGTCACTGTTATTTGCCATCAAATTGTCTCCTATTTGTGGCAACCCTGTGAATTAAAGCCCTCCAAAATGGCCTGACCTTGACAACTCTGCTCAGCTCTTGTAAACTCAAGGCTGTGGCTTTCTTGACTTGGTATTCCTCTTCTTTTGCCTTCTACTTTCCCTAGCATTATTAGATAACAATTGCACAGAATAATTAAATCAGATTTAGATGCAATCCTATGGCTTGTGCCCTTGATGCCCATGAGTCCTCTATCTGAGGTATTATTCAGATCCAGTACAGAGCAGGAGAAACAGCAGAGGTAATCTCTGTCAACCCTGTAACTCTGCATTTTCATTAGGCCATCTAGATAGTGCTAACTGACCTCACAGATCCAGTTGATGCAGTTCTTTCTGAACTGGCTGTAAGGTGGGGAGTGAAATCAGAACACAGATTCCTAACATTGAGTCAGAATTCTGTCTCAGAGCTTGAAGCCCAAGAACTAGGGGCTTAGGATTGCTCCTTTAACACATCAGCAACACAGAAAAAATAGCAAAAACTAGCCAAAGGCAAAATACAGAAGGTGTCTTCCCTCCTTCAAAAGATAAAAAGAAGGCAAACACAAGTTACAGGGAGGTGTACACTCCATGGCCTCAGGAGAAATTGTGCAAACCCTTGCTCCTCACAATAGTTCTTGCTTCACATGGGAGTTGGAAATAGAAGCGTTTCTCTCTGAGATATGTGAAACCAGCATATTGAATTCAACCCAGACGTGTATGGTTTTTGACATCACACATCCATAAGGAAACATGTGGCAACATTTTTTAGTACTTGGAAGTTTTCAAGTGCTCAAGGAGAACCTTACATATAAATCATTACAATGCTCAAATCTGCAAATTACAAGTGCTTTTCAAGGTGGTCTTTGCCCAAGAAGCCATGCAGAGAGTCCAGATAGGGGCTATGCAAGTGGCATAAAAATTAATTACATAAAAGAAATAAAAAATAAGAAATGACACCTACACAGTAACTAGTGCTGCAAAAAAAAATAATTTTACCTACTACAGCATTCAGCCTAGCAAAAAGCAGAGTGGATCAAACAGAAATAACAATAAAAGTAATGAGGGTCAAGCTGTGTGAGGCAGCTTTAGCAATAACCAAGCAATCTATCACTGCCCTCAACAGAAGCCAAATAGAAGTTATCCATGATTCTGCAAGCCAGGGTTTGCAACACCTCTAGCAAAGACTCTGCATCAGCGATGGGAAGTGAGCTGAACAATTTTGCTAGCAATGAATTAAGCAAGAAGATCATTCACCATCTGCCAGAAAAGACTTAGCATCAAAACACCACTACTGATGTACACTACACAGAAAGTCCGGGTTGGGACTATTGGATGCAGTTTTATAAATCAAATCAAATAAAAAAATAAAACACCCTTTACCATCCAGAAAAGCTCCACTGTGATTCAGTGATATAATTGATTCAGTTGATACAATAGAGACAGAAAAGAAAGAATCATTGCTGCCATCTCCGCAAAGACCTGTAACTTACTTTGTGTTAAGTTGCTCAGTCAAATATAGCCAGGACTTTTCAACGCCATCATTCTCATAGTTTCCCAACAGTTTTCATGTCACCTCACGCCTCACTAAACCAAAGAGCTGAGTTCAGCCAGAAGGAGCCATCAGTCTCCACAGATGGTCCAACCTAATGACCATCTGTAGAGGGGCATTCAACTTCAGGAGAGCACTGACCAGGGAGCATAGTGATCCAGCCCATGACACTGGTATATCAATATAGCAGGTTGACTTATCTCTAGCCTTGGTAGATAAATGCTAAGAACCAGGTATGGATGGGAAAAAATATATTCTTATTATACTAACTTTTGGGGAGGGGAGATGGACACCTCTCATAATATTCTCTCTTCCAGAATGGTACTACAGCTATTTCCAAGAAAAAGCAATGAAAGCCTGTTCCAACAAAATCAGAGGGAAGGTCTGCATGACACCACTATCCAGTGTGGTAAGGCTGTGATGCATGTAGATACCATTTTCAATATGCAGCCCCCACTTGGGGATTATAGTGCCACCTCTGCTTGCCAGTTGCACACTGCATGACAGTCCCCAAATGGGGTTTCTATATGGAACCTGGAGTCCATAATTATACATGTGGGTTAGAAGCCATGGCATGTCATCTGAAGAAGGTCAGACAGTCTTATGGCATATTATGACACGATCTAACTTATTAGATTTATATCGTCTTTTATCCTACAAAGAAACCAAGGTAACTTGCATAACCTCCTCTGCATTTTAAACTCACAATGTAACACTAAACTAAGCACAGATGGATGTTTTCTAAGTTGTTTAGCATTGTCCCTGACAGAAGGAGCCAAGCAGCAGTGATTGCACAGTGTGCCAATAGTTGCATAGCACAAATAATTTCAGCAAAGCAGCTTCTCTCATCCTTGCATGGCAAGCTACATCTGATGAAATTTATTCTTCCACACAGATCAGCTCTTAAAATTGCAGGAGTTCCTGTTGTCTTCCTTAGTGCTAGACCACTCTAAAAAAGGAGGAAGGTAGAGATAACTGGGTAATAATTTAATTAAATCCTATGTTTAAAATTGAAAATAAAAATAGGTCCTGGATCTGTTAAGTCTAAAAAGTACTACCACAAGTTATATTTCAAGACTAAACACAGGGAGAATTTTCTTTCAGTGTTAGTACATGATAGCAATAAAAATATACATACAACACTATGACAGCCATGTTGGATGTAGCTGGGGAGTAGAGGTTTCTTGTTTAGCTGGTGCCTTCTAAACCACTATTAAACTGCTAAATTTTTAAAATTTAAATAATGTATTGCATTTCTACCAATGGTAAAAAGGCAATGTACATACAAGGCAAAGTTAAGCTATAATAATAAATTAGCACATTGTAATTAAACTGTAAGATCAACAGAAAAAGAATACAAGCAAGGGAAATAGGTTTCCATGACTCTAAAAATGCAATGTCTCCGCAGGAATTCTTTAATAAATTTTCCTGGGCAATACAGGTCCACACATATGCTGACAAACAACTTTATGAAATAGCCTCAGAGTCAAATGCACTTTGTTCTCTTCAAATATTCTAGTAATACATACACAATTAAAATCATAGACCAATGCCAAATAAAACTATCATAAAATTTGACACAACGTAAGTTGTGACATCACAAGTGTTCATAGAACTCTTATGTAGCCTTTTTGTTTGTTTCTTGTAAAAGTTTAGTAATAAAATTGAAATTCATCTCTGTATGTCTTTATCTTAGTTCACGGTGTAATTTTATCTTCTCTGAAAAATGTTCCAGTTTTTAAAAAGAGAGATGCATTTTGCTATGATCTTTTGTGTCAGTCACTTGCAATTGAGTTCAACAAAGTATGAACATGAGCATGTACATGAAACAAGTCACAGAAACTCATGGCAGAGTTGTAATGATGAGAGATGAACTCACCGTCCCCTTCCAGAAGCTATCTACTGGCGATTCCTTTTAGTTACTAAGTCAGTTAGACGAAGCGAGAATCTCCATTCAGATTCCAGCATCCCAAAGGTAAAAATGCAACCACTAAGCAAGGATCGCCAACTCAAACTGGGCTAATTCAGACCCTATATCCGACAGAAAAGGGAACATGTCAGGGCACATTTACAGCCCTCCTCCCTTCAAAGACAATCACGTGCAGAGGCCAGTGATCCACATCCGTTCTTGGTAGACGTGGAAAATATTTGTAAGCCATGCGGTACAAGAGGGATTTTGTTTGTTTCGCTTTTTAATTTTTATTTGTTAATTCGGGGAAAAAGATGGAGGAGTTCTGCCTTTCACAGCCACGAAAGAACGCGCCGTGATAATAGAAACCGTCTAACCGACGTTTGGCAAGGATTTGCATATGCAAGCCTCATCCGGAAAAGGAGGCAATAGACAGACAAGAAACTGAAAGTAAAGGCTTACGAGGGAGGGCTAGGAGGCAAGTGGAGTCATCCCAATTGACAGGGAACGGATTAAAGCTGCTTCACTTCCCGGCAGCGACGATGGCCTCGCATATCCCACTTACACCACCCTTCCCTTTGCAGGATTCATCAACAAAGCCAAGCCAAGCCAAGCCAAGCCAGCACCAATGAGGGCTGGGGTTGAGGACGGAAGGGAGATTTTCTGACATTTTCACAAATTCCCTCGTGTGGTTTGCTAGGAAGTCCTTTAGATGCCCTCCTTTTCCTATATAATGTGTATTCCACGAATATTCGGGTGGGAAGAGACGGGAGAGTGAGACGCCGATACTTCTGTTTTCCACCCCCAAGACAAAAACCTGACAGACCAGCCTTCGCCTGGTTAACCAGACACACGCACACAGCCTGATTTCCTTACCCATCCCCATTTCCCTAACTACACACACGCACATTGCACAATCTTTAACTAGGAAGGGAGGGAAATTACAGTTCTATGGACTCAGGGGGACTTTCCACGGCCAGTTGATTCCCAGCCTCCCCTGACTAGCGAAGACTTCCATAACAAACAAATACACACACTCTTATATAAACCGATGGAGGGGCACAGATGGGGGAGAAGAGCAGGATCTCCCACTCTCCACCTCCCTCCAAATGAAAGGGTCTCCAACGCCTCCGGGACTTTCCAGCCTGAGCCCCACGTCCCTTGTCGGTCCAACATGAGTGCTCCAAGATCATGGGGGGAATAAGACATAAATATCTGTTCGCTTCCTCCATCCTGCCTCCTGATGAGGGGAGGGGTGGACCTTGGGCACCTCGTCTCTGAACTGCGGGCCCATCAGCTCCACCGAGAGGGAAACGCCAAGAGAGAGCTCGTCCACCCCTGCCTGTTCGGCTACCGCCGCTGAGGCCGGGTTCAGTCCCGGAGCGGCCGCTGCCATTTCTCTACGGGCCAAAAAGCTCGGTATGTCGCCTCCGACGGGCTGAAGCGGGCCAGCCCGAGGAACAGAGAAGTGAAACCCCCCCACGCCGCCGCCGCCGTTGCCTTTCCTTACCTTGTTTATGTGTCAAAGGGAAGCGTCACGTCGCTCTCCCTCTCTCAGGCCGAGTAGCGGCGGGAGGAAAACAGCCGGCAGCGGCAGCAACAGCCAGGGGAGAACCAGCTCGGAGGGGGGGGGGAGGGAGGCTCCTCGCTAGCAGCGGCGGCAGCAGCCGCCCAACACGAGGGGAGGAGACACAAGGAGGAGGAGGAGGCAGGGCGCGAGCTGGGCCCATGCGATAGCCAAGGCAGGCTGGCTGGCCGCCTGCCCGCCCGCTTGCCTCATTCACCCAGTCGCCTGCCCGCTCAAGAGCAGCCAGGCAGGCTGCGCGTCTCCGGCCCTCGGTCTCTGCTTCTGCACATGCTCCAGCACCTGAAGCGCCTCCGCTAGTAGGCATGTGCGCACCAGAGGCTCGCACATGCCCATTCACAAGGATTAGCTGCTACCGCTGTGACGAGTACTACTGCTACTAGCGGTGCTGCCGCTGCTCCTATTGCTGTTACTCACAGTAGCAGCAGGATTGAGCCTGCTTGTTTCGTTGCACACTGAAGAACGACGGCCGAAGAAATGGGTAATTGATATCTGCCTGTCTATTTAAATTGATAATTGTCTGTCTAACCGAAGGGTGTGGTTCTGTTCACGTCCACACATAGGTAAGGCCTACTGAGTTTAGTGGAGCTTAGTCTTGTACCGTAAATAAAATACCATAAGACAGTGAGTAGCATAAGAAAATCAAGAGAGATTGTAAAAGTAAGTATGGTTGTCACGCGGGATTGCTGCATCTAATCCCTCTGCTCGTTAATCTACGTCATCATTTTTTTTGTAAACTGGAATTATCCCACGCTTCGGTATTAAATGTTTCCAAGGCAGCTTGTAAAGTAGCTCGAGCATGCTAGGTAAAATCCACTGGGTGTTGTTTTTTTAAAGTTCGGGTGAAAATGTAGTGGGAAGGAGAGCACATGCAGTTGTGGCTGGTGAGCAAATCACCCGGGGTGGGGATGCATAACTATGGTGCAAAGGGAGTTGTGCCCCCTTTTTAAGGACAGCTTTTCAGTGCGTATTTACTAGAGAGTTCGTCGCATTACGCTCTATGGGACTTACATCTGAATAAACTTCCCTAGGTTCCCGGTTCCATCTGGTATGCACTTCCTGGAGTAAGGTCATTGAACTCAGTGAGCTTTACTTCTGAATAAACCTGTAGAGACTTTGGTTGTAAATCTTGTGTGGGAAAGATTTTTTGGCTGGAGGTCATTATACAGGGGTAAGGAGTATATTTTTTTATTATTGATGGGCACCCTCCTTTTTTGACCAAACATAGTACTCAAGGTACTTTACAGTCATTAATACAAACAACCAATAAGCAAATACATTTAAAACACCAAAACAAAATAGGGTAAAAATAACATTCAGCTCAAGGAATCCATTTAAACAGCAAAGGTCCACTTGAATAAAAGACAGTATATAAAAGACACACTTTGGATGATTGTTGGAATCATATGCAAAGAAGAGGGAAAGTAGGAACAGGTAACTGACAACTTGGTGAGAGAACAAACTGTTTTCACAAAGTTTTCATTCCTTGTGATCTTTCATGAAAGCCTGTTGGAGGAAAGGATCAGAAGTGGAAATCAACAGTGAAAATGATGTTATGCTGGAGGAAAGATTGTTTCCTATTTTCTGGCAATGTTCCAGTGTTTTTACCAGTAGCCTGTCATATAAGAAGCAGGTAGAGTCAGAAGATAAAGGGAAGGGGTAAATTTCATCTCTTTCATTTCTTGTATGCTAGGCAACAGTTTCAGGTGATTCATGAAGGCTACTGAGCATTAGGGCATCTTCATATGAGTAGACTTGCTCAATGAAAATAGTAATTAGTATTTTTATACCATTCAATAGCTGAAGCTCTCTGGGCAGTTTACAAAAACAATAAAATAAAATAGCAACACAGTATAGAATATAAAACAATAGTAAAACATTGTGGAAATAAATACAAAATACAAAATTTAAAACTTAAATTTAAAATCAAATTTTAAAATCCACAAACACACAAATTAAATCACAAGACTTGTAAAGCAAGTTGACATAATTCCCCAACATAATACAAAACTAAATGCCCTGTCTTAGAGGACAGACTTAACCTGGTGCCAGAAAGTCATTCAAGTTAGTGTCAGGTGAGTCTTAGTGAGGAGCTTGTCCCATAACTGGGGTTCACCGCTGAAAAGGCCCTTCTCCCTATAGCTACCAAAGTGAGCCTCGCTCTGAGATGGCAATCAGAGGTAGCTCCCAGAACACCATCAGTAAACTGTAGCTGGGAGTGGCATTCAATCAGCTATTGTGTGGTCTCAAGATATGTAGGGTTTTATAGGCTAAAACGAGCTAAGGAAACTTACCCAGAGTGTGCTGAATGTTAGAGTTTCACTTGTTTCTTTAGGAACAGTCATATGCTTGTTTGGTAAAACTATTGTGATAAGAATTAAGGGATGCTAGAAATATGAATGCAGTATACCTTCACTGAAGTAATTATCATGCTTTCATTGATTTTCATTTATTTGGATTGAGCATTCCTAATAAGAGCCACATCACCTTTGGATCACAGCCAGGAGCTTGTCTCATGTCTTTAAGTTACTACTACTAAAGATGGTAGTCCTATAATCATTTTCATTGACTAGGATGGCAGTCTTACAGTGCAATCTTATGCATACCTTATTCATGGAAATGTGTCTGAACTCAGTGGTACTTTTTGGTGAATATGAATCGAAGTGTACTTCTACTAACAGATCAGTGTAAATCACATGTCACTTTTACATAGAAATGATTCTTATGCTTTGATTTATGTAAAGCCTATTGATTAAATCTGGAGTTGCCAACAAGGTGCCTATAGGTATCTCTCTTGGTGGCTAGCAGGTCTCTTGCCCTTATCATTTTTTATTTTAAATAATACACCTGCCCTGTAATTAAATTCTTGGAAAAGCTACTTTTGATCATGCCAGTTGTCCTTCTGGGAAAGATTTCATGACAGACCATGCCCACAATGTCAGCCATTTTGAGAATGAGCAAGGCCCTCCAACAGCCATTTTGTGATAGCACTCACAACACTCTTTCAAAATTCTAAATGCCCTGACTCAAAATGATTGGAGACGCATCCCTTCTAGAGCTCAAGTAGCATGACAAGTCTCTTCCTCTCTCTTCTATTGCTTTGCACTTACCCAGTAGAGAGAGAGAGATTTATGCCCTAGCAGAGGTCAAACCCCAGCAATCAGGCCTGCCACCTGCTTGATTCCTTTTAATAGCAATTTGATTTGTAGATTTTAAAGGATGAAACATTTCTCGACAAGAAGAAAGGCATTATCACATATTGGTATTAGCAGATATAACTCCTTTTAAAGATATAAAAGCAGGCTGTTGAACTGTTGGTAACACCACAAAAAACATATAAAACTGCCTTATACTAAGCCAGGGCAGCTGATATCAAGTAAAAATATTTCCTAGCCTAGTGACAGTTTCTACCTCAGTGCTTTTAGATCCACACAACTGCTGTTGGCTGCACTTGATCCTGCTTCAGTGCCTTCCAGCCTGCTCTGTGCCTTCCTGAAACCTGACTGAGCATATCTGGTTCCTTGGCACATTGACCCAATCAGATTGTTCTCCTAGTCAATTCTGATTAAAAGGCAACTCAAGTTCAGCTCCAGGAGTGAAACCAAGTACTCTTTGTCAAATTTTCATTACTTGGCTTTCTCTATTCTATCATTAGCTTCCTCCTTCCTTGCCTAAATCCAAATGAAAAATGTAGGAGAGAAGATTATACCAGTAAGGTCTGCTCTATCATTAGACAAAGTGAGGTAGCTGCCTTACAGAACAGGCAGAGTTGTGCCCTTCAGGCTACCCTGAACTCAGATACAGTGAAGGATAATATCCCATTACATTTCTAATTATACTTTTAAATAATTATTAAAAGAGCTGAAAGCAATCAAAGGTGCTGAGGTATTAAACTTAAAGGATTCTTTCTTTAACTTGACACCTGGCAACTCCCACCAGCTGCTAATGTATTTATAAATTATCTTCAGATAGGGTGTTAAGTTTCAAAGAACTCTTGTGCCCTTTAAGGTGCAATTGGGGTGCTGGCTGGTGAATGCTGGGAGTTGTAGGACATTTTTCTCTCCATCTATGTAGGATTACACCTTTAATGGCTGTTTGGAACAGACTATTCCAGCAACTGGAGTTTAACACAGAGATGTGGGAGAAGTTGGATTGAGTGAAATTCCATTCTCTACAAAGTGGTTAAAGATCCAGAAACAAAGTTTATATACTATCCAATAACATATTATTCTGGTAGTTTTCAGTAACATAAAATTTCCTCATTCAGATTATTTTGGTGACATCCATAGTTCTCCAGAGGGACTGCAGAAAATAATTATTCAATGGTTATGTGATGCTACTGTACAAAGCGCCTTTCAGTAGTTCATTTTCAGCCATATCTCTTTAAAGTTAAAAGTCACAAAATGTGAACAAGCCATAGTTGTATCACATTAATGTGTATGTTTTTGAGATTTCTACAAACAATAAGTGTTATGATGTGACTTGTAGGAGAAGAAATGGTAGTTGGTATTGGCAATGTATTTCATGAACTAAGTGGGAAGGAAAAGCATGGGTTTGCTTTGAATTAGCAGGACCTATAGTTGCTAAAGGGAGAATTCAGAGAAGAATGAGCTTCAGTTACCCTAACCAGTTCTATGAAGACTTTTCCTCTTTTATTCACCATAGTAATTAAACACTTCAGAAAGTTTATAATCTCTTTACACAAAAGCTGCTTCAGTCTGTGACAGGTGGGAAAGGGTACAACTGGGTAATTTGTGTTCCCATTCAGGAATCAGCTGATTATCTGTATTATAAATTGGTTTGTAAAGAGAAAAACACACATTTTTGTTTAGAGTGTTCCCCAATAAAGCAGCTACAACAAACTCATAGCAACCAGTTATATTGCAAATCATACTACTTCAAACTGAAGAAAAACTATTAGGCTGTATATTTCCCTTAACATGTATTTAATCAAGTAACTGTTTTCCTTTGAAAGAAAAATGTATTAATATCTGTGTGGCTGATTGACAGATCTGTTGGATAGGTTTTTAATTCTGAAGCTTCTGTCAACAAAGTTTTTTACTTAGTGCCCTCTTCTGTTTGATACATGTCACTACACAGAAAAGAATTGTTTGATGAAAAGGAAAAATATCAACATAGACATTATCAGGATTATTTTAAAAAGAGCTGGCACATTTCAAGCAATAGTACACATATGCACAGTCCACATCTTCTGTCACTGCTTGTTCTGATCCTATAAGCCATTTTCTGGTTTTTTAGTTCTGCCAGTCTTAGTATATGCTTCTATCTTGCCATGTGCTTTATCTATCTGGACTGTGCTTTGGAACTGATCTCAGATTGTATCTTTTGAGCTACAGTTTTGTCTAGCTGCTTAGTTAGCCTGGCCATCTCACTAGAAAAGGCTACTCCCACACACCAATCAGGAAATCTTCCAGGACAACACCCTGTGAGATGCAAATGTGGACAGATTCATTCAATTCTGAGGAGGTGGGCAGATGAAGTTACCTACTGCCGATTATCAAAGAGAGCATGAGAACCAGTGCACCTTGAAACAGGAGGAAGACATTTCAGAACTGGCAGGGAAGGCAATACAGGGGAGCTACTTAAGTTAGGAGAGGACAGGCAAAAATAAGCATACCAGTTTACAAAGTGGAAGGTACTTGCACCTCTAGCCCTCAGGAAGCAAGGACTATCCTGAGGGTGAAGTTGGAAGCTTTTCTAAGAAGAGGGAAGGAGAAGTTTCAGGTCAACTCTTTACATGGGTAGACCTTTCTCTCATATCTCATGGAGAATGATACTTTGATTTGTTCTGTAACCTGTTCTATTTAAATAAAAGGGCTGTGCTTGTAAAGTTTATCTGAGTCTGCTCGAGAGGAAAAGAGAGAGAGAGAGATCTGTTCCCAACTTTTGTGCTCAGTGTATAGTTTATATTCTTAATTATGTGAGTCTGAATAAGTTCTGTTCCCAAAGATAGATGCATGCACATAAGGTTAGGGTCTCCATACTGGTGCATCATTGTGCTCATAGACACTTCTCTTGATACTTAAGTTCTTGGATTTTTTTTTTTAACCTTCCCAGTTTGGCTTCTGTGGAATTGGTGTTTTCTTACACACCATGCCCACCATGACAGCCTTTTTGTGAGAGCACACACAGCTTTCAAAATTCCAAATATGTCAACCATCCCAAAGCTTGGAGAGCTATGACACAAGTAAATGAATTAAAATTCAAAATGTATTTTATTTATATATTTAAACGTTTAGCCTCCTACCGAGAACTTGGAGACATTAAGCAGTATTTTATTACCTTTATGCAAAAGGGCCTTCATCTCAAACTGCAATAGTATTTCATACAGCTCATGTGTGCTAGTATAGTGCCTGAATCTTTATTCTACTGTAGTGAAATGCTGACTGTTATTCCCAGATAAATTTAAGTTGCTATGAACCATTTAGCACAGAGATTAGCAGTTATATTCTGTTGAGCAAAGGTATAAAACATACATTATTGAATGTAAAGTCAAAATCACAGCTATTAGTTCCCCAAATCCTCAGGCAGGGCCATTAGATTCAGGAGCTTAAAAATGGATGAAAGACAAATATATAATGAGATTTGTTCTAGACAATGGACTTATTTGCCAATATAACTTCCTAAAACTATCAAACCCAAATTGTGAAAAGAAAAATCAAATACTTATTGCAGACTTGAAGGTCATCAGCTGGAAAGTTGGACATAACATCTATGAAATGGAAAGAGCAAGCATATGATTCTGGGAAACTGTTCCAGAGAAAATAGGATTCTTCAGATTCCCCCCACCCCCAGACTGTAGACATGATTATGATCTCAGAAGGGAGACTCCAATGTCCAGTTGTTGCTCCTGACCCTTTGCAGCTGGTATGGAAATAACTACAGTAACTGCTTTCTACAGATACCAAAAAGTCTTAGAGAAATCTTTAAGATGTTGTTCTAGTAGGCAGAGATGGAAAAGAAGCCAGAATATGAAGAATCCTAAGGTCTTTCTCATGCTAGTCTTGCCTTTGCCAATGTGCCTTCACTAGATGGACTCAAAGAACCATTGGGGGGCAAAAAACAACCAAAACAGCAAACAGAGCTAAACATTGCCTCTCTTGATCCTCCATCAGGCACTGGATACATGGAAGCCTCCAAGTTAGAATACTTTCATCTCACAAGAGCACAGCCCTTATATCTGTATCCTAAATGAGTTTAAAGCAACCTTCCCCATCCTTTCCCTCAAGGAGTAGTATTCAGTGTTAGTCCTATGTAAAGTAAATCCATTGAAATGAATGGGACTTAATTCTGACTAAGTGCCATTCATTTCATTTGGTCTGTTCTACATAGCACTATCATTGGGTACTGTCCTAAATGGTTTGGACAAACATCCATCAACCCCAGATTAATAAAATTATCTGTTTTGCAGGACAATCTTGATCCGTTAAGAGGAGCTTGGTTTTAAAACATAGGTTGAAAACCTGCAAGTTTAAAGCATTTTTACAGCCTGATCTAGGCACTTCTAAGCCTGCATGAATAGACATAGGTGTGCCAAACTCTTCAAAGTATTAACATAATTCTCATCATAATTGTTACATAGGCCACTTCCAAAGAAGGACTCCTAGAATTGCTAGTCAGAAAGCATTATGCAGCTGTTCTGGCTTTTCTTCCTTAATGATTTTCTGTGGTAATTAAGAAAAAAGACAGAAGCAATGAGAACATATGAGAGGATTACAAGAGGAAAATGATGTGTGGACCTCTGCAAAATTATGGGCCCAATGCAGGACAATCAGATGATAAAGTCTTGTCTAGTACAATCTTCAACAACTGCCTGCCACAGCTGCAAGGCAAGCAAACTGTAAAACTTGGAGGTTTCAAAATCAGATTGTTAGTCAAAATAAAGGACTGCTTATTTAAAGAAACATGGGAAGTCACACTAGCTCGGCGGGGGGAGAAGAAGGGGTCAAATACCTCTTTGTCAGTATCATGGTCTCAATCCAAGCCATGGCCTTTTCAGGCTGCATTTAAAACTTTTTTTTTTAAATATGGTATGATCTCCTGAGGATTTTATCTCTTTCAAACTTCAGGGAGAGAATAGAAGTTTGCCTAGAGGAAAAAGTTCTCATATATATGCCACTACAACCTAACATCAAATTAGTGCTCACTTATTTATGATTATTCTGTTTTTGTTTTTTAATAACAGGTCCTGTATTAAATAGTGCTGCTATGGCACAAAACCTGGATTTGAGACATGGATTCAGATTACTTTTGCAGGTGGTCCACAAAATGTATTATCTCTTTACCAGTCACATTTACATGAACAGTCCAAACTGAGGTCATGGCAGTGCAGAGTAGTAGATCCACCACTGCATCCCAAGCTCTGCTGACCCGCACTTGGCCACGGCATAAGGTAGGGTGCACTTGGTTTTCACTACTTTAGCTCAGTGCTGGCATATGTAAAAGACCAGAAGCTCCAAAACTGCTACTACCTTCACCACCTACCACTGGCAGTAGTTTTCCATCTGGCCAAGCACAAGAGGGGCCTCAACTGTGGCAAAGCCCATCCCACTGGTGACCTCCTTCTTTGCTGCAACATTTTAATTTCTCTTCCTTGTGCTCCTAATCCCCTTCTCCAGCCATCAACATTGGGGAAGGCTTAGGGTTACATTCAACCCAGCATGCTACATAACACCATTAAGGTGCGAAAACATAGATTCAACACAGAATCCTGATGAATTCTTTCATGGATGCTAATATTTTTCACCATCTACTCATGGCTGTTATTCATGGAAATCACAATTCCCTTGCTTTGTGATGCAGTCATGATACAAAAAATGGATCTGCAGCATATATCAGTATAATATTTACACAGGAATCCTTCAAATCAACCAGGAAATAGTATCTCAGATTCATGGCTGGCACAATCCACCACTTCATGGATTTAGGGCACAGATTCTTTCAGATTAACTCTGAAAGAAAGTAATCCAGGAACAGATGCAAACACAAAACCAATAAAGTGTTTAGTGTGTGCTATCTAAGGCTAATAATGATAGTTCAAAGCAATAGTTAGGCAAAACATGTTCATGTGCAGGAGAATGGGCTATTTTATTCATGAAAACATTCTTCTCTGCTGACTTTTTAGTAGGTTATGTGATCCACAGGATATTACATTTGAAAGCAAAAAGAAATAGTAAATTTCCATCAACGTTTGCCCTAGCGGACATAACTGTGATCCTCTGATGCATTACTAGTAGACTGAACACCACAAATTCCTGAAGTCTAGCTATGCTTTGATAAATGGTTTTGTTAAAAGAAGGAAGGAACTCTGTATGAGGAACTAAAAGACTGATCCTCAGCACACTTAAAAATTAATTCAGTTGAAAGCAATAAATTTACTGTGGAGTTAATCTGATCTAAATTCAACAGAATGAGTGTTCAGAATAATCGCCACTCTGTATAGAGAGATTTGTTTATCTTACGCTTCTGCAGACTCAGGCATATTAGAGTAGTTGTATCAGAAATATATAATGTTCCAGTAAAGTAAATACTACCATCCTATCTGCAGATAGGGACTACCTGCCCAACCTCAGGCTATGGCCCCTTTGTTGAGCATTTGCTATCTCTTAAAAGGGGAAAAGTTTCCAAAGATTTATTGCAGATGTACTCAATGGAGTGTCCATAAAGTTATGCCTGACCTCTTAAAAATGTGTTTTTCATTTTTAAGAAAAACTGAAATAAAGTTCATTTTTTGCCTTTATTTTGTCCTTCCTCTTCCCAGCTCCCTAGCCTTGCTCTTTTTCTCACCCTTCCCAGTCCTTTTTCTCATTCTGCACATACATACACACACGGACAGACGAATGGAGGGAGCACTTTCCCAGGCTGAGGCTTTGATGCCAGATGAGGAGCACTAAACAGAATGTCTGAGCCTGGAGTCAAAGTAGAGAAAATGTTTTCTTTCCTTTTGAAGCTGGGGCATTCTTCTTTTATTTGAGGCTAGAGAAAGGTGTGTATGGCCAAGGTGAGCAAAAGAATCCTATGCAGGCCTAATCAGAAATACCATATTTTTCACTCTATAAGACGCACCTGACCATAGTTTTTAGAGAAAAACAAGAAAAAAAATATTCTGAATCAAATGGGCATATAATCACAGGCACATTCCCCATCACTTCCCCATGGGCTGCACATCTGACAGACTTACTGCACACACATATTTGCTCTATAAGACGCACAGACATTTCCCCTTACTTTTGAGGGGGGAAAAGTGTGTCTTATAGAGGAAAAAATACAGTAATTCCAATTGGGTTCCATGAAAGCATTCATAGGATTGCAACTTTAATGGGGTATTTTGATGTGCTTCTGTAAGGTCAAATAGGCAGATTGACTTGGGAGTTCTGATGCTTACTCTGTTCATACACAGCCTCTTGGTTAAATTACTTGAATTTTGTCTAGCCAGGCCCCCACAACTGTCTTTATGTGACTAGCCACATCATTCAACACCAGTTGTCCAGCGGATGGCATTGGGCTCCTCAGACTTGAGCACAGAAGGCCTTACTCCACCCAAATTCAGATGGCTAGAAGGACATGACAAATACTGGACCTTCAGTTGTGCTTTGACCCTTTTTTTGCATGCCAGACTAATGGTCTCTTGTAATCCAGATTTGAAGATTGCTAGAGATCCTTTTCTCTAGAGATCCTTTACGTCCATATATGCCCAGCCGCCCCTTGAGATCAGCAGGAGAGGCCCTCCTCTGGGAGCCCTCAGTGAAGGAAATTAGGAGGGTGGCTACTCGGAGGAGGGCTTTCTCAGCGGTGGCGCCTAAGTTATGGAATGCGCTCCCCGGAGAGGTCCGCCTGGCGCTGTCGTTATTTGTTTTTCGACGCCAGGCGAAGACCTTTTTATTTATGCAGCATTTTAAATGTTAATATTATTGAATTTTATTCGGCCAGGGCGGCTTATTTTATTTTACTGTATATATTTTAATTGTCATTGTTTTAATGTATTTTGTATTCAATGTTGTAAGCCGCCCCGAGGCCTTGGCAAGGGGCGGCATAGAAATGTTTTAATTAATAAATAAATAAATAAATAAATAAATAAATAAATAAATAGAGTCAGCGGTCTAACAAAGATAGCACTTCTTTGCATCAGTTAACAGACAATGATTATGAATTCCTCTGCTTTGTGAATCTACAGATGAAGTATCTACTACGCCAAAATCCACATTGGCAGCGCCCTTAAATCCAGTATATGTTCCATACCCTATATGGCCCAGCAGCATTCAGTGCTTTGCACCCCAACATTACTGGAAGATCTAATTAGCTCAGTGCAGGTGACCAAGCCAACAACTGATATTTAAAGACAAAACAAAGCAACCTTCTCAACATACAGTCAACTTAGCATTCAGAAAAGTGGAATAGGGAACTAGAGTGTCACATCTAACCATGTCAGTGGAAGGTAGCCGCATGTTCTCTATGGTCTATATCCCCTGATCTGAAATTGGATTTTATACAAGAAAAGTTGTGGGGCAACATATGTATCCTCAGTGCATATGATGTGGATGTGTACACTGGTGGCTCCCTTCTGAAGAGATGTTAATAGGCACATCAGCATTGTTCTGGACATGTCACTGTTGTTTAAGGTTTCTTATGTATTGTTTAATTACATTCCCACACTTAAAAAGCTATCCTTTGGCCATATTTAGTGGACTATATGAGCTTTTATGGTGTCCGAGAGAGTCCTATTACAGGGTTGTCTCCATCAGTGGTCTGAAGACCTCACAATTCTGGCATCTTTTGAGAGAATATAGCACTGAGAGCAGCTTAGCTTGAGATGCATTCTGACATTTGGTCAGCCTACCTCTGTCTATGAGTGAGTTAGAACAGGAGCTTTAAATGTATGCTATTTTTATTCTTATTATTTAGTCTGTTTTTACATTTTATTTTTAAGTAAAGTGTATGTTTTATGGTTGCTGTGTACTTTTTATATGATTGTGAATATAGTTTTTAAAAAATAATAAAAGTTCAATAAAAATTAAAAATTCTAAAAAGTAGCATGGTAGAATTGACATCGATTACCCAAGCCAATTGCAGACAATCAATCATTCTCATTCAACCAACCAGAGCAAGATGCAGAAGATAATACGGAACAGTCTCCCAACTGTTTTGTGTACGTTACTTTATTTTTAATAAAATGCAGCTACTATAGGCCATCTGTTTGGTCAGAACTGTAGCAGAACTGGAAAGTACCTACCTCTTTCTCTGCAAGCTGTTTCCAATCAAATTTTACCCAAATTTGCCTTCTCTGCAAGTAGAAAAAGGTACCAAACAAGGATCATGTGGTCACTCTTCCTGACACACCAACTCATAAGTGGAAAAGCCTCTCAGGGTGTTGGATGAGACAGAACACACGAAAAAGTAAATCGGTGTAAAATGACTGTGCAAAATATCCTAATGACTATGATTATCCAGGGAATAGATCCTTAGGATCATGATAGCTCACTGAGAACTCATCAGCATATTGGTGCAGTGAAAAGGGCACATAACATGTTAATTTTTAGGTGAGGGGTTGAAACTAACCTGCCTAATATCACCATAGGTATTTCAGTTATTTATCTCCAATAACATTTATTTTCTATCCCACTTTTCTACAAAAAATGGTACTTAAAATTTCTTTCAGGGGTAAGTACTCTCAAGTGGTTTACAGTAATATTTAAAACAGCATATCAAAAAGCTTTATATTGCAGCCAGACTTAGAATACTATCTTCAATTTTTGCCACAATTTCAAAAAATGTCCTAAAAAGGGCAACCAAAACATTGAAGAACTTCCTTTTAATGCTTTCTTAACAATACAGTCCTTTTCTCAAAAGTAAGAAAGATTAAGCTCAATGGAATTTGCTACTAGATATTATGTGTAAATTGCCACACAGGGTTGCAGCCTAAATCATCTGGAAGGTGGTTGATTTTTACTGTCAAAAATAATAAAGAATGGATATGATTATGGTTCATAATATTACTAAGATAATGAGACATTTTTCCTGGCACAGTACCAGTATTTGGGAATTGGCAACTGAAACTGACTGCTATTAATTTCAGAACATAGAAAAGAAAAATCTTCTTCACATAATGAATAGTTATGGAATGTCTAGTCATAAAATGTAGGGATACAACTTAAGTTTCAAAGAGGATTTGACAAATCAGTGAATGATCAATTTATTAGTGGCTTCCTACACATATCCATTTAGAAGCATGGAGTCCAATGTCCACAGAGATATGCATCAGTCATAATATGAAGAGGGTGAATGTATTGTTTCAGGAGCCATACATTTCTACTTTAAAGCTAGAATAAGGCTCTTACAAATTCACTCATGTTCCAAAAGCATGAACATGTAAATTAAACCCCCTTAAGTTGTACGCTCTCCACATAATAAAAACAATTGCATGTAAAATAGGCTTCCCAGATCTGTGTTGGATAAAGATTAGCTCCTTTACACAATTTTCTTTTTGTCTTTCTATATGTTTTATCACATAACCACTAAGTGGTACTCTAGCATATTAGAATTCCACAAATACATGATGGTCTAATGCCACCATTCACAGATAATACTAGACTTTCCTTCTTCTAAAAAAAGGCCACGGAGATTGTTTCAAAGCATGGGAAAGGTCCTGGAGAATGATGACATTTTGTAAACCCTGAGTGAAGAATCATAAGCACACAATAAATGTCTCATGTAGAAAGGGTCTTGAAGCAGGTGGAATAGCAAAGGATTCTGTTTTCTGTACATAGAATTGCAAGAGGCCAGCTGAAGTGAATAACAAAATGGTGACACTGACGCATGCATCCATATACACACGCTCTCACACTGCTTAGGCAGAACTGTAAAGTTCTAACAGGCAATTGTCAAAGAAGACAAGATGTCAGCAGAAGAGGTGCTGGAGTGGGGCATTCTTAACTGATACACATGTGGTGTCCCTTGCTTATTATCATCACTCCAAAACTAGTTATTTCATTCTGAGACAAAATTAAGATTGTAACTTATTTATTGCAAACCTGTTTCCTTTTAGTCTTCTCTACACATAACAGTGACATTTCAGAGGCTGGAAATGGAAACAGCTCTTACAGTGGTCCACAAGAAGGAGCTTAATTTTGAGAACTACAGTCACTGCATGGAACTTTGCAATTGGAAGTATTCTCAGGAAAATACCAGTTACTGAAAGATGAATTGGTAAAAATCATGGGTTACATGGAGCATCAGCATCCACTCATGGAATAAGACCTCCCATTTCTTTTCATCCCCCGCTGCCCAGTCTTCTCAGGAGGGTCAATGTGTCCAATGAGTGGGTAGATAGAATCCATTAGGTACAAGCTACTCTTACAACTGAATATTTTGGTTGGATAAATTGAAATAAAATTTTCAATCCACTATTATAAAAATCTTATGGAAGATAGATGAATTATACAACTTTATAATACAGAAGTTTTCACATTTTTATAATATACTGTTAAGACAGACACCTTAAAATTGCAATTCCAGTGTTTCAAGGATCCTAGGTGAATTTGTAAATGCCTCAGCTCTGGATGTTTTTAGAAATCCTAGGACAGTGATGACGAACCTTTTAGAGACTGAGCGTCCTAACTGCAACCCAAAACCCACTTATTTATCGCAAAATGCCAAGAGTACAATAATACCTGAAAGCTGAGGTTTTAGTTTAATAAAAACATTTCACAGCCAGTCCAAGCAAATATATATATATTGGCAGTGCACTGACTGGCCATGCAAAAGCTCGGACGAGTGGCAGCTAATGAGTCATGGCTTGTGATGGCATCGCCTGGCACCACTACTCCTTTCTGAGCATTTGCATGGCCCCTATATGTGCTGTTATCCGATAATCAGATGCTGGGGCGATGTGGCTCACATGCCGACAAAGGGGGCTCTGTGTGCCCACTGTGGCACACATGCCATAGGATCGCCACCACTGGCCTAAACCTACCCTGGTGCACACGCCTAACCCTAATACTGGGCTAAAGTTCCATTGGAAATAATGCAATTTAGAAAAACCCTTCCTCTAGTAGCTTTTTCTGCACACCTCAACATTTCTGCCCATTCTAAACACATTCCAACCATCAAAATCATGCCAGGATACCTCATTTTTGTAACCATAACCCTACCCTGGTGCACTCCCCTGACCCTACTATAGGGCTAAAGTTCGATGGAAAATAGGACAATTTTGAAAAAGCCTTCCTTGAGTGGCTTTTTCTACACACCTCAACGTTTCTGCCCATTCTAAACACATTCCAACCATCAAAATCATGCCAGGACACCTCGTTTTTCTAACCCTAACGCAGTGATGGCAAACCTTTTAGAGACCAAGTGCCCAAACTGCAACCAAAAATCCACTGATTTATCGCAAAGTGCCAACACTGCAATAAAACCTGAAAACTGCCAGTCCAAGCAAATACACACACACCCCTCCTTGGCAGCACACTGACCAGCCATTTGAAAGCTCGGACGAGTCGCAGCTAATGTGTCGCAGCTTGTGATGTCATCGCCTGGCACCACTATTCCTTTCCGAGCATGCACATGGCCCCTATGTGTTCTGTTATCCAATGCTCGGCTGCTGGGGCGATGCTGGGGCAACTTGGCTTGTGTGCCGACAGAGAGGACTCTGCATGCCCACTGTGGCATGCGTGCCATAGTTTCACCACCACTGTCCTAGAATATACCATTCATAGGCAACACTGTTCCAGGAACTGGAACCTGACTTTGGGGTAATTTTACAGTATATAGGACAGCTGTTGTTGACTTCTGAGCCTTTTACTTTGGACATGCTATTGTTCTAATTCAGAAAGGCACAGGCCACTGGTCTGTAGTGAAGACAGGCAGTGAAATTTTAGATAAGAGTTGTTGGACTGCAATGAAGCAGATCAAAATTTGACAGAAAGCACACTTCTTCCCTACCATGCCTTTGTCCCAGCCCTCTTTATCCTAGGTACTAACTTGACTACACATTTTTCATTCTGACTCATTTGTAGCACCCTCCCATAAATGTTTACTTCAGAGTAATTCTGTAATAAAGAGCAAATCAAGAATATTTTGTTTTCCAAATTTAAGTGCCTAGTTTGATAGTCTTTTCCTTTTAATCTGAACTTTGAATTGGGAAATATTTATCTTTGTATGTATATGTGAGAAATAAAGTTGTGTACTTCTATGGCAAAGAGCTTGCTTCACAGAAGCATTTATGGTGCACTATTTACACTGCCCAGAGTTGTGTTTAGAAAACAAAGTGATGTCTGTGAATGAGATTGTGCATTCCTCTATGAACATCATCTTTCATTTAATGAACTATTTTATTAGCTAACCCAGCCATCAAAACATTGTTCTCCCTAATGCAGAATGTCATGTTCAGATAGCTCTGAAGGGATTTCTTTCTCAAAAGTATGAAGCTAAGATAATAGCAGATGGCTAGCATAACACAACTGGAATCTGCCTGGAGTTACGGGAGCAGCACAAACAAAAGCTGGCGTCCAATGTGATTTCCCTCATATCCTAAATTAGGCGTGGTAAATCAACCTTGATCAGTAATTTAAAGACATACACACAGAAAGTGCCTTTCCCATTTTCAATTGTGGTGGTGGTTGGTTTATCTACATAGTGTACAGAGGCTTGAGGAAAGAATCTTACCCTATGTTGGGAGAGGCTGAACACTTAGAGCAGTCCTGTTGGTGTACCTGATACCATCAAAATCCTCAGATCCACAATAATGTATATTCAATAATGCTACTCAAAATCAGGACTTAGTCCAGGAATGGAGAACCTGGGACTTTACAGTTGTTCATCTACATTTCCAATCATGTTTAACCATTGACCATGTCGGCTCAGGCTGGTGGAAATTAAAGTCTATCTTTCTTAGGATTATGAAAGCTTCAAGTCTACAAGTGGAAGGCTGGGATTAAAATGGAAACCTTGACTACAGGATATAAACAGCAAAGGGACTGAGGCACAGGGCTCAGGCACTCCAAGCTCTGGAGAGGCTAGAAGGGTTCAGAAAGAAAAGAATTCCAGTGGACAAGCAGGACAGAAAACAAATTACTGATTGACCTAGCCTTGAAAATAATGAGCAACACATTCTTCTCTTCATTCTCAACAGACAAATCAGTCTGCAGCTGGTTGATGGACAACAGCTGAGGCTAAGCACAAGCACTCAAGAAGGGCTAGAATGGTTCACCTAAGAAACTAAATGCAGACAGTGACTTTCAATCTTCCACAAGCCAGGTTAATGTACCATAACCCCACTCCCAGAAATTCCACTGCAACCCACACTTGGAATCTGCATTGGAGGATTTTTGTTTTTAAAACACCAGTTATGTTCTGTTCCTGGAGCATGATGGACTCTGTCCTAGCTGGGTCCACATCTACTTATATGAGAGTAAATAAAGGCTACTGTATGTAAGACTTATACAGATTTAATTTTTGTGACTAACCGAAGGTGGTACTTTAACTAGACCCTTCAAGATTAATCCTATGAGTATTTAGCCCAAATGATGTATGGTTCTTATCTCAGGGAGCTCCATCCCTCTGAAGCCTTGCTTGACCTCTTGTCAGCAGGAAGGAGACTAGCAAAGGAGTTTGTTTCAGGCCTCCGTGTCCTCCATATGTGCATGTTTTGATTGATGGGCCTCAATACCCTTCCAATTTGCTTGCTTTGAGTGGGATAGGGGCTGAAAGCCTGCTAAATATAGCAGATCCATGGCTTCTCCCCTTCCCAACCATGGACCCCATCTAACATATCCCAGGTTTGAACTTTGAACTTCAGAAAAAGAAGCCACCATGGAACTTTCTACTCAGGAAGGACAATCTTCTTCTTCTCTTCAATATTCCTTCTCTGTGGTTGGCGCTTTATCTTCAGATTTGGAGAGGGGTATCTGCTGCATCCTATGGTTCCTCAGGCACTTTCTCTTAAATAAGTTCAAAATCTATGCCACATTCTTATTTAAAATATTAAAACTAAGCTAAGCAGTGTTGCCACAAGACCTGCAATGTGCCCACTGGATGGTAGGCACTTCTTTCCCTCTCAGTCTTCCTTCATGTATCCCAGGAGACTCTGCATGGGAGCACTGAGGGGAGTGGAATTAGGATGACAGCTGTCCAAAATTGCTCACTCCCTTGGGGACACTGGGCAGGGCTAGTCTACTGGGCCTGGGCCTACTCAGACCTAGGAGAATGTGCCTCCTCTTAATAGAAGAGTAACAGAATAGATTCCAGGTAGTACTACACATTTGCAAGAATACAAGCTGACATCATAAAGTTAGACAATTTATTAAGATGTACGCAAGACACCAACCCAACATTTTTTTTCTGTATTTAAAATCTATGAGAGAAAGATTGCCTTTCAATTTGTTAAAGAAAAAATATCAATGCAATATTACGTTAAGACTATGCTAACATATTGCATTATAGTCACAGAATATAATTTGCATGTGTAAGGTTCAGTGTTCAGCCCTCAGTATATCCGGCTATTCCTCATGAGACAAATGCTTTCAGATAGGGAACTAAAATGCAGCAGGAGCAAGTGTGCATTCTGGGTCTGACAAAGAACCCAGTTTGACTTCCAGGTTGGTCATCACAGCAGCGGTAGATGGGCATGCACACTGGGTCCCACTGCATTTCCAACAACCCTCTGTTTCTAAACCTACAGTGGAAATAAACTTTCAAGAAAATTTCAATTAATTCGTATTTTTTAAAATGCAAGTTTATTCATTTTGGAATACTCTCAGTAACACTGTGAGAAAGGTCATGCTGCCAGTGATACAGCAACATATTAACCAATACTGCTTGTAACATTATCTTGACTTTTCACTGTTCCTGAGCTGAAAGCAGTATCCTGCTCTTCTTGCACACCAGAAGATGCCTCCTCAACAGGCGATTCTTCCTCATTCTGCACTTCATTCGATTCAGTATGTGTGTTATTCTGCACTTGAGATTCATCAGTAGCTACTGTTCCAGCCACTTCTCTCTCGGCATCCTTTTCATCATCACTTGCTTCAGTAACTTCTTTTGCATCTGTTTCTTCACTTTCTAAGGTTTCATTTAATGTAACAGAGAAATCATGAAGCACAAGTATGCAGTGTGAAAGAGGCTAGCCTATTGTTTCTGCCATTTTTATTTATTAAAGCTAAAATAAGATGCTTAATAGTACTGTGTGAGATTTTCCCACAAAATTGTCTTGTTGTCATATCAGTGCAATGTATCATGTGCCTTGAAGCAAAGTTCCACTATGAAGATAACTTCAAATAAGGAGAAACATGCTATATATGGATTATAATTTATGAACATACAGTTCAGAGGTTAAAGCTTGTAGCCATTAAAATCTGAAAGCGGACTTAGCTCATACTCATGTTGTCTAACACTAATAAAATCCAGGCTACTATATAAGCTATTTTAAAGCATAATATCATGCCATAAAGTTGCCAACTAACAAAAACAAGATTGCCTCATGTATTTGGAACTGAATAATCAAATCATACTATCTTCTGTCTCTAGAAGCAATTTGTGCACATAGAACCACTAATGTACATAGTAAACTTTCATAATGCAAGCAATTTGCCATTCATTTCGGGCAACAGGGGCAGGGAATAGTTCTGTACATGACAAAACAAATTTAATCTCGCCATTGAAGTGGATGGAGTGCTGTTTATATTTAACTACTACCCATTTTTAGATGCTATATAAAGACTTGTAAGTGCTAAAATGACAGCAGTGCAAAAATAGACATACTATTAGTGAGCCCGGTTGTACATAGCGTTTTGTAAAAAATACTTAAGACCACTAAAATGTAATGGAAGACATACCTCAGCCGAAAAACTGGAGGCCACGTTTTATAATAGGGATTTTAAACCTTGTACATAAGGAGGCATGCAAGGAAAGTTAGTATAATAGAACTGGAACAGTCCCACACAGATGAAGCAGTGCCCCAAGAGCTTTGTTAATAGGCAGACAAAGCTGGAGAAAAAAATTAGGGAAGACTCACATGCAACAATGAGATACATGAACAAAGGAAATGAGACACAATCAAGTTGAAGCAAAATGCTGACCTCAAAAAGTGTCACAAGTTTCTTCTGTGTGAACTAAACCTAAATATTGACAGAAGTGTGTATTGTTAAATGAGTAGTTTTATTTTAAACACTGAAGAGAGTAGGGCCAGTTATTTCAGTTTTTTCATATCACTTCATATTCTCATGCAATTTGGTATATCGTTATCATCATTTGTATTTAATAATCCAGCTTGCCTCCATTCCAGTAAATCGAAGGCTATATCACCCAACTGTGTCTTTCTAGGGAATACTATATATTTCTAGTAAACTAACCTGTTCATGCAAAGAACAGATGTAACAAACAGGATCAGTGTTCAGTATGCTTTATTGGACAGTCAGTTACAAGTGTATTAATTCAGAACAGCCAGTGTCTTACGAATGCCAGGATGTAATTAAGTAGTGTTATATGTTGTTGGTACAATTGTCAGGGAGAAATTGAGATGATTTTCTCAAGTTTGGCTGCAATGTATATAATGGTAGACTGTCTTTTTAAACAAAAATTCCTCAGATTGGAAAGAGATTTCCTTTGGGTTTTTTTAGTCTGAAAGTGTAAAAGCAGAAGAACAATTAGACATAAATTCAACCTTTCCAATGCAAGAGAGATTAAGAGAGTAAAGTAAAGGAGATGAAGAAGTTTAAGGGAAGGGAAAATGGAAATAGGAATTACATGAACTCACCCAGAAAATTGTAAAAACTAATTTTGAATATTACATTTACCATATAGTAATTCATTATATCATTTGTCCTATGGTATATAAGTGGTGTCGTATAGTATAGTATAGTATATAGATTGTCACAAGTTGTTTCTATTTATGCTTGTTCTTTCAATCCATCATCAAAGTGCTGTTTCACAGATCACATGGCAACAAACCCAAGTTTGCCATTAAAAGTATAACTTGGTAGAGAGGTGCAACCAACCAATACTTCTTGAGAAGTATACTTCTGTAATACTCATGTTCCTCACCTTTACAGCATATACTGAAAACATTTTAAATTTGCAAATCAAAATTAGTAAAGTGTGAAGCAGCCCAGTATTTTTTGATGAGAGGTTCAGAGTTTTGTCTAATTTTGCTTAAGAACAGTAAAATAAAGAATTAAAAATATTCAAATCTGAGGAGGATTCCAAATAGAAGAAATCAAAAAGATGTCAGTAAAAACTCAAGGAAAATCTGTTATTTTTTTTTTCTGAATGTTTCATATTGAAGATTAGGTAATTTAAACTATTTTATCTAATTTAAAAAAAAATTGTAAGCTGCCTAGGAAGGCCTCGGCAATTATAGGTGACCTCTAAATATATGTAAATACATCAAAATAAAATAAAATAAAAACACTTAGTTGGGGTCAAAGTCATTTCTGAAAATAAATAAGTAGCCCAGGAAAGAGAAGGAAGAATATCCAACATGCTTCTCAGGAAAAGTCACATAAAATAAGGTAGACACAAACAGAGAAAAGTAGATAATGCTAGAACACCTTTCCAAGCCCAGACAAATTACAAAATTATAAAACAGAAGGGAATAGAAATTAGGTAAGAGAAGATGCAAAAAGTTTCTGTTGTTGCTGGTATTGATTGTATTTAGTTAGGATCTTTTAGAGCCAGGTTATAATAATGAATTATGTGATTATACTATTAAGTAATTTATGATAATGACATAATCCTGCAAAAGTTAGTCATATCTAAATTCCACTGTAAACAATGGGATTCCAACCACAATCTTCAGTGTTTATATGGAATATATGATATAGTTTATTGCAATTAGCGCAAAGAACTTCTGCAGGATTCCAAAAATATCTCTAGTGTGACATGCTGCACTATACATTTTTGAGGGAAAGGCTATGGAATTTAAATAAACACGGCAAACCATTGGTTTATTCATTCCCTTTTTTACCCTGTGTTTGTACACAAATGACCCTTGAAGGGTTTTTTTCCCAACCTAAGTAGTCCTCACACAACTCTAGACTAAGTTTCTAAAAACACCTGCACAGGTAGAGGGCCTTGGGAACTGTGTGTCTCCTCAACTGAGTTCAGAACTCCAGCTATAAGTGAAAAGGAGTGAAGATTGACAGCTTGATAAACAAATAAATTAAGTGCAAGTAATTGTAGTAGCAATATAAAAATCAAAATTAAGCCTTACATTTCAAGAGAAAGTTAAGTGGTTTACTAAATCACCCTTTTTCCAAGTTCAACACAGTTTCCTCAAAGCACTACTATCTGATCTTCAGAACTATAGAATGAAGCTGCAGATTAATTTAAAAATAAAATATGAGAAATACTGATCCTAAGTCCCAAATATAATGTGGGGAAACCATTAAGAACCTTTATCCCTTTCTTCTCCCAATGTAATGAGAATATTTTTCAAATTAACAATGGAAAACAAGGATTCAAGGGTTCTTTCAATGTATTAATGTAACATTTTGTCATGTCTGCACATAGCTTAGAGCTTTTTTTAAATGGTAAGCACTATATCAATCTGTTTAAATAAATAAATAAATAAATAAATAAATAAATAAATAAATAACAAAGGTTTTATCTTGATAATCATTTGTATGTTCCCAAGCCTAAGCTACAGTGCTGAAAACAGGTTCTTGAGCTAAACCCTTTTCAACCTGATTGACATATATATTCCTCCTTAGTTATTCCATCCAGTCTTAGTTATTTAATTCTTAGTGCATACATACTTAAACATCAATATGTAATTGAATGGATTAGTAGTTTCTGTATTTTTCTTTCCTATTTCTGTCTTTGCAATTGTGTTTTGAATTATTTTTTCTATTTATACTGTGTTCTGGTAACAAACAAAACTCCAAACAAATGTTTGTATATATAATCAACTTACCCTGAGGAGGCCAAGGTTTTGGTTTCCATTCTGCTGTATTTTTTTCCTGCATATAATTGATACGTTCATTGTATCTAGTTCGGTCAGAAGTGAATGTTTTGTAGGCCTAAAAATAGAATTGTGTAAATGCATTTATCTCCATGCATCACAACTGAGTTTCAGTAGGTCCCTAATCACACATAAGCACTGCTGCACATACATGGAAATGTATTTTTGTTATATTCTATGAATTGCCCTTCCATTCAAGACTACTTAAAATCATATATAATAAGCATATTGAAAATGCATTTTAAACCCCTGAAAATCATAAAACCAAGAAGATCAGAACATTAAACCACTGTAACAGATACAGTGCAATCCAGTGCCTATAGACTCAGAAGTAAGTCTTACTGAATTCAGTGGGACATACTCCCACATAAATATGCATAGGATTAAAGTTTCAAAAGCCTGACAGAACAAAAAGGAGGCTCACCATTTTAAACCTATTTTAGTGAAGCAGAAGTCACTCTCCAAGGTCGTCTTGAGTCTCAGAAGTCATTTGCTAGATGACATTTAAGGTGGGATGTTTTGAATGCATAACACAGGGCTCACAAATTGAGATAAATGCATGTACGTCCCTATGACAGCTTTTGATGCAGGACATTTTGTTTGTAAATTAAGGAATGTCAGATTCAAATAATCAACAAATTTTATTGACTACAACTAAAGATTGTCACAAGCCAGAATTAAAATAATACAGATCGTAAATTGAAATAAAAGCAAAAACATAGAAATAAGAGCAAAAAGAGAGAGTGATGCCCTATACAAGCTCCACAGAGGTTGTTCCAAAATGTAAACTGTTCAAAAATGTCTGAGAGAGCAATCCTATGACAGCTAAATAGCATCTTGGAGATCCATAGAGTGCAGCAGACCTTCTAAGGCTCAAGACAGCATTCCAACCTTAGAAGATCTCTCTGTGGATCGTCCTGTTCATCCTGTCTCCAAGTTTCTCATAGTTGCTGAGGAAAGTTCTGTGGTGGCTTCCTTTCCCAAGGTTGGAATCCAACCTTAGAATGGGAGGCAATGGGCCAGTTGGCTGGAAGAGAAGAGGTGATGGACCCTCCAAATCTAATGGCCTCTCAACCCTCATCCTTGAAAGAGAAAGCAAGGTAGATGGGCTCAGAGACTTGTCTAACAAAAAAATGTGCGGAGGACAGAGGCACAAAAGGAACCTCCATCTGTCCTCTTACCTGCCAATAAGATCTCACAGGAATTTGGTTAGATGGAGAGCATTGAGGCCACGGCTCTCTGTCACTTCCATACACTGCTCTCTAAGCTATTTCATATAAGAGAAGATGATCAAAGGATTATTAAATGGGGTCAGATTTAAAGGTTTTTTACAGTGATTTTATGCTAACCGGATGTCATCCTTTAAAAAACTTAAAGCTTAAGTAAATTCTATTGACCAGATAAAGAACAGTCTTTTTACTTCTTTCTCATTATATTAAAGGCAAGGCTACAGCAATGGTGGGTTGTCTTCTGCTTGCTTAAATAGTTAGAAAGCAAACAGAAGTCCTACAGTATGTCTTACTATTTTATGGTAAGTCTTCCTGTATTTATACAGCTTGTGTCTGCAAAAGCATTTTAATGGCTAGAGTCACTTCCATAATACTTCAAAAAACGCCAGGTACACTCTAGACAGCCCATTTGTTTCCAGTTCAGCAATGTGACTAACCAGTTGATCAAAATTGGTTGATTAATTTTATTACTTTAATTACGCCTTTAAGTTAGGGGACTTTGCTACACTATCCAAGAATACAGAGTGCCTTACTGTCTCTTTCTTTCAAACTATTTCCCAATATCAGGGCAGCCTACCTTTTCAATCTGTAAAAGTAGGATTGATATTAGCAGCATGAAGAATATACAATTCAAATTTCACATACTACAATAGATTTAATATTTCAATCAAGTAGGAAACAGGTCCTATAAAAGGAAGAAATTAATGCAGGATACCATGCATTGTCCAAACAGACATTTATTTATAGCTTATTTCAGTCAGGCTTATATGATTTGTAAGATTATTTTTCTAAATGTCATTAAATCAAGATATTTGAACTAATTGTGTGGACTGAACAAACTTAAAGATAAGAATTTCTAATATCCATCTCTAAAACAGGATTATACTGAAATCTTTTCCACATTTGCCGCTGCTTTTCTTGCAAATTTAGAATTTTTGCAGAATTTGAATCAGAATTTTAAATCTCTTCTAAACAACCTATTCTAATATCCAATCATCCACACATTTACGTTATGTCTAATATTCATATTGAATCATACCAACAGATGCAGCCTGCAATCCTGCACATAAGTTCAGTGGAATTTTGTTTTCAGTTAACACAGTGGAATGTACATCTATTATATTCTTTGGGTTTCCCAGTCTGCTGTTAAACACAAGTGCTCTTTTATATTACTTTTCTATAGCAATAAGCAGAGAAAGTCACACATCCCATTCCCTTTTCCACCCATCTCAGTTCAGATTCTAGTTTTAGAGGTTTATCATCTAAGAAATGATTAGTTTAGAATCTTTTTCCTGAAAGTGAGTACTCTGAAGTATCACTTAATACTCACATTTTAAAGTTAATAAACTTATTTTAAAAAGCAAGGTAGTCCACTGCTATAAAACACTACCAGAGACATTCTAGCTGAAATCCCCATTTGGCTAAAGATTATCATTAATCCTTTTGGTATGATTATTTTGCAGATAATATAAAAATACATAAAAAGAAAGTCATATACTCACATAAGTGATACCTGCACCTGATGCACCAAAAAACACCAGATAGTAAATCAGGTTTTCTCCAGAAGATCCAGGAACACTTTGAGATGACATCTGGCGGAAAGGTACTACAAAAATAAAAACTTTGTAACTGTAAGGAACATACAGTAAGATCATAGAATAGTAGAATTGGAAGGGGCCAGAGGGTCCAACCCCCTGCTCAGTGAAGGACTGCAGGTTAAATGGTCCCTCTGTCCAGTTGCATCTTGAATGCCTCTAGTGTGGGAGAGCCCACAACCTCCCTAGGTAATTGGTTCCATTGTCATACTGCTCTAACAGGAATTTTTTTCCTGATATCTAGCTAGGATTTAGCTTCCTATCACTTGAGCCTGTATTCTGTGTCCTGCAGTCTGGAATCATCAAGAAGACATCCTGTCCTTGAGGCTAAACATGCCCACTTCCTTCACTCTTTCCTCACAGGGCTTTGTCTCTAGTCCCTCAATAATCCTTGTTGCCCTCCTCTGAACCCTTTCCAGCTTGTCTGCATCTTTCTTCAACTGTGGTGTCCAGAACAGGACACAGCACTCCAGATGAGACCTAACCAATACTGAGTAAAAAGGAACTAGTACTTCCTGTGATTGGGAAGTAATACTTCTATTAATGCAGCCTAAAATTGCACTTGCCCTTTTTGCAGCCACATTACATTGTTGATTCATATTCAGCCTGTTATTTTCAAAGATTCCAAGGTTCTTTTCCAGTTTTGTGAGCCAAGTATTCCTCATCTGCTAACAATACATTTGGTTTGCAGAACTTTGCATTTGACCCTATTGAATTTCATTCTGTTGTTTTCAGCTCAGCACGCCAACCTATCACCTTGAATCTTATGTCTTCCAGGGCATTAATTATCCCACCCAGTTTTGTGTCATCTGCAAATCTGATAATAATTCTTTGCAGTTTCTCATTCAAATCATTAATAAAAATGTTGAAGAACCCTGGGCCCAGAACTGAACCCTGCAGTATCCCAATTGTTACCTCTCCCCAGTTTGAGAAAGTGCCATTGATGAGCAATCTTTGAGGCTGATTCTGCAGCTATCTGTGGATCCACCTGACAGTTGTTCCATCTAGCCCACTTTCTGCTGGCTTGCTAATCAAGATACAAGGGGTCTTTTATGAAAAGTTTTGCTGAAATCAAGATAGATTTATGTCCACAGCATACCTATACTCCATCAGGGTGGGGGGTTGCCCAATCAAAAAATGAAATCAGATGAAATCAAAATGTTATGATCAAGATAATCTAGAGATGACATTTTCAAAAATTATATAGATAGCAATGTCAATATTATAAGAGGTAGATAAAGAACAATAGGAACAATATTACTTAGAGAAATGCAACTCTTTTCGGTGTCAAGTGAAGACCTTTTTATTTTCCCAGCATTTTAACAGTTTAAATTTTTAGCTTTGTTGTTCTATATAGCATTTTATTCTGTATCTCTGCAATGCTTCTATGCTGATTCAATTGCTATTATGGTTTTGTTGTTTTAAATTATTTTTTGTTTGTATATGTGTCTTTTTAAACTTTTGTTTACTTTGTTAACTGCCCTGAGAGCCTCGGCTATTGGGCAGTATAAAAGGAAATAAATAGACTCCCAGGATTGTACTTTCACTTATCTTTTTCTTTTTTTGGGGGGGGGATGGTAAACTGACTTATTAACAAGCAGAGTAGTCATTCAAGTTCACATATATAGAAATTATGCACAAAAAGATCATACAGAGATTAAAATATTTAGAGTTTTTATTATATAAATGAATATATGTATTACTAACAAAATGAATTTTATAGATTATAAAGTTTTAAATGAAGGGCAAAACTAGATGTCAATGAACATATACAGATTTCAAAATAACCAGTATGTAAAGGTGAGGGGAACAGAAACATCAAGGAATGGGAATGGCATTTCTCTCCAGGCCATTCCACTACCAACCAGGTTTAGTTCTGATCTCAGAGCACAGCTGAGATGCCAAGGAGAATCTGTCAGTCTACATTTCCATTATTCAGCAAAATTTGGAATAAGTATTTGCTGACAAACAAAGCAATCCCACCTTAACATGTTAAGACCCATGATGAACTAAAAAATTAATTTGCTAGTAATTTAAACAATAGGTGTTACATAAGTTAACTACAAAGATTTTTTTTTCTTTTTTAAATGATCATTCCCATAGGAAAAGGTTTCCCAAGAGAAGGTTCTACAACTGGTAAACAGTGGGATAAGTAAGCCTTCTAAAAGGCAAGCAGAATTCTAAGGCCTCCCCACTGCACAATTCTATATCTACTCAGAAGTAGGTCCCTGTTCAGCAGGACCTGCTCCTAGACAAAGAGGAATAGGATTATAGCCTTAATGTTGGAATTCACAAGCTCTTTTTCAAAACATGTTCTCTGCTTCCAAGCCCAACATTTTCATGCTTTGAGGGCAAGATAATTAGGTTAGCTTGAGCTTCCTTTATTACTCCAAGCATAGTGCTGTTACTACTTGCAATAATTTCATTTGTGGCTAATGGCCCAATGTTTCCTCCGAATTGAGTTAAGAGGGCAACCAGATAGATTACTAAGGAAGTTTTTAATTATGCTCTCAAAGACTCTTAGAATAAATTTTTAACAAGGTGATTTACCCTGCTCTTTTTCCTGGTGATTTCAAATAGAATTTCTACCTCCCTAGTTCATATTAAAGATACATACTAATTCCTTCCCCCTCTGCCACCCTTTAGGGTTGCTTCCCTTAAAGATTTGGGGTTCACTTTGTGGTGAACTTAATTTTGCTGGTATCTCCCTCATATGCATGGATAGTGTTACTTTGGCTAGATAAAGAGCCACAAGTTTGCTATAGAATGATTCAGTCTTAAACAATGGGGAATGCAGCTAACAGGTGTCAACTGTAAACCAATTAATTTTAAAGGACACAAAAGAGGTATTTTAAAGGCAAATTTATAGAAATCGAATTGTATTCATTTCCCAAATAAACCGTTACTAGGCTTTACATTTATCCTTCATGGCACAGTTCCTACTGTCTTGTATATGTGCATGTTTAACTTGCAGCACTTCCGTACAATGGTTTTCACACAGTAAGTGTGCAGCTATAAATCATATCTTTTTGACAACTGTGGAATCATTTTATTATAACTATTTATAGGTTTCCTCTAGTGCGGAACCCTCTCAAGGTGATAGCATCTTTCAAGGTACAGAAAACATGTTCTCACATCACCAGGAAAATCACAGTCTAGTAGAATCCAGCCACAGGAGCACACTGGTGATTTGGTATCACTGGCAAAGCTGCAGCCTGCCCCTTGTCCCCTGTCCCATGTTGTTATATCTGCATCTCTTACCAATATTATCCTTTTCTCCTTTTTCAGCTTATGAAGCAAAAATGTGATTCTACTGTTACAGGAACATTTTAGGGATGGGGAAATTATTTTTGCCCAGGAAGAATAACTGTCTGTGCAGTCACCCATCGCTCATGATGCTGCAAAAGGGCTATTCCACCTGGACTTCGTCTACCTTCCACTCATTACATAGCAATAAGACAAATGCCTGCGATAGGATGCTACAGATTGGCTGGAGTCTTGCACTTGCTAGATTCATAGCAATGACTGCTTTTTTCTGTAGTTACATTATTAAGACTTTAAATACAATTATAGCCCTTTCTAGATCTAAAGATTGTTTTAAGACGTTTTTTAATAACCTACGAAAGCCTAGAGACACCAGCCGTTGTTAAGAATCAATAATGTCCAAACACTACGAGGGTGGGGGGCGTTCGATCCACCTGGCCAGAAATTGCCCAGCAGGTTCTCTTCGCTTACTCAGAGCCACATGGGTTCTTTCTCTGGATGTCTCATCTCAGTCGTGTTTCCACCAAACTACCGGCCTTTTTTCAAGACCTTCCTACCCTATCCACCGTCTTTCTTTCCAGTGTGAACTCGTACTTAGTCCGAGCTCGACTCCACATTGCCCGGCGAAAGCCTTCGGGTGGCCTGGCAGTGACGGAGCCCTCCTCCCCCTCCAGTAAACAGCCCTGCTCGTGCCCCGTTGCTCAATTCACGGAGGAGCAACGCGGGGGGCGAGAGGCGCGCTTCCCCGGAAACGTCGGTGGCTGCCCTTTCCCCCTGCGCGCAAGCACGGCCCCGGGGCTGCGTTCGCAACGCTCTACTGACAGGCAACGCCGTCGCTGCCTCGCCGGCGCTGACGGGCTGGGCTAATGGCATGCATTATTAAGGCCCCGTGTTCGGCTCCTCTCCGTTGCCTCATGCCGGTGACCTTCACGTCTCCTTTCCCGTGCACGCTCAGCTGCCAACGCAAACAATTCCCCTCCGCGCGACCTCCTTGCGCAGGCACGTCAACGCAGACAAGCGGGCTGGCCGCGCCGCTTGACCAGCAGCTCCCGCTGCGTCGGAGGGCTGTCGGTCCCCGCAGCGCCCGAACGCCCTTCCCCGACTCACCGTGCCCGCAGCACAGAGCAGCAGAGCGCGCCAGGCGAGAGGCCAAGCTCTGCCACGCCGTCTTGCACAGGTACATGGTGGCTGCGGGAAGAGGTGGCGGCGCCGCAGCACCGACCGGGCGTCCTCGAAAGGCTGAACCTGCGACGAGCTGGCCGCGCAGTGGAGAATGACAGCCGCTTCGCGGGAGGAGGGCCGACCAGGCGGAGACCGAGCGCACGGCTCGCCCAATCCGTGGCGGGCGCTCCTCCCTGCCTACGCTTAGCCTGCCCTGCGGCTATCTTCGCACACGCTTGGCAGGATCTTCTCTGTTGTGTCCTAGCTCCTGCCCCTGGAAAATCGGCGTGCGTGCGGACGGGGGGAGGGTGGCGCTTGCGCGAGGCGGCCTCACACGGGGCAGAAGCCGCAACAGCGCGCTGACCCTGCAGAAATGCAAGCATGGCGCGCGGAGGCGCGGGACTGCACCTGCAGCGCAGCCCTCGCCAGAGGAAGCCCTTAGCAGCACGCGGGGTCCTTCCAGCCCTGCGTTCTTGTTCGCACTATGGCCAGCCAGCTGCCCAGAGAAGCCCAGCAGTACTATTTCCCAAATCATTTCCCCTAGCGACTGATGGAACATTTTGCTTCAGATAGCCTACTCCATGAATTTATCCACTGCCTTTTTAAAGTTCTCCAAATTGGTGGAGATCCGTTCATTTTGGGGAAGAGAAGTCCATCGTTTAACTGCGTCGTGTGAAGGATTCTTTTTAACTAGTAGCAACAATGTTTTCTCCTACAGATTACAATTTATTGCTACAATGGAGACACACTCAAAACAGATGACCCGTAATTAGGGCTGCTGTATAAAGAAAACAAAGCAGAAAGTGCACTAATCTTTATAGACACTTCCCTGCACAGTAGACATACTTCTGAGTAGATGTGTGTAAGACAGATACTTTTCTATGTAAAATAGGAAGAATAAATTATACAAAGCATTAAACTGAATGTATTTTATTTGTAACTCTTAGAAGTGCTCACAAAAAGCAATAACATTTCAGCCACTTCCATACTTATTTCAGGAAGATCAATGTTTACTGAAGAATGGATACAACAACCAATAGTTTATTTGCTAAATAATCTTTTTGAAGAGTATACATCAGCTACAAGAACTTTTTAAACCTGGAAAAGAGATTTGAAGAAGATTATAAAAACATACTTTATTGTGCAACAGTAGCAAATGCACACTTTGCAATACAATATATTCAAAGAGTAGCCCTATTCCCTGAAGTCAGGTAACGTGGCAGTCTTACAAACTGATGAAAATTAAGAATGGGGAGCAAGTGCCTGAGAATTCCTTTTTACACTTTTAGTCATGAGAAATTGAAAGAACAGCGACTATCTATTTTAATATCATAAACACGTACTTCACATGTTAACTGACGAACATTCAATCTTTTAGAACCTAGTAGAGTAGGGCATAATAATTTCAGTCTAAAACCAGGAAACAGTCTAATAAAGAAGTAAAGGGCAACTATTCCCAGAATTGGCATGCTTATAGAAATGCAGCTTAATGCATCAGCAAACTGCACAGGGGCTGTTCTAAGTGAATGTCAAATAAACAATTTTTAGTTCAATTAACTATATGTATGGGACTTCCAACATGCAAACACTGTAATAAATGAGCCACTTGCAACTCCCAAGGTTGGGGCTATAGCTATCCATGATATCCAGCCTACTATTCTGGGACATTTTAAATCCAGAAACATACCACATGGTGATAGAATCAAGGCCAGAAATATATGTATACATCATAATGCCACTATTGTACAATTGCTAATGAAAGGAAGACAGATTCATATTCTTCCTCACCTTCCCATGCTGTCATTTGGAATAATAAGGAACAAGAATTCTGAGCATACATTGGAAATGTACCTATCTGCCATACTCAGAATCAACAATAACAATGATTACTGATTTATCATTATGAGAATTGGCCTAGACTTCCCCTCTCCTCCTCTGATGTGGCAGAAAAATGGATGTTTTCCCTTCCAATCTTAGATAACCTGAAAATAGCATTAATTTCAAACTCTAACTGCAGTTAAGTTACAGCAAGCCAGCTTCATAACCCAAAGTCTAAAGTTGGCTTGTTTAGCCTAAACAATTTCTCTACATTTGACTGTAACACAGAACTAAGACTTCAGAAGGTGCAGGGAAGGCCTAGAGAATGTGCAAGATGCTCACCACTGCTTGTTCTTGTAATGAGAAGTCATTGTAATAATATTTGATCACAGCCATTACATGCTACAGCAGTAGAAGGTGGGGAAGAGGAAGGTGTCTCTGATATTTAAATATGGCAGTTAGTTAGCAAATGAAAAGTAATTTACCTCTTGATTTAGAAATTGGAATACAAAAGACCAGTACTTATGGCAGCAAATCATGGTTTAATTAACCTACAGTTTGTTGGCCAGTATGCCACATGTAAACTGCTTCCACTTCAAATAATCAACCTCCATTAAGCTCAGCTAGAGAT
Organism: Varanus komodoensis; assembly: GCF_004798865.1. NCBI lineage: Eukaryota > Metazoa > Chordata > Lepidosauria > Squamata > Varanidae > Varanus > Varanus komodoensis. Next base: position 3,922,320 of record NW_025335589.1, read on the forward strand.
TGCTGTGTGATGAGCAAAACTGGACACTGGGTTATTTATTACTGTATTCATTAAATTTATATGCCACACCTCTTAGCCAAAAGCAATCAGGGTGGCTTACACAAACAAGAATAAAAAAACAATAAAACAGTACAATTTAAACAATTTAAATCAGGGTGATCTAACTTTTCATACCTCAAGGGCCACATGAGGACTTTGACACAGAACCTGAGGGCTGAACAAAGAATTACATTTCCATATCATAAAGTGTTCACAATATATTTAGTTCAGTACACACAATTATATATTTAATTAACCATTAAATAGGAAGATAATCACTGCTCAATCTTAAGATGATTTCAGGACTAACTGAATGACAGGCCCATGCTTTGCAGACATCACAGGCAACTCCTTCTCTGGCCATAGCCCTAACACAATGACTGCTCCTCTGGGGTGGCCCATCCCTTTCTTTTCTGTTTCTCCCACCCAGAAACCCTCCCATGTGACACCCCCCCCCCCCAGGTCCCTCTTTCCTTCTTGGAATTAATGCGCTGAGCATCTTGTACCAGAGCCAACCAGCTCTTCCCAGTATGGCCTGCCCACAAGTGCAAAGGCGCTCAGCTCCTGGATCGGCACAGGGTATGCTGGAATAAACCTCTGCAAGGCCACCAGACTGACCCACTCTCTGCTTGAGATCAGGCTTAGGAGATCCAATTTCAAGTCTATACTTGGCCACTAAGCTCACTAGGTGACCTTGGGCCAGGCACTGACTTTCAGTCTCCCCTGTTGGTGGAAGGATAAAATGAAGCTAAAGAAGAGGATTAGATCAACTGTCCTGGCTGCCTTACAAGAGAAAAAAAGCAGGGCATACAGGTGATTTCAAAAAGTGAGAAAGCTATCAGGAAACCAGACCAGTTGAATTCCACTGCCAGACTGGTTGAATTTCTTCCTACCCAAATTTCTGCTGCAAGAAGTGGCATGCAAGAAGAAACAAAGTTGTTCTCCAAGCACACAAACTGTTCCAAACCATTCTGAGGTCCCCCTGACAGAGTGGCTCCTTGGCCTCCCTGCTTGCCAGGGCTTCTAGCAGCTGCCAACAGAGATCTGCCAGGAAGTGGAGGCTGCCCTCCTGCTGGTCAAGGTGCTGGAAGAGGCCCCGTAGCATGGCGTGAGGCAGTGCTGCAGTCAGTCCTCTGCCTGCAGGAGGGCACTGAGCCTGGGCTCCTTTGCCCTGGCCACCTTGCACTACTCCTGCAAGGCTGTGATCTTGGCCACCTAGCTGTGCTTGGCACTGAAGTCATGTGCCAGGAGGCTCAGCAGCTCAACCGACAGCAAGCTGCCCTCCGGGCCACAGTAGTAGTGCATGAATGTGATGCCACACTACTTCAGGGTGGTCCTGGCTGGCAGCGCCACCTTCTCATTGGTCTTGTACAGCAGTGGCAGTGGGATGGTGTAGCTCAGTGCTTCTTCCATGCCCACCAGGCCCACACAGGCCATGGTTGTTGTGGTGATGGAACTAGACCACAGCAGGCCAGAAGCGTGGAGGGACAGCAGCTAGAAGTGGTGCTGTGTTGCCAGGCGGGAACTCCAGCAGGACATGCTACCCTGACCTGGCAGACACCTCTTCTGTCTCCCAGCAGATGCAGCTCACCTTCCCAGGTGGAGGGGATGGGAATGCCTCCAGTCTGGTCTCTTTTCTGGGTGTGGGTAAGAAACCATGGTGGCAATTGCACCACCTCAGCAGATGTGTGTAATCCCAACCAATCCCGACCAATCAGAAGGGGGAGCCTTTATGTCCATCAGGTGGAGCAGTGGAGGGCATGCTGGGGCAAGCTCTCATGAGGCCACCAACCTCAGGGAGAGTGTGGAATGGGATGGCAGCCTCAGGACAGCTCGCACACAATCATGCTTGTGCCACTGATGGGATCTGACTAGAAGGAAACAGGAGGCTCCGAGAGGCAAGACAGCCACAGAACAAGGCCTCAGGGGCTGCATGCAGCCCACACACCACATGTTAGACCACCCAACTTAAATTAGAAAATGATTAAACTGGGGCCACCCAATTTAAATGCTAAAATAATGAAACAATAAAATAACAAGCTAAATAAATAAATAAATAAATTTAAAGCAGTCATTTCAAAAATAAGAAATAAGAATAAATATAAGTATCACCTGGCCAATAAACACTTAATAGCAATAGCAACAACAATATACTAATTAAAACCACTCAGTCACCAAAGTGACTATGAAATAAAACATGTCCTCAGTTGGCACCTAAAAGAAGGAAATGCCAGTGCCAGGCAGATCTCTTTTGGTAAAAGATGTAAAACCCTTTACAGAGAAGGCCCTTCTCCTAGCCATTAATGGAGAAATAACCCATAGTGTCTGGATTTGCACATCATAAAAGTACCTATCATCAGGCCAACAGCAGGATAAATAGGCAAATGGCAGCAGCTCATATGCAACCTCACAAATTGTATGCTAATTGACTCATGATTTGTCACCATTACATATAATCAATTAACAAATGAAGAAACTTATTTTAAAATAAGACAAATGTATTACTTTTACAGCAGATAAACACAACAAGGCTGAGGAGGAAAAAGGCTTAGTAGAAATACAGCAGTGGTACAAGCCTCCTAGAGGATGGCAATTAATCTTATATAAACAAAAGAAACCAGTACTAGGAGTGTACAGCTTAATTTGCACACTTACCATAATAGTATAGGACCATCGCTAAGTTCCTTGCCCTGCCTTTCTCCTTTCATATTCTGCTATATCTGCATTATGTTCTTTAATGAGCTAAAAATAAATATATATGATTAAACATCATGAGGAATCGCAGCACAAATTATTTTATTATGGTCAGGCCACTAGTGACTTCATTCTTACCAGAAACATTTAAACGTATTGAAGAGAAAAACATAGAGTGGAGGCTTTAACAAAATGAGTACAATCATTTTACCTTACTTTTGAGGCTAACATTGAATCTAAAGAACCCTATACAGTCTTGCCAACTATCAACTGTCCTTCAATTACTGAAGCTTACTTTTCTGTAGATACTCATTCACTACTTTTCTGTCACTCTAATACTGTCAAGGCAAGGAACACATGTATACTAGTACAGCTTTACTGTCAATGAGATGTACCTGTACAATTTTTAAGAATCATGACCAATACATTCTTAGCCCCTGGTTTGAAAATCTGTAGCAAGAACAAAGTTTACCTATTCCTATACCTTAAAGGAGTAAGATAATGTTTCCAAAACTATGAAGTGTGCTACAGAAACGGAACTATGATTGCTCAGATTATGAGAAATCAAGGATGTGACCTGAACTAAAAGAACTATTGTATTTCATTTACTGAGATAAATTACTAATTGTTACTGAACGTATTGCTAATCTCTTTTTACACACAAACATAAGAACAGACATGCTGAATCACAGAATAGTAAAGTTAGAAGGGGTCAGCAAGGCCATGAGGCTCAACACAGAACTCCAAATTAAAGTATCCCTCACAGATTGTGTTCTTGAATCCCTCCAGTGTGGAAGAGTTCACAACCTCTCCAGGTTCATCTAGTCTGACATTCTGTTCACACAGTTGTCAACCAGCTACCAACAAGAAACCCACAAGCATGAATGCAGCAGCACCTTCCGGCCCATGTTCCCCAGCAAGTGGTGTACATAGACACACTGCCTCCAATATTGGAGAAAGTATATAGGAATCAGAACTAGTCACTATTGATAATCTTATCTTTCACGGCAGCGGTAGTGAATTTCATAGTTTACCAATATGCTGTGTGACATAGTACTTCCTTTTCATCTGTCTTGAATGTCCCACCAGTTAGGATGGGATGATACCAGGTTCTCATATTACAAGAGAGAAAAATTGTCTCCCTATCCACTTTCTCTACACCACAAATAATTTTGTGCACCTCTATCACGTCTCTTTCCATTTGCTTTTTCTCTAAGCTAGACAGCCCCAGATATTGTGACCTTCCCTCACAGTACTTCCTCCAGCCCCTTCTTTTCTTTGCTTTTTTCCAACTCTCCAATATCCTACTTCAGGTACAGTGACTAAGAACTTTACACAGCTGTACATACATTAGCTTTGTATTAAACATTAGTAGCCTTATTTAACATGGAATTTGCTTTTTCCCAGCAACCTCACAATAGCTGAACATTTTCATTGAGGTGAAGATGATCCTTACCAGCGTCCAAATAGCAATTGTTGAAGCAAAAGTCAGACCAACTCTGATCCAGTTAGGATTATTTGGATCATCCTTCCTTGCCCTGAATGCAGAACGAGTCAATGCTACAATAAAGGAATTTAGAAGTATGTTAATTCTGAAATGTGCGCAAAAGAAAATTTGGAGAAGAGAAATATCTGTTCAGTTATGAAAAAGGAATTTCACTGTATTCTGCAGAAAGAATAATTCCTCAGTAATTCAGTGTACACATGGACTCATGGGGAAGGCAGAAAAGACAACAAATTGATTAATATTAATTTCAGTTGATGAAGTGAAATAATTGTGAAAAGGTATAATTGTTACTATATGGCATTTTACTCCACAATAAATAGATTAGCATAGGACTCCTGTGTGCTAGCAACAGTGTTTTTGCAACTAAAATTTATCCTTGAATAGCTATGCAGAAGTACTTTCGGCAAAAAGCAATCACACAGTACTATGCTTCTCTGATATTTTAATGCTTAAATTTCATGGAAAGACTCAACTCACTTTATTCTGCAATGTGTAAAATACAATTCTTGGGGTTGCAGACAATGGGAATCCTACTTAAAAGTTAGACCCACTGAAATTAATAGGACTTGTTAGACTCAGGCCTTTGTAAGAGACAGAAAGGATGTGGATTGAAGAAAATCAGTTTTAATTAGGGGCTGCACGAGCCGAAAGATAGCTCCACAAACCCATCAACTTGGTAATGAAACTCCAACCAAACATCTCGTTATTTACATAACGACAGCGTCTCTGCTACCATGCACTGTGCTAACCAGAAACTACGAAGAGTCCATGTTGACGTACTCACATTTAGCCAAGAGGAAAGGGGAACCCTGCTGAGGCAGGGAAAGAAGGCATGCAAATAAAATAAATAAATTGGAAGGTTACGCGTAAGACTCTCGAGTGGACCTCACACATTCACTCGAGGACAAAATAGGCGCAAAGAAGAAGGGGCCACTGGGGAAGAATGCTATTCATTCATTTCACCAGGTTAGCAAATAACAACAAGCCCCACTCGGTCCCGGGTAACTCACTCAGGGTCAGATTTCCCGGCAACAGCAAACCCCGCAGATTCCGCAAGGGCGCCGCCATGTTGATTTGTTCCCTTCTCGTCTGGGAAGGTCCCCGGAGTGACGGGACCAGCGCGCCAATCAAACAGCACGAGCGGCGCAGCTAACAAGGTAAGAAAAGGAGGCTTCAAGCGGGAAGAGCGCCCTCTACTGACAAGCTGACTGGCCGAGTCTGCAGCCGAGCACTCACCTATGCAATTATTAAAAATCCAGAATGCCTCAGTAGCAACGAAATTAATGAAATTAGTTTTAATTAATGAAATAAACACACACCGAAAGGTCCCTTTGCATTTCCACTACTTTGGAACACATCACTAGAAGAGCATGATCATGCCCTTTCCTGAAATCACTGCACTAGAAGAGTTCTCAAACATTATTGAGTTGATATTACTGGGATTACTTTAAACATATCAGATCCTCAAGTGTCTACACTTTGTAAATTATTAGGGCCCAAGTATGTCCACTGTTGATGCCACCCCTGAATTCACTTATTGTGAAATACAGTTATCAAAACTGATATTTTTAAAATAAGTACATTAGACTTATTTAATGTAATTTAATGTAAATTAAATGAAATTAGATCAGAGGACTCACACTGAAATCTACTGAAGACTAAAGCTTTTGTTAAAACAGGAAACCACTGTGCATATACACAGTTAAACTATGGAATTCATTTCCATAAAATATAGTGATAGCCTCAGATTTTGATGGTTTTAAAAGAGAATTCTATAAATTCATGGAGGACATAGCTATATCCTTCCTCCAGTATGAGAAACAGTATGCCTATGTACATGTTGCTGGACAACATGGGTGGGAAGGTGCTGTTGCACTCATATCCTGCCTATGAGTTTCCCATGTGCAGCTGATCGGCTGCTATGTGAAAGAAAATCTGGCCTAGATGAACCCTTGGTCTGATCTACAGAGGCTGTTTAGGAACATCTTTACTGCTGTGTTTGATATAAAAAGTTAAATCAGCTAAGCTTACAGTCTAGGAGTCAACACTACCTATTCTATTATGACTGCACTCTTACCATATGCATAACACACTTGGACTTATTTCTGAGCAAACATGCATAGGATTGTGCTATATAAAATCTTATGCACAACTACCTGAGAGTAAGAGCCATTGATCACAGCAATAATTCTAAATAAACATGTATACAATTGGGCTGCATGCAATTTCAAATTCAATAGCCAAGGTAGGAATCTCACCAGTTGCAAGATTTCAGGCTTTAGTCCTGATAAGGTGGTTCCTCACAATTAAAAAAATGCCCAGCATCCTTGAACCAATTTACTATTTCTTAATCGCAGTAACATTCCGGAATAAATATATTGCAAGCCAATCAGATTCTTCCACTGTTACAGATATGTTGTTCCACAGCTAGTTTTTCCGGTGTTGAGTTCATTATGTAGTCTGACTTTTCCACTAAGGTTGAAAAAGCAGCAGGAAGTCAACAAGCAGACGGAAGAAAGAACTTCTTCACATAACTAATTAATGGAATTAACTGCCATAGGGTCTGGTGACTGATTGCTATTGGCTTTAAAACAAGACAAGATTCATGACAAGATTAGACAAGATTCATGATTGATACATCTGTCAATAGAAGTACTAGATCTAACCATCAGACTTGGAGGTGATACACCTCATAGTATCAGATACCAAGGGCATAACAGAGGAGAGTTATTGCTTTTGTGTACAGTTCTGTGGGATTCCCAGCAGCATCAGGTGGACCAATGAAAGGGAAACGATAATAGACCATTGTTCTCACTCAGTAGAACTCTTCTTTTATTACAAAGAAATCCTAACATTAAATTTGCAATTTTTTTTACTAACTTACCATACTTTGAATATGAGAGCCTGAACCTGATATAGTAAAGTAAGGCTAAGAGATGGGATAATAGTGAGTATTATTGTAGTATTTCCAGATTTAACTTCTACGAGTTTGCTGAGCTCTTCGCTCTGAACAAATCACAGTACAACCTAATACATGTCTTGTTGCCAGTGTGTCGTCAAGTCGTCTCCATCTTACGGTGACCCTATGAATGACAGCTCTCCAAAATGCCTTGTCCATGAATCTTGCCTCAACTCTTTTACATTCAAGGCTGCGGTTTCCTTTATTAAGTCAACCCATCTCTTACTCAGCAGTAACTTCCAATGCACTGAACGGGGTTTATTGATACTAGTCTGTTACTGCACCATCTCGCTTGATGAGGAGTCCTGGAGAGCTCCAAAGATTACACATTATTTTTTGGTGGAGTCTAAAAAAAAAAAAAAGGTACGAGAGGTATAGCCCAGCCGCCGCTTTGGGTCGGCCCCTGTCCAGCGCGCAGGCGCAGTGCTTCCACAATGCACAGTTACCAAGCCTGAGAGGATGTTCCCATTTCCCGACTTACCTTGTAAGGCCTATTGAATCTAAAGGGGAAAGCAAACCAGAAAAAAAAATGGGGTCGTGGCGCATGCGCACGGACCTTGGTGACCCGGCTGGGGAAGCCCTCACTAGCGGCCATTTTGGCGGTGCCTCCTCTCTCTGGCCTGTTCAGTTACCACGTGAACTGCCCGCCGCCTGGGGCTCGCTGTGGGGTAGGGATAACCGGGCGCAAGTAGCACGGCGGTTTGGAGAGGCCGCGGGGAACACAAACGAGAGTAGTAGTAGCAGTAGTAAACGACGGCTGGGCTGGTGGTAGCGGCAGAGACGGCGGCCTGGCGGGCAGTCCCTCCCGGGAGGCGGCGACAGCAGCGGTAGTAGGAGTGGCGGTAATCAAGCCGAAGCAGAAGGGTGCTGGTTCACCGGCCCGGTCGCAATAAGAAGGGCGGCGGCGGCGGCAGTAGTGGCGGAGAGGATGCCGTCAGTGAGCCTCCCACCGAAGGAAAACGCGCTTTTCAAGCGCATTCTGGTAAGTGAAGGAGGCCTTTCGGCGAAGCCCGCTCGCCCGTTAGGCGGGATTGAGAGGGGGCTCCGCGCTCTCTTTCCCCTGAAGCTGCCCCTACCCCCACTCCATGGTGGTGCTTCCCTGCTTTCTGCGACTCGCGGACGACAAGCTCGTTCTCCCGCCTTCGCCTAGGTCAGCCCCTTTAAAGAGACCGGGACCAGCGTGCCCCAACCCCTACGGGCTGTATGACAGATGCCCCTTAACGGAAGGATTTCCTTGGTTAAGCCAGCGTTCCCTGTTCCAGAACTGCCCCGCAGAACGTATTTGGAATTCCCTGAGAACTCTCCTCGGCGTGCCTTAAAAGAGATCTCTGTGCGAAGAAGGCCAGGTGGAGGGTAGTTTTAAAAATATCCTCGCGCTATGGACAGCGTGGGCAGGAAAGTTATGCAGTGAGCAAGGAGCGTAAGGGCTTCTATTCAGCCAGACTCTAGTTACTAAAAGAAAGTTCCGGAGAGGGTGGGTTGAGGTGGAGGTCTGTTTGCAGTTAAAGGAAACGTTGAGTCGCTGAGACCTTATTGTGCCCTTGCTCTGAACACTGAGTACTTTGAAAACAGCTTGTCAGTGACCATGGCAGACTGCTTCAAACTCCCGGGGCGTTGTTTAATGTCTGGTAGTGAAAAATTGGCTTGGTGACTCGTTCTTTCTATATGCCAGTGGAACAAGCCCTACTTGTGTGTTAACTTTTACAAGTGAAAATTTGTCTCTGGTATTTTAATTTGAAATGATGCTTCACTTTATTGACTGAGTCTACAGGATGTGAACTTAGTGCACTAATGTGAACTTGGATACACTATTTAGCCAAATAAATATTGAAGTGTGATCTGTTAAATGAGTCAAGCTGATTTAAATATTTATAAAATTTATTAGAAATAAATAATCTAAAATGCCAGTATTGTATTTTATATATCATTTTCTTGATTGCAAGAAGTCAGAACTGTGAAAATATTGGTCAGTTAACACAGACTTGTTTTGTATTGGCTATCATATTTACTTAACTTTGAAAGCAAGTCTATCCAACATGTTTTAACATTTGCCTGGAACAATCTATATTTATCAAACAAGTTAAGATACACTTACATTATTTTCAAATAGTTAAAAATACCTAATATTAAAGCAGTATAAATAGTAAATAACACAGAGCATAATACTGTCATAGATTAGTGTTTCTAAACCCTGTTAATTGCAGTGAAAGTTGAATATGTGCTGGACTGTGCCCATTTTCAGCTTCTGTAGTTGCTAAGCCTGCAGTTCTGGAAAGTTTCATGAGTAGCAAACAAGAGTCCCACTGAAAATGATTGTGGCACAAAGGTATTCGAAACAAAAAGAAAATGCTAAGGGAAAAGTTTTCTTCCTTTTATCAGCTGCATGTTCTCGTAAATTACTTGACTATAACATTTAATCAGGTATTTATTACAATGTATGTATTTAAGCTAGCAAATTTATTTATGCTTTTATCCTGCTTCTCCATGGATTGTTCAGAGAAGCTCACATGGAGTATGCCCATTCAGGCACTAATTCAGGTCCACACATGCACGGTTTTGGTACTGCTCTTGGGCTGTACATGGTCACTGTGCTTGCAGATCATCACAGTGTGCATTCAGACTATTTGTTCTTTGCACGGTTGTGTAAACAAAACATATGTGGATAGCTTAGGGTTCCTTCTGAACCTACTATTGAGTTTTATTAGGCTGGATTCTGGATCTGTATTTTGTTGATGGAAGTGGAATGGTGTACATTGGTCTCCTGCAATAGCAGGGGGTTGGACCCGGTGGCTTTCATGGCCCCTTCCAACTCTATGACTTCCAATTCTATGATTCTATGAAATGCTGCAATTATAGAAGAAGCCTCTGTCCAATTTGTGGTGTGTGGGGGGAGGCCATCTATTCTTCATAATACATGTGCACCACAATTCACTGCATTCAGTGAAGACCCTCTGTGAAGCATTTTTAGGGGTTGGGGTTGTACTTAGAGGGAAGAGGCAGGAAAGTGCTTGTAGCAGCTCAGTTGCACAGGCCTCTATCTAGATCCAATCCATTGTGTGCAAAAGCCTGGATCATAAACCAACTTTCAGTTAAGGTTTGTTGTTGATTTGGCTTGTTTGGCAGCATAATCCTAGGTTCAGATGTGCCTATGTTTACCTCTCAAGTCAGCAGGAGAAACAAAGCGGAAGCAAACAAGTTGTGTGAACTAGCATACAGCTTCTGCACATTGTGATTTAAGAAGCTAGAATTTCTGACTTGTCATCACATGCGAGTGTAGCCATCCTGTGCTGGATTCTATCATAAAGACTGCAGTGGCTGATGGTGAATGTAGACAGTAATTATTGCTCCATTGTTGCTACTGGGAGTAGGCTTTTGGTACAACCAGTTAGACCTAAAGTGAGGAACTTACTTCAGTGTTGGTTGCTTGTCCCAGCATGTTTGTGTATGTCTTAATATTATTACGCAAATAAACAGGCCTGTAAAACACTTTATCAAGTGCATTTCTTGGACTCGTTGAGATGATCCCTTAGCTTCTAGAAAATGATAACCATATCATGAAGTTTTCAAATACTTTTCAAATACAAGGTAAAGGAAGTAAATACGATTCAGTCTTAGGATAAGTTGTCACCATTCTGTTACACAGCTAGTCCATGCCAGTTGCTTTGCACACTTAGACCATTGTATTTATAGAAAAAATGACCTTTTTCTTAGGACATTTATAATTTTTATTAGTGTTCCAGTATGGTGTAGTGGTTATTGTTAGACTGGGCCTCAGCAGGTCTGGTTTTTAGTCCCCAGTCAACCATGATGCTTATTAGGTGACTTTGGGCCAATTACAGATTCACAGCCTAACCTACCTCACAGGGTAATTGTTGAGATAAAACGGAGAGGAGGAATACCTTGTAAGCTGCCTTGGGTTCCTTGTGAGAGGGAAAAAGGTGGAGTAAAAACGTACTATCAAAATAATAATCATGAGTGAGATGAAAATACATGTATGTCACAACTTCAGGAAGCTGTACAAGTGGAACGTGCTTTGTGCGTGGAACATGTGACAGTACATTCCAGCAACAGAGACATTACATCTATGTATATGAGTTGCTGTGGAACTTGGACAGGAGGATGGTGTTACACTTATATCCTGCTTGTGGGATCGCATAGGCAGCTGGTTTGCCATTGTATGAACAGAATGCTGGACTAAATGAACCATTGACACAGTCTAGTATGGCTCGAGCATGGCAGTTGTTACACTTGTGTTTATAGGTGAAGGCTGAGGCTAAGAAGCTGCAAGACACATTTCATGACCCTTCATACCTCTGGTTATGTTTGTCTCACCTCCACACACCTGTTTGAATATTTAAATGTGACTAGCGCGCACACACACACACACCCCTTGATGTGTATATGTAGTTGTCACCACCAGTTTGCATGCACATATCAGATGCATGCATTTATGTTGGGATATACTTGCTTTTGCCATATTTAACCGTTAAGGGTTAAATTAATATTGATTACATTCTTATTGCTTATACACCCCCAAACCCAGTGGTCTGTGAGCATCCACTGCAGAGTGGGTTGAGCAGTAGAGGCAGCCTCTGTCTCCTTGCACCTTCTGTTCTGCATTTCAACTAGATACACTTTGGAGGGAAAGAGAAGAAAGCTTGAGCACTGTGGACATAGTTTGTACACTGGCAGCTCCAGTCAACCCCCTACTATCTAGAATGCTCTTTTATCCCCTTTCTGAGGACCTTAGGGATGCAGTTCATACGGTTCTTTCTGGACCAATTCCAGGGAGGAGAATCAGAGCTTTGCATCTGAACTCAGATCTCGGAATTTGTACTCTCCTTTAATACCTTAGGTGCTTCCAGGGGTCTGTTGGATCTCTGCATAAATATATAATGAAGTGGTGCCCACTATCTGCACAGTGTCTTTAGTTTTGAAGGGGAACATTGGCTTTGAAAAGTACGTAAGCTGTTGGGTACTTAATGACAGAGGCTACGTGTAGTTGGATGGCCCATAATAATAAAAGAAACAGATCCTCCTAATGTTGACATAATTTTCTTTTGAAAGGGATCCTTCAATTTTCAAGTATTACTCAAACTTGAAATTTTGTTCTCTCCAAACTCCCTTCATAAATGGTAGCAAATTGGCCAGACTGTAAATAAATATTTATTTGCCATATGTATCACAGTGAAAGAATAAATAGGAATATCATCAGTTATCATCTGGTGATAGAGCTTTGCATCATACCATAGGTATCAAGATTATAGAAATTGTTAGAAAGTAAGACTTTAGAAACATTAGTTATTATTTCTTTCCATCAAATTTTCTTAAGTAGTGTATCATCAGTTCATATGAAATGAATGCTAGAAAAAATTCAGTAAAGGCTGCGAGGGTAGGTGGGCATTACCAGTTTATGTTGCCTTCCATGTTCCAAAACAGAGATTCTGATTTTCAGCTTATCAACTGATTAGTCATCTTCAGACTCTACTTACATAGATCAACAAATAATAGAGCAGATGGTAATAGCTCTCTTTCTTGTTTTTGATACCTTAATGAGAAGCAGTATTATATGTTGTAGCAATCAGTTTCTTCATCAGGTCAACACAAGACAGATAAATGAAAGGCAAAGATAAATGAAAGCTAATGATCATAGTTTATATACCTGTAAGTTGGACCTAAAATATAAGGAGAAAAATAAGGAACTTGTGTTTTCAGAAAACTTTGAAAGGAGTGATTGTGAAATTCTGCTGTTGGTACTTGGTCTTTTTTCAAACTCTGAAAAATCTTTGTATTCACCCTATGTTGTTGTGCAGAGAAACATCTTTGACAGTTTTCCATATGATTTTGCAGTACTGCTGTATTAAAATGGCAGTGATTGCAGGGATTCAATGCCTACTGCAAGAGAAATAGTAATGTATGTCCTACAGAATGCTAAACAAGTATATGAAGTTAAAATCAGTTAAGTTCTTCAAAGGTGGTATTCTCTTGTACTTACCTGCTTTAATGTATCATATTAGAAGTTGTCATCTTTGCTATTAAAATAACTGTCGGAGAGGAAGGCATCTCATCCTCCAAAATATTTGCAAATTGTAGGTTCTTTTTCCAAATGACACTTTGGGTGCATATGTGTTGAAAAGTGCCATAGGAATTTCAGTGTAAGGCTTTGTTTATAAAGAGAATTCATTAGAGGGAATAGTTGTGCTTTTGTGTGCCAAACAGAATTGTAATTGGAAGCCAGTTTAAAAAAAAAAAAAAACTGAAATTTTATAGAATGTAATAGTATCATTAATTGTTTTAATATACTAACAATATAATTATACACATGTCTATACAATGAATCCCACTTTCAGTAAGTCCCATGGGATTTTCCTTCACTATCACTATTATTACATTTATATTCCATCTATTTTCCTCTGCCCAAGGCACCTTACAGGATTCTTTGCCTCTCCATTTTATCCTCACAGCAACCTTGTGAGGTAGGTTAGACTGAGAATTAGTGATTGGTTCAAATTCACCCAGTAGTCTTCATGACCAGGGTGGGGGGTGGGGAATGGACCGAGACTAGAAGCCAGATCTTATGAGGTCCAGGCCAACAGTCAAACCACGGCACTACTGTTTGTGATGTCTGAATAAAGCTCCCAGCTATTCTATTGAACAGAGATATAGCTTTGTTTATGAAAAAAATGAATTTCCAGAGTAATAGAGTTTAGTGAATTGTGCCAATTTAGGTGTTTCTGGCATATAAGGGAGATTTATAAATCTAGAAGAAACACTGAAAGATCTCATGTCTAAAGCTAAGGTTGCTGCATCAAGGGAAATTGTGTACTTTAACATTTCTTATCACAGGAAACAAGCTGTGTATAGAAGAATGTAATAGGACACTTCACTCAAAATGAGAAACCACCAGTGGGGAATTTTTCCATAGCACTTTTCATTGCTGCAGCTGTTGCCATTTGAATACACAAGCTGTTATGGTGTACCATTGCTTGCTATTAAAATGCAAACTTGGCAAGGTTGGGTTGTTGGAGTGTTTGACACACCACCCTAAATCCATGGGCTGTTCTAGAATTATTACATGCAAATCAGGTCAATGTCTATTGCATCAAGTTAAATTTACATAAATAGCGAGCATTAAAATAAGATTTATTTTGGAATAAACATATTCAACTCAGGTATTGTTAAAACTCACCGAGTTGTGAGCAGCAAGACAATTTACAGTATCTTAATAAACTGTTTGTGATAGTGAACTGTCTGTGATCCCATCTCTTGATAATAGTATTTGAATCAAATAAATCTTTTCCTTAAGTCCATAAAATTGGTAGTTTAAGTGACTGTTATCAAGACTTTCTGCATTTTCCCTTCTTGTTTTCTAGAAGGATACTCTTGAGTGTCTTTTTCATTTGTTCATGCATAAAAAAGAACTAATCAATGTTCAGTTGATACAAGTACCTTTACTATTCTGCCTTATACAAAAATAAGTTCAGGAGGATGTGACTCACCTTTTGATCTGCTCTTACCCTCTCCCCTCCTGCCATAATGTGTAGCAGCACAGTCTTTCTTTTTGACCTTAACAACAGCAGTGAGAAGAAAGCATGCTGCGCATTTCTCATAGTACAATGGCACTTAGCTTACGAACTTAATCTGTTCCAGGACTCTGGCCATGACCCAAATTGGTCGTGAGCCAAGTTAAATTCCCCATAAGGTTCAATGTAAATAAGGTTAATCCATTCTGTAACTTTTTTTTTAATCAGAAAAATGTGAAGCAAAGTGACAACAACAAAGATAGCAGCCATCTCCCCCCCCTCCCCCCCGGCACGAGCGTGGCTGTCTCCCCAGCACAAGTGTGATCGAGCCCGTCATTGGCATGCTGCGGGGGGGGGGGAAAGATGGGCGCAAACGGCTCGCTCCGGGGGGGGGGAGATGGGCGCATTGGTTCTGGAGGGGATGGCTGAGATTGTGGTTGCGCTCGTGCAGGAAAGACAAGTGCAATCATGGGCGCGCTCCTGCAAGAAAGACCGGCGCGATCTCAGCCATCTCCCCCCACCACCACGATCATGGCCATCTCCCCACTCGTGGGCGGGGGGAGAGATGGCCACAATCACAGATGCCACCCTATGCGGAGTTTGCGACCTGAGTCAAAATTTTACGACATTTTTTTTCACAACCCAATTTGTTCATGAACTGAGGCATTCGTGAGCCAAGGTACCACTGTACATTGCTAGCTCAGGTGGGTTGTGTGGCTAAAAGTTCCAAAGTGCATGTCTGGTTTGTATGTAAATCCAATGTAGATGCATGAAATTGTAAACACTTTAATTTTCCAAACTTGGAAGTACTTACCTAAGTTCTCTAAGATATTTTGTTTTAGAGAGGGAGAGCCTAAATTAGTGTATTTTCAATGTATTTTATCATGTTGTAAGCCACCCCGAGGTTTCGGCAAGGGGCGGCATAGAAATGTTATAATAATAATAATAAATTAGTGAACACTAAAAGATCCATAGGAAAAAGGTCCAGTTGGCATAATTTAATCAGTATAAATGGTACCATTTGCTTAACTCAACATGCAGAGCAAGTAAGGCTGGCTTTTCATTGGAGATTTCACTTCACACTTGCCTACTTTAACCATTCAAAAATGAATAGATTTGCAACAGTGTCCAAACTTTCAATACTGTTCATTTCAATGTAACAGCAAAGGTTTAATCAGATTGAAGTGCCTCTGAATTTGGAAGTAGCTCAAAAGATTTACAAGGCATGAATAACTCCTACAAAATAACAATGGTTGTGGTTAATGGTAGTAGTTCCTTCAGTCTGATGTTCCTCAGAATCATTGCTGAAACATTCTTGATACCAGGCATTGTTCCATGTTCATGCTGCTGGAATATGGATGGCAATGCTTTAAAATCTCATGTGGTGTAGTTAAGGAAATGTGGGCCAAATATTGCCTTGCTCACAAATAGATTAGTGGTTTTATTCAAGCTACCTATTTGAGTCTCAGCTTCCATGTGAAGTATGATGGAAGTGCTGGCATGCTTTAAAGAACATTCTAAAATTTGCCAGGTAATGCCTGCATTCAGATGCTAAGAATGAGCTCCAGCAAGCCTTGAGTTTATACTAACACACTTCCTTCTGGCACATGGCTAATCTTAACTCTTATTTAGAAAGAACAAGACAGGTTGATAAATCAGTTTGAATTGGTTTGCTTTGACTTATTAAAGGTAAGACTAACCAGAATTTGTACAGCTTGAATGATACAATGAACTGCAATTAATTAAAAAATGGAAATGAATTTTTCCAAACTTATCTTGCTGCTGTGACAGAAGGAAGCCCAAGGCTCATTGCAATTCATTTATGTCATGCTGTACTGTGGTTAATTTTTTCCCCATTGAATATCCATGTTTGTTGCCAGATGCTTCTAGAAACACAGCCCCCTGATGTATATGTGGGGTCTACCTTTGTTTCTGGATAAAGATTAATGTTTTGTGTCCCTTACACTTTTTAAAAAAAAAGATTGCCTGCTCAAGACCTTGAAAATTAATGGAACCTAATGTCTAGGAAATTGTTGCTTCAAAATCAAACTCTGCTTAGGCTTTTGCACAGCACAGTGTTATGAACCTATAGTGAGACGTAAATTATAGTGTTCATTGAGGCTTACTCCTAGGCAGGGCTTTTTTTTTGGTCATAGAACGCACCGGAAGTGTTCCGTGTTCCGGCACCTTTTTTTCCATTGGATTTTACAAGTGATTTTCAGCAGCAAACATCATTAACATAGTGCCTTTGGGCTGCTTTTGTGTCTGCTATCTGATAGTGAGATAGTGAGTGCTCCACTCAAGAGTTCCGGCATCTTTTTTTTTTTTTTTCTTACAAAAAAAGCACTGCTCCTAGGTAACTGTGTGAGTGCAGCACAGATTCACACTTTTTTTTTTTTTTAGAAATTTAGCTTGGATTAGTCTTCACTTTTCTGCATGGAATTATACAGTGGTACCTTGGCTCACAAATGCCTTGGTTCACGACCAGATTGGATTGTAAATAGAAACTTCTGAAAAATTTTGCCTCAGGTCGCATCGGGTGATGATTGCAATCACACCTGCCTCCCCCCCAGTGCACCTGCGATCATGCCCATCTCCCCCCCAGCATGTGCCTGCGCTCGCACCCGTCTCCCCCTGAGTGCGCCTGCGATAATGCCCATCTATGGCCCCGGTCACGCTCATGCTGGGGCGCGGGGGGGGGGGGGAGATGACCACGCTCGGGCTCAGGGTGAGGGAGGAGAGGGCCGCGATCTTTGTTGTTCTTTATCACTTTGCTTCAACTTTTTGTGATTAAAATAAATAGTTCCAGAATGGATTAACCTTATTTACATTGAACCTTATGGGGAAATTTGATTTGGCTCACGACCAATTTGGGTCACGACCAGAGTCCTGGAACGGATTAAGTTCGTGAGCCAAGGTACCACTGTATTATTACCTATTCATCTTTTTTTGCTAATAGGTCAGTAATCAATTTTTTCCAGACTTTTAGTCCCAGCCTACAACATAAATCCTGCTGCTGCTTTTTAAAATGATAGATATCCATGCTTTCCCCCTTTTCTTCTCCTCTTCCTACTGTGGCACTATAGGAAGCTGCCTTATATTGGATCAGACAGTCTAGCTCTGTCCAGCATTGTTTAGAGGGACTGTTAGCAATTATCCAGTCTGTCTTGTAGATGCTAGTGATTGAGCCTGAAACTTTCTACATGCAAGGCATATACTGTACTACTGCGAAAACAAAAACAAAAAACCACAAGACCTTGCACTTACCCTCATCACTTTCCACTTGTAATGTTTTTTTTTAAAGGTTCTGCCACTGATGCTACCTATCAGAAGCATTTTATACAAGATTCTTTTGTATAAAATAATTGTTACTCTTCTAAATATCTGAAAAATATTTAAAGAAATTTTTGTATCATTAGTTTGCTGTTGGCTGCCAAAAATCCCTGATTTTAGCCAATATAATAATGTGACTTCACATGATTTTTGGGATTTCCCCTCCCTTATCAGCCCTGTATTGCCTCCTCTTTACTCTTCGCCTTTACTTTCTTCACTGTTCCCCAGAAATCCTCATACTTATTTCTCTTTCTTCCTTGATGCTAGCAGCAAGAAAAGCAAGATCTCTTAGGGTTGCTGAGATATATATGCCTGTACACATACATGTATGCATATTTATGCGGATCCCAAGTCAGGACCAAAAGGATTGTGCATCCTTATTTCTAAAAATAGCAAAGTAAATAAGACAGTGCATTATAAAGGGGTCTGTACCCTTCACAATGTTTGACTTGTTCTGTGGTATGTTTGTATGCCTTTAAGTAAGACAGTAGCTCTTACTGTATTTGTTACCTTGAATACACAATTGGAAACATGCTGAGCTTCAATGCTTTTAGTCATACCCTGGAGAGTGTGTAGTTTATTTAACAAAATCATAAAACATCTTACTCTAATTCAGGTTATTGCTGTTTTGGCTGCACAGGATCAGACATCAACAGACAGTAAATGTTGATGGATACATTCATTATATGGGGGGAACGTCAATAAGAATTAGAGTGTATGGTTTCAGTCACAGCGTGGTTATATTTTCCAGAGGGGTAGAAATGTTACCTGTTGCATTAAAATCCAGCAAGAGTCTTGTGGCACCTCAAAGTCAGGTTGTCAAATAGCAGGCCTTTGGCCCAAATTCAGTCCTTCCAGGATTACAGTTGGACTCCAGTTGCCATATCCCTTACCACCAATTACCTGGTTGTTTCTCCAGTTTTGTGCCATTTTTCCTGAGGTCTAGCTATGGGCATTAAGTGCTTTAAGATGAAATATGCTAGAATTTTGGCTCAGCCCCTTTCCTTTGGCCCTATCCCCATTAAAGAGCAACCCAAAAAGCGTCTCCAACGTTGTATTCAGCTTTTGTGCTGAAAAATTTCATACCCCTGCCTTAAGGACTAACAGTTTTATTAAAACATAGGCTTTCATGGACTAGATAATAGATTTGCTAATCTCTGAGATATCACAGAACTTTATTATATTTATATTTTCTATTGCTGTGATCAATGGTTTATGCAGGAAAAGAAAGGGTATTTTAACAGGGCTCTCTTAGGATAATGGCCTTTTCAATTCTGATTGTGTAAATAAATTTATAGTTATGGGAGCAGCTAATATGATCTCTTTCATTTAGCTATGAGATGGAATGAATTGTTTTACCCATGCAATATAAGTTTATTTGCTAATGGTACCCTAAGACTCTGCCAGGGCACTCTGCACCCAGGACTGGTAAGGAAGCTTGGGGACTGCTCCACAGCACTTTAAGACCTGCTCCTTCTGCAACTATTCCCCCACACTGCCTTCCAGCTTTCCTCCTGGCCCCAGTACAGTCCATCAGGGCTGAGTGCCTTCACCTGGCCTCACAGTTCCTCAGCATAAAAGCAGACCTTATGCTGAGTGGTAGGCCACCACTAATAGGCCTTCCCAGCAGGGGCATCCCCAAAGGGGGTGTGCCCCTTCAGGATGCCTTTTTGGTTGTCGCTCACCACCTCCCTGCCTTTCTGGGCCCTGACTGAGAGGACATCTATGGGGCTGAGTGGGAAGATGGGGGAGGCAATTAGCTTAGTGACAGGTAGAAGGAGATATAGCATACCCCAGAGTTGAGAATGATGATGCAACTTTGGAGATGAGTGGAAGTGCAGATGGAGAACTCCCAGTGAATGCAACAGAAACATGGCATGTGCCTTCAGTTGGGTCTATTTTGAGGCGGTGAGTGCAGCAAAGAAACAATACCTCACTGCCTCTATTCAGTCATCTCTTTGCCACCCAGCAAAGCTTTTCAAGATTGTCCAGCGCTTATTACACTTTGACTCCACAGACACCTTGGAACTATCTTTGACCTACTGTAACCTATGTATTGGGCACTTCCAAGAAAAAAGCTGTTGGATCCACTGGGACTTGGACTCCAGAGTTACAGCAATTGAATTTGTGGAGCTGTCCAGACCTCAGTCTGGTCCAATTTTACTGGATAAGTTTCAGTTGATACAGCACAAGGATATGGACAAGGTGCTTGGGCAGGTTGGTGCAACACCTCTGTACTGAATCCTTGCCCCTCCTGGCTTATAAAAGCCAGCAAGGAAGGTAAAACCAGCTGAGCCAGGGAAGTTATCAGTGCATCTTTGTGATAGGGAGCGGTCCCATGCTACTTTAAAGAGGCAGTGGTGAGACCACTTCTCAAAAAAAAGACCTTCCCTTGACCTGGAAAATTTGAACAACTACAGGGTGGTAGCAAATATTCCTTTCCTGGGCAAGTTTCTGGACAGGGTAGTTGCCAATCAGCCCCAGGCATTCTTGGATAAAACTGATTATCTGGATCCATTTCACTCAGGGTTCAGGCCTGGTTTTGGCACAGAAACAGCTTTGGTTGCTCTGTATGATAACTTATGCCAGGAGCAAAACGGGGAGTGCAACCCCATTGATACTGCTGGACCTCTTGGTGGCTTTTGATACCATCAGCCATGGTATTCTTAGCCAGTGATTGGCCAAGATGAGAGGGGGATTCAGTTACTACTTGGAGGGCTACCTCCAGGAAGTTTTGCTTGCGCAATATTTTTTAGCCCTGTGGATTCTCTAGCATGGAGTTCCTCAGGGGTCTGTTCTGTCCCCTATGCTATTTAACATCTACATGAAATCACTGTGTGGAGTCATGCAGAGTTTTGGAGTGTGTTGTCATTAATATGCTGATGACACTCAGCTCCATTTCACCTTTTCATTGTCAGCAGGAAAAGGTGTGGATGTGTTCAACTGGTGTGTGGCTACAATAATGGACTGGATAAGCGCTGAAACTCAGTCTAGGCGAGACTGAGATGCTGTTGAAGGGTGATTCTTTTGACCAGGTGGGGAGTGTTTAACCTGTTCTAGAGGGGGTCACACTTCCCATGAAGCGCAGGTTTGTAGCTTGGGGGTGCTTCTTGATTCATCTTTGCCACTTGGTGGCGCAGGGGGCTTTCTACCAGTTTCAACCCAGCTGCACCCTTATATGGACAAGTTTACCCTGGCTTTAGTAATCTGTGCTTTGGTGATCTCTGGATTAGATGACTGGATTATTAACTGGAACCCAGAGGTCTGAACCTACAAGATGAATTCTGGCACTTCTGTATTTTTATTTATTTAACACTTTTTATATTGTCTCATAGCTACATGACTCTCTAGACAGTTAACATGATAAAAACCAATAGCATAAAACAGCCTAAATATATACAGTTTAAACAGAAAAGCAGTAATACATAACATAACAACATAGCAGGAGCAACAAATAATAGTTTAACAACATATTGGAATATCTGTTTTCTTAATTAAGAAAACTAAAATTTACATTAAAATGTTTTAATTTTTTAAAACTACTTTTTTGTTTTCATTAGTAGCTTAAATTTTTTCAAGTGTAGAGTTCCCTGGAATTCTTGAAATTTGAAGCCTTGTCTGGTCGAAGTTCTGGTATGATAGACAGACATTAACCAAGCCAGGCTTCAATTAAACTTCTTTCTCTTGACATCTGTCAAAGAGTAAGCTGTCCAGGAGAAAACAACAGTACAAGAAAATCTTTGTTTGCAAAAGTGGGGTGTCAACTTCATAATCCCTACTTAGTGAAATCATCTAGTTTTGAAATATGTGCCTGACAGTTCTGGGTCCTCAACTTTTTCCCCAAGTCTCTAGGACAGGGGTCCTCAAACTTTTCCACCAGGGGGCAGTTGAAAGTTGCTGGTGTTGGGCGCGGGCCGGAAAGGTGGTGCTGGTGGTGCTTGTGGGCCAGCGCAGGGCTGGGGGTGGTGCATGTGGGCACGTGCGCTGAGGCGAGGGCCGAGGCAAGGTGAGGTGACACGGGGCGGGCGCGCACCGCAAGGCGGGCGCATGAGGCAGCAGTTTGCTCGTTTGAAGATCATTTTCTCCGAGTGAGCGAACCGCTGCCTCCCCGTGCCACGGGGCAAGGTGGGCGGCAGCAGGTGTGCACGTGGGAGCATGAGGGGCGTGTCCAAATGGGCATGGCAGGCCAGATAAATGGGCATGGTGTGCCGGATCCGGCCGCTGGGCCGTAGTTGGAGGATCCATGCTCTAGGAGCTCAGAAAAAGTAAAAAGTGCATCCCACCCCAATTTTGAGGAGCACTTTATTTTAAAACTGGGATTGTAACCAGCTAAACAGAGGCTTTTCCACAGGAAAATAAGCAGCTGTGAACTTTGTAAAAAAATGCTGAGTGAGGAAGGAGGGGACAATCTGCAGTGAGCCCAGTCATCTGCCTGATGTATCCTAGGTGTTCAGTGAGCAATCTGTGCAGCGTAGTCTATCTACAGGGAAAGTTGTCTTGTGCACATTAAATTTATCATTGTTTAGAAAAAATAAAGTTTTCCTAGAAGTTGAAGTAAACTAAAACTTATGATTCAACTATGCTAATATAGGTGCTGAAAACTCTGTAGAGCACTACATATTCAGTAAGTAATTCTACCTAAATAATGAATTTCAATAGGACAAGAATTTTTCAAAGAAATAATATGGCTTATATTTTTTCTTGTGTGTATTTAATTTTATCGGTTTGCAGGGTAGTTTGGCACAAATAATATTTATTTCTTGAGGTTTCCTCAATATTTAACTTTGTATAGAATCCAGAAAGAACAAGGAACTTATGCTAGGAATGATTAATAGCTAATTACAGGTGGATATAAGGTGATATGTCTGTACATAGTTTATTTCTATCATATTTGCTACAATTATGAGACATGAACAGAATTTTGATATTTGTCTCCTTACAGAGGTGTTATGAACATAAACAGTACAGAAATGGTCTGAAATTTTGCAAACAAATACTTTCCAATCCGAAGTTTGCAGAACATGGAGGTGAGTCTTCAGATTTATACATACACTACTTATTCTAAACATTAAGTTCTATAATTGACCTGTATTTATAGCCTGTCTCTTCCTGAAGGTTCAGGAAAGCAACAGTATTTTAGTATTACTATAAATTTGAAACTGAATAAAAACAATATAATGCATTAAAATGACCCCCCATGCCCAAATAAAAAGGCCTTGGGTCAGTGTGGAAGATTGTCAGAATTTGGTTTTGGCTAGTAATCAAGGATTGGTAAGTAGTTCTCAGCTTATATATCCACATTAAGAAAAAGAGAGAAAAACTTGCAAACCTTTTCGGAACTAAACTAGTACTAGAGGTGATGGTGGCAAGCCCATCTTCAATCACAAACCACAACTGAACAGATATAAAGTGGAATAATAGATACCTGCTGCTATTCCCCACCACCTAATTTCACTCTACTCTTCCTCTGTTTCCACTTTCCCCAGGCTTGGTGTCCTCTGAGTTGTCCTGGACTTAGTTCCCAGCAGCCAGAACCACCATAGCCAATCGCTAGGAATGCTGGAAGCTGTAGTTGAAATAATCTGGTGGGCAACTGCTGGTCTTACTTGTTTTCAGGGATTGTCTTGGGGGAAATGCTTTGCTTTTGTAGGGAGGTGATAATCTGGGGTAGAGTTTAGTAGCCTGTTTACTTGTAAATGCTCTACCTCATTTTTAAGTTGTTCAGTGACAACTCATATTTGGACACAGATCAGCTGTAGTTTCATATTGGGGGCCAAGTTGTGTCTGATATGGGAAGTCTATGGTTGATTCCTCTGACATGTTTTTCTTTTCATAAAACAGCTGCAGTGGGGAACAATTTTAATTTAAACTATTGCTGGGAGGGGATTTAATCTTTCTGCTCCCTTCTCTGTTTAAATTCTCTAATGCAAATTGACTGTTTCTTAAGCTATGGAAAGAAAAAGAGATCATAACTCATTTTCCAACCACATCTAATAGCAGACCTGGTACTTGCACTGGGGGAGTCATACAAACAAGCATTGGTACCTCATCTAGCACTTGCTCCCTCTCTCTCCTCCCCCTCTCACGCACATGCAAATACAACTGCCTATCTCTACCAAATTTTAAGAAAAAATTAACTTGTCATGGATTGCTTGCACCATGTGTAGTCCAGCTGTGAGAACCTGCATGCAGAAAATTGTGTTCCCCACAAATTTGCCAGTCATAAGCATGATTGAGGGCATATATATAACATTTTGTTATTTAACTTCATAAAACTTGTAGTTTTATACTTAGATTTTTGAATGTATTAAACGGTTGAAGAATCTTTTGTATTTAAAACAAACCCTACTCTGTTTTCAGATTTAATAGAAATGTAGCTTGTAATTTAGAATATACTGATTTCTTAGTATAGTATACACAACCATACTATAAGTTTTTCTGTTCAGAAAACATCACTATATGAAAATAGTTTCACTTATTTATGATTGATGCAACTTTTTTTATTATTGTTGTTTATTTAGAAACTCTGGCTATGAAAGGACTAACATTAAATTGCTTAGGTAAAAAAGAAGAGGCATATGAATTGGTGCGTAAGGGCCTAAGAAATGACTTGAAGAGTCATGTCTGTATCCTTTTCTGATTATGAATTAGATTTGCAAAAGAAGAAAGCAGCTTATTTTATCACAGAATATATAATGTTACCAATTCCCTTTTTTCTCAAATGAAAAACTGCAATGTTCATTGTGTAAATTCTAACAGGCATCTTGGCGAAATATTTGCATAGTCATATTACCTGCTTCTTTTGGAACAAGACTGAAGGCAAAAATTACTTTTAGTCAGTAATGCCACTTCTTAATTCTACTTGACAGCTTTATTTTCGTCATTGCAAATCAGATGCAGGTGAGTGCCTAATTATGTACCAACACAATTAAAAGTCATAGATACGTTTAGGCTACCTGCTTTCGTGTATTTAAGTGCTAACTTTAATGTATATTGACAATATTTTTAGGACCCTGTCAGTGTTAAGTATTGATCTAGTTCACTTCAGTATACTAGTTTTTCTAGTTGAGAAAAAAATACTTGTGGTGGTCTTTTATGGAATAGTTAAATAGTAATTTTTGTTATTCCCAATTGCTACAAAACGTAATGCCCTTAACAGAAGTTTCCAGGTTGGCATGTCTATGGTCTCCTCCAGAGATCAGACAAGAAATACGATGAAGCCATCAAATGCTACAGAAATGCACTGAAATGGGATAAGGACAATCTCCAAATCTTGAGGGACCTCTCTCTACTACAAATTCAAATGAGAGATTTAGAAGGTTACAGGGTGAGTCAAGAACAAACCACAAACCTGCCTTTCGAGTGAAGTATCTATTTTCTTAATATGGAAGTCTGAAGAAATCATCTTTTCACCTTACTTTCTGCCTTAATAATATTGGGTGAAGGATGTGTTCATGTATTCATAAATGCCTGAATTTTCTCCTTAGGTATTGTTATAGAACTGTGTTCACATTTTACAATGCTTTTTCCAGACCACCAAAGATGACTGCAGTCATTTTGCCCAAACAAAAGCCCCTTTTATTTTTATGTAATACAGTCCAAATTAGTGGTGGTGACATTTTGACTGATTTGCTTCAGTTTTAAAGTAGTTTCATGATCTATATTTCTGTCTTTAACCAAATTGCTTTTCTGTATCATTGCTTGCTGACTGTTCTCAGAGCTTTCCTTTCTTCCTGCTCAGAATATTACTGAAGTTGCTGAGTGTTAATGCTTTGTACTGGTTTTTGCACTGGTAAATAAGGGTCAGTATTCATCATCCTGGAGTGTTTTTGTATTGATCAAACTATTTCAAATGCTTCTCTACTCTATAGAGTGTAAGAAGCCATTTGAAACAGTAGTTTGGTTCTGTTCTTATCTTTTAAGGTAGATCAATGTCTGCTCATGCTAGGAACTTCAATCTGGCTTTGATTAATCCTGCTCAGTTCCCATTGAAACCAAAGGAACAACTTAGGTGCTTTCAGTGGAAATTAATCATAGCTATCCCTAATTGTGTTAGTCCCATGATTGATAGTGCTTAATGTTTACTGCAAAAACAAAACAAAACAAAAAACAACCTAGGGTTGATTGGAATTGAAGCCCAACATATATAGAGGGCAGCAAATTGGGGAAGGCTGGGCTAGATAATCTAATTTACCAAGCTGTTGTGCATTTGGCATAGAAATCTTTGCACAACAAGGAATTCTATTTGATGAAACTTTTTTAAAAATAGAAGACTCCATCATTGATTTTCTGATGGATAATGTTTATTTCCATAATAAATCCAAAAGATTTAATGGGAAAATTGGTATTTTATCATTCTCATATAGGAAACTAGATATCAATTACTTCAACTTCGACCTGCTCAACGAGCTTCATGGATTGGCTATGCTATAGCATATCATCTGTTGGAAGACTATGAAATGGCAGCAAAAATTTTGGAGGAATTTAGGAAGACTCAACAGGTATCATGAGGGAAACCTCAACAAAATGAGTCATTGATCAGAACAGGAAATGAAGAGTTAAATGTAATATCCTAATCTATAAAGTTGTGTGCAACAGTGGGTGCATATATGCAACTGCCTATAGGAATCTCTCTATGGAACTGATAATTGGTGCCATCTGCTTTGACTTTACCAAATACAGTGGTACCTTGGCTCATGAACTCAATCCTTTCCAGGACTCTGGTCGTGATCCAAATTGGTCGTGACCCAAGTCAAATTTCCCCATAAGGTTCATTGTAAATAAGGTTAATCCGTTCTGCAACTATTTTTTTTTAATAAGAAAAATTTGAAGCAAAGTGACAAAGAACAACAAAGACTGGGGCCATCTCCCTCCCTACCCCGAGCATGAGCGCAGCCATCTCCCCGCCACAGCACAATCGTGATCGTGGCCATAGACGGGCGCAATCACAGGCACGTTTGGGGAGACGGGCGCGATTGTGCTGGGGGTGGGAGATGGCCGAAGTCGCGCTCATGTAGGAAAGACAGACATGATCACGGGTGCACTCCTGCAGGAAAGACAGGCACAATCTCAGCTGTTTCTCCCCCCGCCCCCAGCACAATCGTGGCCATCTTCCCACCCCACCCTGAGCACTACCACGATCAGCTTGTCTTCCCTGCATGAGTGCAAGCGCGATCGTGACCATCTCCCCACTCAAGGGGGTGGAAAGATGGTCACAATCACGGTCACCACCCAATGTGGAGTTCGTGACCTGAGTCAATTTTTTAATGATATTTTTGTTTGCAACCTGATTTGGATGTGAGCCGAGGTACCACTGTACTTGTTTTGGAAATGAAGGAACACTCATTTCCTACCAAAAGTGATCAGTGCTATCAGAGTTAATACTGCCAACCAGGTATTTGGCAGATACATGTGCTATTCTGATTGAGCAAGAAACATTTACTACATTTACAGCTCTAAGAGCTACATGTAGATGCCCTTTTATCAGCCCATCACTTTTTTATACACATGGGTCATATCTGACAATGTGGTCCACTTCCACATACAGATCACTCTTGTTGGATTGGAACTAATTTGTGGTTTTTTAATGTTGCATTGTTGAAGTTAAAGAGATGAATAATTCAATGTTTTCTTACCTATGCAGACATCTCCCGATAAGGTAGACTATGAATATAGTGAGCTACTCTTATATCAAAATCAAGTTCTCCGGGAAGCAGGTCTCTATAAAGAAGCTTTGGATCATCTTGGCACCTATGAAAAGCAAATCTGTGATAAATTAGCAGTTGAAGAAACAAAAGGTAACTGATTTTTCAGGATTCTTTTGTGCCCAAACCTCTTTACAATAAGAAACATTTTTTCTGTTTAATATTAATCTAAATGTCTGAGGGCTACAAAGCCACCTGTCAATTCACTGAGCACTCAGTAGATTCAAGATGTGCTATTGATTTTCAGTTATGTTCATGATAGAGATTATTCTATTTTGAAGAAATTATCAGCCCAGTAAGTTGCCTATGTCCCTTTATTCCAACCACAGGAAAGCACTATTGTTTGGAGGCTGTTTGGCTTTTGTTTCAGGTTAATGTACTATATAATATGTTTAATGTGCTTGAAATCTTAACATTTTTCAGGGTACATGTACAACTGCAATTGAATTGGACTGTTATTCTCAACTTCTGGAGCTTTCTCTGGGTGCCAACCCTACAGGAAGCTCAGAGGGTAGCAACGAGGGGAAGGGCCCTCTCAGAGGTGCCCCCTTCCCCATCTTTGGGACAATCCCTGCTGTGGCCTGTCCAGGCTACAGGTAGCCTGGCTTATCCTGATTAAAGTTTATTAAATCTACATACTATAGAGAATGTGCAACAACAAATCATACCAGTCACTAAGTTTTTTGTATAAAAAGCACAAGAAAGTGAAAAACTCTAGCCATTTTCAGTGTAACAGTAGTAAAAAACAAATACATAATATATATTTCATGTCCTTCACATTTTATATTTTTAACAGGAGAACTTCTGTTACAACTCTGCAAGCTGGAAGAAGCAGCCGAAGTATATAGAGGGTTGCAAGAAAGAAATCCTGAAAACTGGGCATATTACAAAGGCTTAGAAAAGGCACTTAAACCAGGTAACATACCTTTTACTAGGATATATATGACTCAGAGAAGCACTAAGCCCTTATTTTTCATAGGTAATAAAAACATACATTTTGTCATTACCTTGGTTTGTTTTTCACAACAAGTTGAATTGTGGTAGTTTAACTTGAAGGAAAATAGAATGGGGTGGGTATGAAAAGTGCATATACACATATACATTATCTTAGTGATAGAAGATGAATCTGTTTTAGGTAAGCTTTCAAAAACTTCTTTTGCACTGTATTTTGAACTTCAGAAAAAGTGAGCTAATACGCATTTATTTGTTTTATGTATTTATGTTCCAGCTTTTCCAGAAGTATGAAGTGTAGTGAAGCTAAAGTTAATATCTTCTTTGCTACACTGCATATTTGAATTCTTCATGTGTGAGCAGTTTGGTTCTTGTAAATAACAGTGAAAATGAAGGGAGATCAAAGGCCAAAACTATCTCTTAATGTCGATATCATAGAAAATAAGTATAAAGTCTTGTACTGATGGTACATTACTCTGCTTCAGACCTAAGAACCTTTCCAGAATTGTTTCTGGTAAATGTTGGGGAAGTTATGGAGCAATGGTCACAATGGTTTTTAAAAATGAGTAGAGGAGCTAAAAGGTAGTATCGTATTTTTAACTTCATATCGAAAGACCTTTATTTTAAATAGTCCCTCACTGCATAGCATCCTGCTTTTTAAATACAGTGGGATTTTAAAATTTGGCAAAGGGACATGCTGTTTACAGAGGGGTGTGGGAAGAAACCAGGCTGCTGAAAGTGCTATGAGTGCTGAAAAGTTCTCTCTGGAGTTGTGTCCATGATTTAATCGAAATTAATACTGTTTAATATTTTGTAGTACTTGGCCATAATTGGGGGTGGGTGGGTTGTTAGGTAACCTAAATTCCAAATTAACAATTGTTAGTAACATGTTTTTGTTATTCCAGCAAATATGTTGGAACGGTTCAAGATCTATGAAGAAGCCTGGACTAAGTACCCAAGGGGGCTGGTTCCACGGAGACTGCCATTAAACTTTTTATCTGGTGAGTTCGATTTTGGTATTGAGTGGAATTAGTTGCAACTTTAGAGACTCCTTTTGATGTCATTTCACATTCTAATTAGTTCCTTTAATTAATACATTATTAGACTGGCAGTTCCCCTCACTGCGGATGAGATTTCTCAGTTACTTTTGATGCTCTTATCTCTTGCTAGAGTAGTTAAAGCAGCAGCTACTTATAAGAAATAATGGAGAAATCTGGACTTCTGTGCTGAGATTTAGCATTTGTCTCTTTCCTCTGCCATCAATATTTAGAGGGGGAAATGATTCATGCTCTTCCAGATTTTAAAACTGTTGAAAGTTTTAATCATGGATATTGTATCTCATATCACATTAAGCCCTGACATTAGTCAGTAACTGATGTAGTTATTTTGCTTTAAATTTATTGACAGCATGTGAAGTAATGTGTGCAACAGCATGAACAGGTATTTTTCTTGTATAGGTGAGAAATTTAAGGAATGTTTGGACAAATTTCTGAGGATGAATTTCAGTAAAGGCTGCCCACCAGTCTTCAATACGCTGCGATCACTATATAAAGACAAAGAAAAGGTAATTCTAGCATGCATGAGCTTTGAAGGGTTTTGGCTTTTGTGCAGAATCATTATCAATAAAACACTTAGTCCATGTAATTCTTTCATACTAGAACTGTTCAAACATCAAGAGGTTCACAGAAATATCCTGTATAAGTGTTAATGTTCAAAAATCCAGGCTAATGGGATAAATTTGCTACAGACGAAGAAATATACATACAGGGCAAGAACAGTCTGGGAATGGTGTGTGTGTGTGCTGCCTGCATGGTTGGGGATTTTCTAGAAGGGTCATGGATACATGCACACACCAAGCTCTAATCAAGGAATATATTTATAGACCTGAAATAGGAAAATGGAATTTACTAATCTCCTATATCAAACTCCTAAGTAGAAAGGTAGAGGTGGGTTGTAAGTACAGCTGTGTGTGCTTCCGCCATAAGAGATTAATACTCAGTGGATTTCTTAACTTCACAATGCCATGTATACTTTTTGGGACTGCATCATTTCCCCTCAGTTTATGCATTCAGTTCATTTTAATTACTGGTAGAAATAAGAGATTTGTCATGTGATTGGATATGACAAACTTAACATCTTAAAAACAAAACTGTAATGTTACAGTCCTGTTGCATAAAGTAACTTTGGTTCAGCTCTTCATAAACTATTCAGTGATAAAGTTTTGTCTAAGGTGATGAGGA
This sequence comes from Varanus komodoensis, assembly GCF_004798865.1. Taxonomy (NCBI): domain Eukaryota; kingdom Metazoa; phylum Chordata; class Lepidosauria; order Squamata; family Varanidae; genus Varanus; species Varanus komodoensis. Next base: position 3,953,270 of record NW_025335589.1, read on the forward strand.
GCAACCTAGGTCAGTTATGATCTTCTGAGGACTAGCCATTAGCTTTGAAGTTGTTAACCTAGAAACAAGAAAAGAATATGGAATGCGGGCTAGGACACTGAGACTTTAGTGGTATATTAGGGTGTGGCTTTGGCTTTCATTTCAAGGAGGGAATAACATAACCCTCCTGCAAGATCCGACACTAATGAGGCTTGTATGCAGGCAAAAAAGTTAATTGTAACTGTTCTTGCTTCTCCTTCTGATGTTCATGATTTAAAATTTTCTGGAAACAGGTAGCAAGCAGTTTATGCATTTGTTTTGTATATATAGGTGGCAATTATAGAAGAGCTGGTAGTAGGTTATGAAACTTCTCTGAAAAGCTGCAGGTTATTTAATCCAAATGGTGAGTACTACATTGCTGAATATTAGCATTTGCATTATAATAATAAATGCTCAATAGGAAAGTGAGTGGGGATGAGGAACAGACATCAAACAGCCCCCCCATTACCAATTTCTGTACTGCACCCCAAGTTAATCTGCTGCAGATTTGTTGAGGGTCTGTGTAAATTGATACCTTTGCATCATCTGAAGTTTGGGTTGCAAAGACAATTCTGCTACATGCTTAAATGGCAGTGGCTTAAAACGGGTAAATGAACTGGTTACCTCTTGATATTTTGGATTACTGCTAATCTGATCCGTGAACATTGGTCATGGTGACTGAGAGTTAATGGCCAAGGGAGCACTAGGTAGGCTACCTTGAATTAAATGAAGGGCAGCATCACTCACATGTACATGCTTTCAGCATCATTTCTCTGTGCTTCTATGATGCATTTGATTGACACAGCTGTAACTGATGATTCTGCTCTTCATTTCTAGTTTTAGGTGACAGCTGTGACATAAAACTCTTTTCCATACTTGCATTAAGTCATGCTTCTGAAAATCTAGAATATGCATGCAGAGACAGTATGTGACTCCCTTTTGTGATTTTGATTGTGATATTATTAAAATAAATAATAAAGAGGAAATACATGAAATGGAATACTTTTAACTTCCTGTATCTAACCAGTTTTGCCAACCAGTCTATCCATTCCCCAAATAGATGGTTGGATACTAGAAGCAATACTTTGGGTTTTTTCCTTTTGCAGTCTACTATTAAATGTATGAGGGAAAAACACTATACATTTTCCTTCAAATAGATGATGGTAAAGAAGAACCTCCAACAACTTTACTCTGGGTCCAGTACTACTTGGCACAGCACTATGACAAAATTGGACAACCATCCCTAGCTCTGGAATATATAAATGCTGCAATAGAAAGCACACCCACCTTGATAGAACTGTTCCTTGTGAAAGCTAAAATCTATAAGGTAAGTTTTTATTATTGCAGAAGACTTGCAATGTGTAATGCTACAATTCATTAGAGTACTGCTTTACTAGAGTACTGAAGCATCAACAGATGTGTGGACTGTCATTCAGTGTTATGTGCTTGACCCATGTTCAGTGTTCATTGAAAATATCCTTAAGAATGTATGAGTCCACAGATCAAACTAAAAAGCATGTCTGGTTCAGCATCCTTTTTCCAGCAGTAGTCTGCCAAATGCCCCTGTGTATTTCCAGAGCAGGTACTTTTCAGTTCCTGCTTCTGCCTTTACACCTGCTGTTAGCATAACCTTTTACCAGCCATTATTTTATTTATTTTTCGATTTATATCCTGCCTTTTTCCTCAAAGGGCTCAAGGCAGCTTACATCATTCTCCTCCATCTTATCCCCACAACAACAACCCTGTGAGGTAGGTTGGGCTGAGAATCTGTAACTGGCCCAAAGTCACCCAGTTGGCTCCATGGCCGAGCGGGGACTTGAGCCCGGATCGTCTGAGTCCCAGTCCCATGCTCTTAACCACTACACCACACTGGCTTAACCACAATTATGATTGTCAAAACTTGGAACTTTACCAAAAGCATTTGACAAAATTTGCAAATCAGTACGGAACTTGGCTGCAATTGGTAAGTGAGCTAGATTGTACTGTTTGCTGTCATTTTGGAACTATTATGTACAGTCTCCTTATAATTTAAGCATTGTTTCAGATGACTAATTTAAAAGATCTGAATAAAATTCTTGGAAGAATAACTTGAATAGTAAAAGGGAATAAACCCTATTGAACACAGTGGTACTTGGTTCTGAGTAAGCATGTGTATTGATTGTATTGTTGATTTTTGAAGGCATAGCGCTGTGCCACTCTTACCGTATCTTCACATTTTGATAACTTTTTATAAGTTGCCATTATTTATTGCATCATGTTGTTGTCATTGTTGCATTGGACTGCAAAAAATTAATAGTGTGCAGAGGCTTGTATTAAATTATTTTAATCGTTGAATTTTGTATATTTTAATTATTTTGCATAAACCATTTTGAGAGCATTATGATAAATGGTATATAAATGCTTTATATAACAACAGGAGCAACAACTTCTATTAAGGAGTAGAACATGATAAATTATGTCATTTGCATTCATTAACTGCATTCAGTCAACTGCATTCATTAAGTTTGCTTCTGTTTTGCCTTTTCAAGCATGCTGGAAACATAAAAGAAGCTGCAAGATGGATGGATGAGGCTCAAGCACTGGATACAGCAGACAGGTTTATCAACTCCAAATGTGCAAAATACATGTTAAAAGCCAACTTGATAAAAGAAGCAGAAGAAATGTGTTCGAAGTTTACAAGGGTTTGTTTAGCTTGTTCTTTTACCTCCTAGCAAGTTTAAATTTCTGATTTTTTAAAATGAATGTCAGCTTTTAGGTTGGAAAGCCTTGTCTGTGGTTCAGTTATTGATTCTTTTAGGGGCTTCTTGGGTGCCAAATCATTAAAGTTTTTAACAAGTATATAAGCACCTGAGAGTGCTGTGACAGAATAGAATTATACCCAGAGAGTACTTTTCCACTTCTTAGCAAGTCTAAAACTTCTGACTCTATTGCATTTGGATACATTATGTATGTCTGTTGTTTATAGTCTCTGTGCATCACACATACAGACTCTGCACCTATTACTGTGAAGATATTTATTATTTTATTTATTTATTTAAAATATTTATACCCCGCCCTACATGCAAAAGCGTCTCAGGGCAGCTTAATAGCTAAGAGTGTTTTGGCAGGAACCCTTACTCCAACCCTAGCATCCATATAAAGGGGGAGTTTCTGTCATTTCCCTCAGTTCTTCTTCGATCACCTTTGGTGCCTTGGAAAGTTCTCACTAGATTTTTCTGAGTACTTTATCTTCTTACCCTCAACAAATGTAGCATCTTGATATACCAACATTTTTTTCTGCCCTTCACAGACTTTTGTCCTCACAAAACCACTCCCTTTCTGACCTACTGGCTAGGAAAAAAAACCCAAAACAGAAACACTATTTGTTCCTTTCTGTTTAACCTGCTATATAATTTGCCTTTTTTCTATTTTCTCTTTATCTTTCTTATCCATTTCACACTTCTTGAGGGCATTAAAGGCACTATTTAAGAAGTGCATGAGGCGCAGCACTAAGCTTCCTCCAACGGACAGGCACTCACTCTGTTTGGATGAGGTTGAACAATGCCCCCATTGCCAAGTCTTAACTAAGAAGGCCCACAAGCATTAAGCTGGCTGCTTATGCATTGAGCTCTGGAGTAAGGATCTCCATTGGAGTAAGGATCTCAACCTCCTGGGCTCTGCCAAGGCAGACGTTCTCTGGTTCTGTCAGGGACATACGCATTCTGATTGGGGCAGAAACAGGAGGTGTTGCCTAGACTTAAGAGCTGCCCCCTTGCCTCCCTCTCTCTACTTGCTTGCGTGGCAGGTGATTACTTTGGATACCTGGGTGCTGTTGCTAATACAGGAAGGTTAGTGGATCGAGTTGACAGCCCTCCCACCCATTGGTATCATGAATGGAACATCCTGCTCACCAGGATTGATGGAAACAATTCACTATCTCCTATTGAAAAGGGTGGTTGAGTTGATTGCCACTCTTATCAGCTCACCATGTATTCTTCTCCCACTACCTCATGGTCCAATCCTGGACCTATTTCTGCTGAATTTCACCTAAAAAGTTCTGGATGGTGACACTGCAGGGCATCCTCCCTTTACTCCAGTGAGGGGACTGATTTGCATCTGTTGACCTCAAAGATGCTTATTTTCACATCTCAATAACACTGTTCGAGACACATTCTTCCATTCCAGTTTGGGCAGGAGATGCTCCAATTTTCAGTTTTCCCCTTTGAATTGTTTTTTACCATCCCAAGGGTTTTTACAAAATGCATATCCATAGTGTGTGTCCACCTATGTTTAAAAGGGGTCCAGGTATATACAAACTAGGACAGCTGGCTATTGGTGACATCAGCCAGGTCTGAATCACTCAAGGCAATTGACACCACATGTTTTTTGTTGGATAGATTTATGTTTGAATTCTGAAAAGTCTGTTGTCTCCCGTTCCCAGCCTATCCTCTTCATTATGGCATGCATAGACTCCTTCATAACAGTGGCATATATCTCAGAAACCAGAGCAGCAGCATTTGTTGAGATGACCTCCAAGCTCCACTAGGGATGTGTGGCAACAGTTTTCCAGATTCAGAGGCTCCTTGGACTCATGGCAGTGACAGTCTTAATAGTTCTCTTGGCCGGGCTTCAAATGCAGTGGCTTCAGTTCAACAGCTCTGCATGCTGGGATCCCTGTACCAAAACTTTACAAGCTGGCAACCTGTTCAACACCATCCATCTTTGCAACGCACTGCCAACTTAAGTTTGCTCTAGGGCCACCTGCACATTCAGGAGAGCAGCCTTCACATCAGTACTCCCATGATGTGACACCAACCAACAATCCAGGAATGAGTAAGCTTACTAGTCACGTATATGTGTGATGCGCAGAGACCATGAAGAAGACAGGCAGGTTGCTTACCCATAACTGCTATTCTTCAAGTCTTCATCTGTGCGTCCAGACAACCCACCAGTTACTTCACTGGGTGCATGAGCAACTTAGCAGTCTGTGTTCATGTCTTTCCATTTGTTTTTTCCTTGTATTATACTACTTCACTGAATGTAAAGTCAGTATTACCAAAACTTCCTTGGCCCTGAAGCCACCTGGTGATCTCCTTTGGAATTGAAGGAAAAGGCAGGGACTCTTCACTTTTATATGGACACTGGGGTGGGGGAGGGCTTCCTGCCAAAATGATCTTAGCTACTGAATCTTCCCAGTAACAGCCTCTACGCAGGTGCAGAGCCCATATGAGTGAATGCACAGGTGGCCACTCAAAGAATAACAGTTACAACAGCAATAACAGCAATCTTCCTTTGCATAGTATAGCCAAAATTGCTGACTGTAGCCACAGCTTTAAATAGCATATTTTGTTGCTCTAAAAACTGATAGATGTTCATTGAAGATACCTTTCAGAGTTAACTTCCTATATAAGTTAAATATTTATAGTAGTTTGCCTTGTTATAACATCTTTCTAAAATTTCCTTTCTAGGAAGGAACATCAGCAGTAGAAAACTTGAATGAAATGCAGTGCATGTGGTTCCAGACAGAATGTGCCCAGGCTTACAAAGCAATGAATAAATTTGGAGAAGCACTTAAAAAATGCCATGAAATTGAGAGAGTACGTACCTAATGACATCAGTTTAATACTTCATAGTTGGATATTTTTAGGAATTCAGTTTAGCAAATCTTAAAACTTTGTATGCATTACATAGTATATTTTTATTTGAGCACAATGGGATCTAATCAAGGGCTGTGCTATATTTCTAGTTATAGTGCTTAAGGCCAGATTTTTGTAATATGCCTACATTTCATATGTGTTTTTCCATTTAAATTCAGTAGAAAGTTAAGCAACATGAATCCTTAAAGTTATGCCATTGCCATGCATAGGTTCAGTTCAAACTATGATTTGGTGATTGGGAAGCACCTCTGTGGGCTCACACACTCTTTCTGTTCCCATTCAGGCTCGCTCTCTCTCCACTTGTAGATGTCTATAACTTATCATGCCATCAGAATTGACATACTATGGTTTTTGTTTCCATACCAAGTGGGTTTGCAGACCCACTTCAAATGCTGAGTAAAAGTAAAAAGTGTTACTGCTTACCAGTATGTTGATTGTGTTAGCAACATTAGTTGTTATGCTGTTGGAATTGCATTTCAGAACTTCTATAATAGTTTCTAAAATACTTGTATTTCATTTTAATTTCTGATGTTTGCTAAATAACATAATATTGTGTTAGCATTTTGTAGAAATCACAGATGATCAGTTTGACTTCCACACATACTGTATGAGGAAAATTACACTTCGATCATATGTGGATTTGCTGAAATTAGAAGATGTACTTCGACAGCACCCATTTTATTTTAAGGCAGCAAGAATTGCTATAGAAATATACTTGAAGCTTCATGATAACCCTTTGACAGATGAGAACAAAGAACATGAGGCTGATACAGGTATAAGATAGTTTTACTACTCATTGTATGCAATATAGTTAGTCTTAACTTTGTGTATGTGCTAAGTGCATACTGCATACTTTATTTCCTTTATTATGTTATCTTTATTCTTCATCATGGTCTCTGTGCATCACACAAATGGGCTCTGCGTGCATGTATGGAGCTCATTCAGGAAGATTTCAAAGCTGATTAATTATTATTCAGTGGGAGCCCATCCCCTAGCCTTGTCCATCGTGGGGGAGAGGCTTTCACCAAGAGCTTTGACCACCATTGTGTGCACATCAAGAAGTTCTGCTGCTTATCAATACAAACCATTGTTTGTTCCTTGATTTTGTGTGGGGGGGGGCAGGGTGCTGTCCACAAGTATATAAAACTTAAACACCATGAGTATTCACCACGTGCATGGTTGTCATCTGTGTACACCTTCCATGTATATCCCTATTTAGACGATTACCTTATCATTCCCCTTTCCAGAGAGTCTCTCTACTAATCACCAAGTCCATCTGTACTCTGCTCACCAAACTTGGTCTGTATGTGAACTGTTCTAAATCCTGTCTTTCTCCCACACAGTCTATACCATTCATTGGAGCACACCTCGACTCTATCGCAATGAGAGCATTCTTGTCTCCAGACAGATTATCTGCTCTCACCAGAGATGCCCTCCATATTGTTTTGAAACACTCTTCTTCTGCTACTAAAATACAGCATGTAGCAGGAGTTATGTCCACCACAATCCCTGTACTCCTGCTTGCCAGACTACTCATGCAACCGCTCCAACTTTGGTTTCTGTTGTCATTCAGCATCAGGACAGAACCCCACTCAACCAAACATTGGATTCCCCCTCTGTTTGGTCAAACCTCAGGTGGTGGACCAACAGAAGCGACACCACAATCAAAGTAAAGTTCTCCCGCAACTAACCACAGTGATTACGCCTCGTTCTCCAGGTGGGGAGCCCACTGCAGTTCAGCCAAAATAAAAGGAAGGTGGGGCCCACACAAACAGTCCCGACGTATAAACTTCCTAGAACTCCTCACCAAGATCAGTGTTTGAAGGCCCTCGAAGCCTTCCAAAGTCTGATCCATGGCAAACGTCCAAATTATCATGGACAATACCAATGGTATAGCATACATCAACAAACAAGGAGGAACCAGATCTCTCCCTCTTGCCCTTCTTGCCACCAAAATATGGGGATGGTGTGCGACCTGATGTACCACCCTCCTAATCATCCATGTTGCAGGATCAGACAATGTTCTAGCAGACTTTTTCAGCCACACTTTCACGCACAACCATGATTGAGAACTCCATCTCCCGTACTACAATCCCTATGGGACTGATGGGGTTGGCCCCATGTAGATCTATTCACAGCAGACAGTGCCACTTGCAACCCCTTCTGTTCCAGAGCCAGTATAGGCAAGAACTCACTAGGAGATTCCTTCCTCCTCCAATGGAACAAGAATTTCTTCTACCTATTCCCCCCTTTCCTCTCATTCCAAAAGTAGTAACAAAGATCTGTTGAGATTCCACAAACTTGATCCTGATCACACCTGGGTGGCCCAGACTGCAGTGGTTCCCCTTTCTTCTCAACCTCTCCAGTCATTCATATTACCAACTACCCCTCCACTCTGACCTCATTTCGTGAGATCGCGGGGGAGTCTTCTATCCAAGCATATTCACTCTCTGTCTTACGGCATGGAGAATCCAACCATTTCAAATTCAGTGACAGACTTAACTCATAATATCCAGATGATCCTCAATGCTTCATTGAAACCTGCTACCCACAGATCATACAATGCAAAGTGGACTGCGTTCTTTAACTTCATATCACTACATAGTTTTCAACAACCCAGGGCTTCTGTCAGGCAAATCCTTTCCATCCTCAATTCTCTGTACAGAAAACATCTCAAACCCTCTTTCCACACATCTCAAACCCTGATTCCACACATTACTCCAAAGTTACTCTGTCTTCTCTCACCCCCTAATCTGGAGGTTCCTCAAAGGCACCAGTCCAGCAATCAGTACCAGCTGGAGTCTTTCTGTTGTCTTCCACTCACTTGGAAACCCTTTGAACCCATGGCTTCTGCTGATCTTTGTTTTGTGTCATTTAAGACTGACTTTCTGGTGGCTATCACCTCAGCTTGTTGGGCCAGTGACTTCAGGATTGATCCATCTTATCTCACCTTCCACAAAGATAAAGTGGTATTCTGCCTTGATCCTGTTTACCTTCTGAAAGTCATCTATACCTTTCATGTCAATGAACCCATTGTACTTCCAGCCTTTTTCCAGTCACCCTCCAATCAAGTTGAGCTAGCTCTTCACTCCTTAGATGTGTGCAGGGCTTTAGCCTTTTATAAGGCCAGGACACAGCCCATTCATAAGTCACAAAGTCTTTTTGTTGCCTATGGAGGTGCAATTCCAGGCTCACCCATCTCTTCTCAAGGACTGGCTAACTGGATGTCTTCAGCAATCAAAATAACTTACATTCTCTCTGGCCTTCAACTCACTAGCCCTATCCACATACATTCCACTAGAGCAGTGATGGTGAACCAAACTGCAACCCAAAACCCACTTATTTATTGCAAAATGCCAACACTGCAATAAAAGCTGAAAACTGAGGTTTTAGTTTAGAAAAAACTCACAGCCAGTCTATATCCTTGGCAGTACACTGACCAGCCATGTGAAAGCTCAGATGAGTCATAAATGAGTCATGGCTTGTGACATCATGGGCTGGCACTGCCACTCCGTTCCGAGCATGCGCATGGCCCTTATGTGTTCTGTTCTCAGATGCTCGGCTGCTGGGGTAATGCTGGGGTGACTTGGCTTGCTTGCTGAGAGAGAGGGCTCTGTGTGCCTGCTGTGGCATGCATGCCATAGGTTCACCACCACTGCCCTAACCCTACTCTGCTGCACACCCCTAACCCTAATATAGGGCAAAAGTTCCATTGAAAAGAGGGCAATTTTGAAAAAGCCTTCCTTGAGTGGCTTTTTCTGCACAGCTCAACATTTCTGTCCATTCTAAACACATTCCAACCATCAAAATCATGCCAGGACACCTTGTTTTTCTAACCCTAACCCTATTCTGATGCACACCCGTAACCCTAATACAGGGCTAAAATTCCATTGAAAATAATGTGATTTTGAAAAAAACTTCCTTGAGTAGCTTTTTCTGCACAGCTCAACATTTCTGCCCATTCTAAACACATTCTAAACACATTCTAACCATCTAAATTATACAGGGACACCTTGTTTTTCTAACCCTAACCCAGTGATGATGAACCTTTTAGAGACCGAGTGCCCAAACAGCAGGCCAGACCCACTTACTTATCGCAAAGTGCCAACACTACAATAAAACCTGAGAACTGAGGTTTTAGTTTAGAAAAAACAACTCACAGCCAGTCCAAGCGCGCATGCATATATCTATCTATCTATCTGTCTATCCATCCTTGGCAGCGCACTGACTGGCCATGCGAAAGCTCGGACGAGTCGCAGCTCATAATGTTCTCACCTGGCACCACTACTCCTTTCTGAGCATGGGCATGGCCCCTATGGGGTGACTTGTCTCGTGTGCCGACAGAGAGGGCTCTGTGTGCCTGCTGTGGCATGCGTGCCATAGGTCTGCCACCCCTGCACTAGAGCAATGGCGACCTCCACAGCTATGTATTCCATACTGTCTCTTGATGATCTGTGTCAAGCAGCAACTTGGTTGAACCTATCACCACTATCAGTTCGATATCCATGCTAGAGCAGACTGTATCTTTGAAAGAGCCGTCCTCTCTTCCCTTCTTCACTGAGTGATACCACCCTCCACCAAGAGGTATGGTTGTTAGTTGTCCATATGTGATGCACAGAGACCACAAAGAATAAAGACAGGTTGCCTACTGGTAACTGTCATTCTTCGAGTGCATTCACACATACCCACCCGCCATCTCCACTGTGTTGCTTGATACATAAGAGATATGCACACCCCTTACTATTACAGGGGTCATACTTGATGGCAGTCTAAGTTTCAAACTGAGCTCTTGGAAGGAGCCCTTCCCCATGCTGGGCATGACCAGGGGCTGGACTCCTGCCAAATAATAATCAGCTTTGGAATCTTCCCAAATGAGCTCCACACATGCACACAGAGTCCATATGTGTGAATGCACAGATGACCACTCGAACAACAGTTACAGGTAGGCAACCTGTATTTACTATGCATTGTATCCATTCTGTCACTTGAAGAGAAATTGGTGACATAAGAGATTTCCTCTTCCTTTGCACCCCCTAGATCTGCTCTGGAAGCATGGGAGAAGATTTGGAAGGTTGAAGGGAGAGGAGAGGCCAGTGAGGTTCCATTGTGTGAGTGGATGTTTACTCATGCAATGTTGGCTACAAGCCCATGATAGGAAAAATTGTAGATAAAGTAATAGAAAGTGCATATTATACTGCATTTTAATAAATAGTTCTACACAGTTAAAAAAAACCTAAATATTCAGTTAATATTTCACAGTTATACCAGGCGCAGGTGGGCAGAAAGGAGACCTCCATATGTTTTGGACTACATTCTTGGTTTTCCTGTCCACTGACCATTCTGTTAAGTACTACTGAGCTCTGGAGACCTACCTTCTTCCCATTTCCGAGTTTCTGGACATTCAATACATGTTTGAAAACACTCAAAACAAAAATTCACAGGGATGAAGCAAACCAGAGTTGATCTGAAAATATGCAAATTTGGCATAATTAGAGGTACTGCAGATATTCTTGACTTTTTGTAACAAACAAGATACAGTCCTTATATTGTGACATTGCATGTAAGTTCTAGATGAAGGAGAATTAAATAGACTATAGTGTACCTTTTTAGGCCACCCAGTTAGGAGATAGAGAAAAGTTGGGCTAAAGAGCTTAAAAATAGCTGAATAATATGAACTGTAAGAAACAAGAATAATAAAAATGGGATATTCTACACATAATCAAGTGTATTTTTTCTGAAGCAAATATGTCTGATAAGGAGTTAAAGAAGTTACGCAATAAGCAGAGGAGAGCTCAGAAAAAAGCTCAACTAGAAGAAGAAAAAAAGAATGCTGAAAAGGAGAAGCAGCAGCGAAACCAGAAAAAAAAGAAAGATGATGATGATGAAGAAATAGGAGGACCAAAGGAAGAGCTTATTCCTGAAAAACTAGCAAAGGTATTCAACTGTAGAATGTAAATTGTCTAAATATTCAATTTGTTGGACTATTCAAAGAGAATTCCACTTCAAATGTATCTCTTCAAAAGTAACTTTTCTGCATTCCTTTGTCAAGGTATTTGCCAGCTTACCCAATTACAAGTAGGTTCTATCAGGGCCTCAACAACATCCTGATTTCACTTCCATTGCACTGAACATCTGCGTGTTGGAAGCCATTTTCAGCTGTGTGTGTATCACTAATTATGTTACTTTAGTTTCAGCACATTAAACACATATCCATCACCTTTACCTTCATATTTAGAGATGTCAGATGTCTGCAGAGCATTCAAATCAGTTCAGATTTCTATGAATCCAATCTGCAAATTCCATAGTGGACCAGCATTTACAGGTTTTGTAGGCTTTAAAACTGTGTTTTCCTTTGTTGATGGATCTGTGCAAGTATGCATTTGCAAACAGGAATAAAATTATATCCCTAAAAGGAATCGCCCCACACAATTCCATCTATGAACAGATGATAAAACAAAAGTCTTCTGACAATCTGTGAAACACAGATGGAAAGGATTTAACAAAATCAGTACATCACTATATAAATTTAGTACAAGTTAGTGCTTCTTTTTGCCATACCTGTTAAAAAATAAGAAAGCAGTGCATTCATGGTATATGTCAAGGTCCTAATATAAGCCACCACTTGTGATTGGGTTTGCAGATTCCATAAGAATTATGGCAAAGTCCATGTTGGAACTGGCATATATTTCACTAGATGCATGCTATTTTTAATAACTGGTTCTTTTAAAAAATCACAGCATGAATCAGAAATCTGTAATCAAATATACCTCAATGTAGACGTCAGATGTTGCTTTGTTTCAGAAGAATGACTGGCATCTTGATCTTGTAGTTGGCTGCTTTTACATTCAGTATGATGTAGTTTACAGGATCTTTCATAATTTGGTTGAAAAGTGAAATAGGCTTAAAGCCTCTTACCACAGCAGTAAATACCTGCTGTGCCAGCACTTCTGACAAACCCCTGGGGGGTATTTGCATATCATGGCATGATTCAGCAGCAAATCATGGATTAATTAACCCCCAGTTGTGGGGGTACCTGGCATTTCCAATTTTCAGAAACTTAGAAGCGTCCTGTTCATACATTGTTAAGAGAATGTCTGAACCCAGGTTCTTTAGGGTGTTTCTTGATTAAACAATTCATGAGTGTCAGATTTCAGAGATCATGCTAATAACCCACAAATGGAGCATTTCTGGGTTGTTTCTGAAATCTGAAACTGGTTTACACACAAATAGTGGCATAGTTTGATGGCATACAAACCTTGGATTTCTGTGAATGTAGAAAAGTGTTTCAGAGATATATGGAGCCATTTTGTTTTTGCCATGAGATACTACTATCTCTAGAAGATCAAACAGGGCAGTTGACAAAAATGGAGAGGAAAAGAGCCTTGTGTAATAAACCAATTTTTGCATGAGAGAGTCTGCACAGCACCTTGATTCCTGTATTGCTATTTTTTTTGGATCACCCATATTATCACTTTATTGTAGTATGTTTGTAACCTGAAGAGACAGTAGAACAACTATTTAAATGTATTATCAATTGAATTTTGACTGTATAAGAACATATGCAACGATGCTGGATATGAAGACCTTGTATATTGCAAGAAGCACTTTAGAAACATAGAAACAGAGCGAGTCAGAAGGGGTCTCCCAGGCCATCTAGTCTGACCCCTGCCATCAGCCCACCATGTGCATGTCTAGCCTAAAGACACTGCATGTTCTCCCTGCTAATTGTGGAATTCCTTTAACAGGCACAGCCTGTCCAGTAACAAGAGGCCATGTTTTTGCATTCAGCACAACATTGGAGTGCTTTACAGTTTCCTATAGGAATTAATGATAGCTGTTCATTTAGAAAAGAACTAAATTTGAGGCTTTGGCTAAATCTGTTTTTTCACCCTGTAGCCTCAGACACTGAGAATCAAGATTTTCTAATTCTCATCATGGATGTTTTCTTTCTGACAAATGTTTACTCTACTCTTGCAGTTCTTTTATTTTTGTAAATATATTTTGTGGGGTTCTTTCAGGTTGAAGCACCTTTGGAAGAAGCTATTAAGTTTTTAACTCCGTTGAAGAATTTGGTGAAGAACAAAATAGAAACTCATCTTTTTGCCTTTGAAATTTATTTCAGGAAAGGTGAGTGAAAGATACTGCATGCATTAAGGAAGAGATACATGTCTCCAGGTGTGAGACTGGCTTTATAAGGAGACACATGAAGATGCTACAAGGACCATGAGTTGTGCTACTTTCTTCCATGCTGAACCTATCCTGAATTTTAAGTGGCATAGTAGGGCCTGAATATTCTCACATGATATAGGAAAAGGCCACAAATGATAGGCCTTATCTCATCTCTCATTTGGCATCTAGAACACTGAAAACTTGTCAGAGCAAGTGCTATTAATCTTCACATAAAAGTAAAATACTATGATAAGGATCTGTCTAGCTAGTAAATACTCGTATACAATATAGCATGTCTCACATTTCTCAAGATAGTCTTTCACCCTCAGATGCAGCCTTGCACTGAGGCGAAATGCTGAAAAAAACCCAGTTCGCTAGCAGAGATGCCCTCTATATGTGTATGGGGAACCTTACATCCAAATCAACTTGTTTAGTTTACTATTTGCCAGAACTGACTGTATTTAAGTTGAACAAAACTTCTGTGTTTTGTATTGGTTGATAGATTTTTATGTGCATTGAAAGTCATTGTGGTGTGGTGGTTAGAGTATTGGACTGGGAACCTGAGGGATCCAGTTTCTAGTCCCTGCTTGACCATGAAGCTCACTAGGTGACTTTGGGTCCATCACTCAGCCTAACCCACCTTACAAGGTTGGTGTGAGGATAAAATGGAGCTATGTAAGCCACTTCTTGGGTTCCTTGCAAGAGGGAAAATGGTGGGATATAAATGCAATGTAATAATATATCTTTGCAGGAAATCTAGAAGCCAAGGTTAATTACCATCTCAGTAATTTTTGTCATTATAATTTCAGTGGTAATTATTTTGATTATAACATCTAAAACATAATTGCATGCTCTGTCAGATGTATGTACTGAGTCTGATTTCCCTAGTAAATACGAGCATCTTGTAATCCAGTGCCCATCTGTTACCTCCTACAGAAAAATTTCTTCTTATGCTGCAATCTGTGAAGAGAGCATATGCTATTGATCCCAGTCATCCATGGCTTCATGAGTGTATGATTCATCTCTTCAGCAGTGGTATGAATCTACCTTATGTCTCCTAGTAATCAGACTTTCAGAAGGTATTTCATTAGTCATCTCTTGCATTTAATTAGTCTCTGAACAGATCATCAGATTAACAGAGACTCAAGTGCATAAGAGAAAGCAGGTATTGTCTCCCTGTGGTTTCTTTAAAAGAAGTAGTTGGATTTGCTTGGTGTGTGAATGTAACATGCTGTTAATGAACTGTTATAAACAAATATACAATCTACAGTATAACTGGATACATTGAAATGTCTTTAACAAAAGAAATCCTTTATATCTTTATCCGCATTTCCTCTCTTCCCCAATTTATCTTTTCAAATGTAGCATTAAGTAGACATTTTAAAATAGTTCATTCAGTATATAAAGTATGGTTGCATGGCATTTTGACGATGTACGTGAATTATAAAGGCAAAGGCAGCCAGGTTGGGTCTGGCGCAGTGTTTCAAGCAGTACAGATAGCTTGAAAGCTCATTCCACAATCTTTGGGTTCTCCGTCCTAAAGTAGAAGCTATGTACTTCCACATAATTCTCAAATTCATTTTCTGGTAGTCTAATACCAGTTTCTATGCTAAGTGATGATACATTAAACATAGATCACTGAGCTCTAGACCTCCCATAGGTACGCTCAAGTACCTTCCATATGCCAAACCATCTACATCGTAAACCCAGAGAATATTGAAGTTATCTTACTGACCTGTTAAAAGGCTTTGAATAGCTTGAATAGATCTATCTTGGAGAGCCACTGTCTCTTAGAATAAAAGTTAGACCACATGGACCAGTGATCTGGCTCATTGTAAGGTAATTTTATATGTACATATTATTTCTTCATCTTCTAGCAAATAAAACAATCCAAAATATGATTGTAAAACATGTGAGCATCTGTTTCTTATATTTGGCTATATATGTTTGTGTGAGAGAATTGTTGATTGGGTATGATAAAGCCAACTTGAGGATTTAGTAGACTAGGAGAAGCAAGTATAACTTGAAAAAGAATGTCAAGGCTTAATAAATTATCCTGTATTTTAATTGTCTTTAATGCTGTAGTTTCTGAAAGTAAAGATCTACAAGAAACAGTCAGGACAGTGTTGAATCAAGAAATGAATCGACTTTTTGGGGCAACTAATCCAAAGAACTTCAATGAAACTTTCCTTAAACAGAATTTTGATTCACTACCACACAGATTATCTGGTATGTAATTTGCTCAATATTCAAAGTTTATCAAAGGCATTTTTAATATTTCTCTCTCTTAATCATCCACTTGTGGTCCTACACATGCATCTTTATCGACCATATTGGTTATGTTGATAGAAAGATATTCTTCATCAGTCAGAGGCACATTAGTACTGACTACATTCAGAAGGGAGGAGAGTGTTAGAATGCTCTTGTAAAATAAAAAGTAACAGTAAAAAGAAAATCTCCCTGGGCAAATTGTGTTTTGCCATTTTTTTTAGCAAATTGATCCTTCTTGCTCAAATTATATGACTCTGATAAGCATGATGCTGCTGCCTATTAACGTACATACATCTTTTCTAAAAGACATACAGAATCATCATGTCATAATTCTAATACTTTAAAATTATGGAACTGCTCTCCACAGTGAAGTACGCAAACAAAGGAGGAGATGTTCAAAAAGGATGTTCCTTGCTGTCATAGGGTCAATGAAAGAAGTACAAAAACAGCTGGGTCTGACAGTACATTGAGAAACCTAACAGTTGGAACACAACCTGGAATTTTAAAAAAAGCTTTGAAGTAAGCAGCTGCCCAAATCATGTTTGAAATTCTATTAAATTTCAGCTTTAGCATTATTGATATTATGAGTTGCTTTGAACAAGTGTTATAGTCTTGTCTGGTTGATGACTTTCAGAATTTCCAAGCCTTACATTATATGAAGGAGACTTTATAAAGCATTTTGGGGATGGCCTCCTCATTCATAAAATAGTTACTACTACCATTGTTACAGAAGGCTATCTGAAACCTTTCCCCATTAAGCCCAGAGTGGCAGTGTTCCCAACTACAATGAACTGGGCATTAACAACTGTGGCTTTATTTCTGTGTGAACTTAACTACTCATAAATAGGCTTCTTACTATTACAATAAATTTAATATAAGCTGTGGCTATAATAGGCTATAACTTCTTGTGACTTCATGGACATTGCACAAAAGACTATTTTAGGATAGTCCTTTGAATCCTGAGTTTCTATGATCTGGCTTCCCATCACATGGTAGTTCTGATGGCAAAAAGAGATGAGATTTTCACCAGTTCTCTATTACCCTATACTCTGATTTTGCTCTGGAGTATAGTAGAATCCTCTGGAATGAGGTATGGTGTGGGGGCTTTAGGGCAAATGGGTATCAGGAAGAAAATGGATGCATTTGAAACATGGTGCTAGAGGAGAGCTTTTCAAATACCTTGAACTGATAGAAGAACAACAACTGGTCCTGGATCAACTCAAGCCAGAGTTTTCCCTGGAAGCAAAACTGACAAAACTGAGACTCTTATACTTTGGACACATCGTGAGAAGGCAAAATTCCCCGGAGAAAACTATCATATTTGGAAAAGTTGAAGGCAGAAGAAGAAAAGGAAGACCAAGTATAAGATTGACTGACTCCATAAAGAAAGCCACTGGCTTGAGTTAACAAGAGCTGAGCAGAGCTGTCGTGGACAGGACACTTTGGGGAGCTTTCATTAATAGGATCTCTATATGTCAGAGATGACTTGATGGCATATAACAACAATAAGGTGAAGGGAAAACTAGCAAGCACTTCATCTTGGCCTTGATGCAATGTCCCACACACTCAAGACTTTTTCTAAGTTATGGGTGGGCAACTTGTGGCCATCCAGATGTTGGACTGTAATTCCCATCATCCCTAACCATTGGCTAGGCTGGCTGGGACTGAAGGGAGTTGCCATGCAACACCATCTGAAGCTCACATTATCCATGTTTGTTGTACATGAAGGTAAGTCAGTTGATTTCATGGCGCATAATCATTGGTTCTTACAGTTTTACTTTAAGGCAGAGGCAAGTTACATACACATAAAAGCAGGAAATTAAGCTAATCAGATCAGTTTATCATATGCACAGGCTTTTGCTTTGATCCTTCTGGTAGCAACAGCAAATAAAGTTCTTTGATCAGTTACATAAAGATCTCTATCTACAACTTGTTTCACATTCACTCAGCCAAAGTTCTGTATAACCTTCATCTTCACAAAGGTACAAGTAATCCTTTCCTGGGTCTGGCATACCATTCATGGAAGAATATGTTTCACACACATCGAAATAAGGAATCTTGTGCATATGTTTTATCCAGATGGAAGGGATAGTCTAGAAAAGTAATTCCATAAAAGTTTTGCTCAGAGTGGATCAAGTAACTGAAATGAGAGGGAAATTATTCACCATTATATGGACTTCATTAAGCACAGTGGAAATGCTAGCTTGCATTTCTTGTACAAGGCACAGTGTAACTACTTTTTCAAAGTAAAGTCAGAAGATCACAACCTTTTGTTTCAGTTTCAGTGCTGAACTGAACTATTTTTTCTGTTCTCCTAGCTGCCAAAATGGTGTATTATTTGGATCCAACTAGTCAGAAAAGGGCTGTGGAGCTGGCAACTTGCCTTGACGTATCCCTCACAAACAGAAATCTTCAGGTAAATGTGTGTGATATACAGTATTATTATTTTGGCACCAAGTACATCTTTTCCAAATGATAGAGCAGTCTCATGTGTTAAAATTCCTGCAGCTAGTGGTGCAAATAACATTTATTGCCACCTTTTCATAGTATGCTAATTGCATAATCCTATTGCACTAGCATACGGCAACTATGTATATCAGTTGCTGGGGAACATAGATAGGAGGGTGCTGTTGCATCCATGTCTTGCTTGCAGTTTTCCCTATGGATAGCTGATTGCCCATTGTGTGAACAGTATGCTGTACTGTATAGACCCTGAACCGGTCCAGCATAGCTCCTCTTACATTACAAGAAGCATAGAATAGTAGAGTTGGAAGGCACTAGAGGGCCATTGGGTCCAACCCCCTGCACCATGCAGGACCCCAAGTTAAACTATCCCTCTCAGAAGGCTGTCCAGTTGCACCTTGAGTGCCTCTAGTGTGGGAGACCCCACAGCCTCGCTAGGGAATTGGTTCCATTGTCCTAATATCCTTTGTGTTCCTTATACCCTAAGGTATAAGAATATGTGAAAGCAGAACTAGTACTAATGTGAAATATTGCAGACCTTTTAAAAGGAATAACATTATTTTTCCCCTATTAGACTTGTATGGAGGTATTGGAAGCATTGAATGATGGTAGCCTTGGAGACTGTAAAGAAGCAGCTGAAATGTACAGAGCAAATTGTCATAAGCTTTTCCCTTTTGCTTTGGCTTTTATGCCCCCTGGATATGAAGAGGATATGAAGATCACAGTTAATGGAGATATATCTGCAGAAACTGAAGAACTGGCCAATGAAATATGAACTTTTTTAAAAGAATTGAATGATTTTGGACTGTATCTGGTGTATAATATTTTTGTCACGCACCTGCTGAATTGTTCTAACCTACACAGAAAGTGGAAGGAGTAAAAAATGGTTGCCTTCAAAGTTTTACTTTTTTATCCTGCTGACAAAGTATATAATATAAAATAACGTATTACTGGATATAGGAGGCTCAGTTAAAGAAACTAAGCACTGCTAAAATTGAAAAAAATATCTCTTATCTACATACCCCATTTTTAAACTAATTTATATGGAATCTGAAGGCTTAACACCCATTGGAGCAGGTGTGTGGCAGAAATATTACTTTAAATTTATCTTGTTGAGATGACTATCTCAGACAGCAAAATGCTGTTTTAGCACTGGATCCTTTTCACTGAGCACAAAGAGTTGTTGGGGCTTAAGCATCTGACTGATTTTGATACAGAGACGATTCTACCCTTTGGAAGTATGCAATGTGAATCACTATTTGCAAACAAACCTGCAACACATACATAATGTTGTTGCAGAGACTGGGACTTAAAATACAAAGCAAAATAACGAAACATAAGGTGTTCAATAAGCTTGTTGTGTCTCCGAAATTCACTGCACATGATCAGTTTGGTGTTCTTGCACCACAGTTTTTAAATGAAGGAATTGGTTAGAATATTCTCTTTGTTTTAATTACAGTTTGAAAAGAGATCAACTCTGCTGTTCAGGAGATCAGCATGACAGCATTGTTTGGCTAAACTTTTTAAAACTGTAATGCAAGAACCTAATGAAATTATGCACTGTGATGTGGCACCAACTCAATAAAAAGACAGCATGTGTTTTTCACATATGTTGAAAATATAAATGAACCTAACTACAGCTTGAAATTTCAAAGAGGAACTCCTGGCTACCAATTTGTGACTGATCAAGAGACTAATTGTTTAAAACCTCAGCAGGCCTTGTTCATGTTATGCAGAAAAATGTGCTGCAGTTTAGATACCTCTGGAACTTTTCCACAGTGTCACAGGTTTGTAATACTTGAAGCCCTACATTTGTAAGAATATATTTCTTGCTCAGTTGTTTCAGGCAAGCCCATGACTTTGTAACTTTTAACGGGCCCAAGATTTTTTTTCAATAACAGACCAGCTTCTTATTCCTGCAGTTAAAGATGTAATTTCCTTTGTTAAACATGAGGTACCAAATATAAATGCAATAAAATGTTTTGAAAAAGAACTGTGTGACTTTAGAGTTTGAAAATTGCTGTCAGAAGAAGTGTACAAGACCTATGTGGCATATTAATTAGTATAGTCGGTTATATTAGTGTTGGTGAAATCCCACAATGCATAATGCAACTGTGCTTTGAGACACTACTCCTTCCTGCCCTCCATCTGCAATAGAGCTAACCACAATGGCTGCTGTTGTGGACAGTAATTTCAACCTTTGCAATAATGGTTCTTAGACTTAGTGGTAACACTTCTGCAAAATTTAAAATCTTTGTGAAAAGTACAAATTAAAGGAGAACTTGAATTGTCTAAAATTTTGGGAATAGAAGTATAGGAAATTATCAACTCTATTGCCAATCTGAGAAACCTGGCAGTTTGCACTGTGGTTTTCATTGTTGTACATCTCTTAAGAGAGATCATTACTCTTTCTGTGAAACAAAAAAACATTTAAAAACTGACATTATTAATCTAGAACCTTGCTCTTTTTGGCATATGTACATCTCTGAACAAAAAGTTTGCTGTGACCTTGTGTAAACCAAAATTTTAATGGGTTGCTCTAAGAAAATAATTATTGGCTAACAGATACTGTGTCAACTACATTGCGTTCAAAACAAGTCTGTAACAATATAAAGTTGCCATATCACTAAGGTCTGCAGATAGGTAATTTATTTTCTTAGTGATGTTTTTTCTAACATAGCCATGTTCTCATACAGAAGTCCATCAGGAAATGGGTCATGGAGGCCACACTGAGATAGTTCCATCATATTTTTAGATAGTAACCATACAAAGATCGGTGTGCTGAGCTTAATGTGCCTTCTTTTATTTTCCTACTGTGATAGTGGATAGTAACTTAAAATTGGTCAGATACAGGTATTATAACAGATGTTTCATCAATTTTGGCTTTTATTTTCTTTGCAGTTGGGATGGAGCTTCATCACTGTATGGGATGGCTGTAGAACTCTGCATTCTAAGAACATTATTTTTCTTGGTACAAAAATTGCAACACACGTAACACGGTTACTGAGCAATCCAGCTTTAATGTATTAAAACTACCCATTGTTTTTTCTCATAATTCAGCTAGTGAGCATGGATATTTGAAAGTTTCAATGGGAGGGAGGGGTGACAGCAATAAGTGTCTTAACATGAAAAACCCTACATCTAATTATGTTCCTGAACTACAGCTCTGATGTGTGTTGTTATGGTAGCTTGGTACAATTCATGTTTAGAAGACTCTTGGGAAGCTGCTAAGAAGTTCTGATTAGCCAGTTTACCACCAAGGTAAGACCTATATACTAATTTTGGCAGGGTGGAGGAGTGATGACCCTTCTTCATTGAGGTTCCTGCTGGAAACACAAATGGGAGAAAAGGTAGACAAAAACATTGTTTTACAAAGTTCCTGCACACAGACTACTTTTAGATTTTACTTGGTTTCAGCAACTGACCTCTGCAGTAGAAAGGCAACACTCTCCTGAAGGGTTCAATCCAGATGTTCGGCAAGAAACAGCTGGCATAGAACAGCTAGCAACTTGGACATGAAGTCAGTGTCCAGCAACTGGCATGCAGAAGCATGCAGATGTGAGAAGTACTAGTTAACCATTATGCCCAACACTTATTGATAACATTTTTATCAATCTATTTCAGCCCTCACCTCAGCAAGTTATCTGTGAATTAGCATAAATTACGCACCGTATGAAGGGCTTTTTTCCCCTCTCTTGCTAATCGTTTTCACTAGATGCCTCCCAACTTAAGCTCTCGTATGGAGAGAGAATGCATAATGCCATACATTTTCTGTAAGCCATGCATAATTTTTCAGGCTACTAGCATGTCCAGCCCTCTTCCTCCAATAAGTCGTCTGTCTCGTGGGGTCGCGAAGAGCCAGTAGCCTGTGGCAGGTGGCTGTAGCGAGAGGGGAGAGTTACACCCTTAAACTTGCCCCAGACTGGTCGGTGTGAGACTACGTTCTCACGCTCCTTGGGCGGAGGGCAAAACATGGAGCAAGATCGCGTTCAGACACTCTCAACTCTTGCTTCTCGCGTTCTTTCGAATGCGCGTCCGGCCTCTTCAGGCAGGAGAGGGCCGGGCCTCGGCGCTTCCGCTCTCAGATTGGCCTTTGCCGAGGAAGGGGCGCGGCCGTGCCGCCTACGTGGCCGCCGCCTCGTCGCGGGGCGGTGGGGAAGGCGGGAACAGCGGGCTGCCGCGAAGCGCCCTTCAAGGCGATGGGGTCGCGCACCCCGAAGCAGCCCGGGTCGGCCGCGGGTGCTGCGCATGTGCGCGGGCCTTCGTCTCCCCGCGGCGACTCCCTGCGCTGGCTGGGCCCGAGGGCTGAGTAGGGCGCGGCAGACGCGGGCCGGCGGCGAGGGGTCCCTCGAAGGCCCCGGCGATGGCGGGCGAGGTGGAGTCGTCGCTGGAGTTCAGCCTGTCCAGCAGCGGCACGGTGTCGGGCATGCTGCCTCCGCCCCGCTCCCGCATCTTCAAGATCATCGTCATCGGCGACTCCAACGTGGGGAAAACGTGCCTCACTTACCGCTTCTGCGCGGGGCGTTTTCCGGAGCGCACCGAGGCCACCATCGGGGTGGACTTCCGCGAGCGCGCCGTCGACATTGACGGGGAGCGAATCAAGGTGCGGCCACCTGCCTTCTTCCTCCGAGGGCCCCCGGGGCTGTGCGGCGCCCCGTCTAGCCCATACGTGGTCGCAGCCTGCCCGTCTGGGCCACCGGTCGCTCTGCCTGGGCTGACTCGGGGCCTTCCTTTGGTGCAGCCTTGCCCAAGCAACTCCCCCCCCCCACTCCCCGCAGTTCCCCACATCCTCAGACAGCATCCTGTCTAGGAGGCACCAGGTTGGGAAAGGCGGCTGAAGTGCCTCGTCAGAGTTTGGGGAGAAGTCACTATGTTTGTAGCAGATGAGAAGCTATAATTTGCTTCGTTTTTGTTTTCTAAGGCCAGTATAACTGACATCAAGCACTTGTGAATATTCGTTATATAGGAAATTTTTCCTTATCACTGTAATGGAAAAATACACTTACCTTTTATATATATCCCCATTATTGTAAAATGGCTAGTGATGGCTTTGATAGGGTGTTCTTCATGAAAAGTACAGTTCCTGCTACAAACTCTTAAGCTTTGGTTCCCCTGACATAATATAATCTAATTAACCATGGTTTGTTGAATTGTTCTGTGCAAACCCAAAACTTGAGTTAACCAATTGTTAACCATAAACAACAAAATCCATGGTTTGTTGTTTGAACTATGGTTTGTCATTACATGTGATCTCAGAATTGATGGTTTTTAATGAGTTGTTTCAGCAGACAACAGAGGCAATAAGCAAAAACTAAAACAATCCAGCCTCAGTGCATGCCAGTACTGCTGTGTTGCAAAGGCAGTTGGGATACAGCAGGAAGTGGGCCAAGGAGATGGGAAACAGCTCAAAGATTGAGAAAGGGTTCTGTGTTTTGTTTGATCAGCTGCTGCATAAACCCTGGGTAGGGCTGCAAATCATGGTTTAAATAAACCGTTAGTATTTGTGTCAATCACACCCATTTCCGAGATGCAGAATCCTAATCTATAGAAACGACAAGTTTGATTATTTGAAATTGGTATTTAAGGGAAAGTAACATCTAAACAGTGCTTAGAGGAAACTTGTAGAAACGTGCATTTATCTTAATGTATTAATTTTTATTGAAAGAAGTAATTACTAACACCTGACTGTCTTTAAAATATTTCTAAAAACCTTCATGAAGAGAAATCAAAGCTGCAGGAAAGTACTGCCTTATTACAGTAAAAATTGAAATAAATTCTTGTTTCTTCTTTCTCTCTCCCACCCCCACCTGCACTACTCTAGATTCAGCTCTGGGATACAGCAGGGCAGGAGCGGTTCAGGAAGAGCATGGTACAGCACTACTACAGAAATGTACATGCAGTTGTGTTTGTATATGATATGACCAATCTTGCCAGTTTTCATAGCTTGCCACTGTGGATCGAAGAGTGCAAGCAACACTTGCTCACCAATGATATACCCCGGATTTTGGTTGGAAACAAATGTGATTTGAGGAATGCAATTCAAGTGCCTACGGACATGGCTCAGAAATTTGCTGACACTTATAGCATGCCACTATTTGAAACATCTGCTAAAAATCCTAATGACAATGACCACGTGGAAGCCATATTTATGACACTGGCTCATAAGCTCAAGAGCCACAAGCCACTCATGCTTAGTCAGCCTTCTGCTAACACAATTCATTTAGAACCTGCATCAAAACCTGCCATGACATGTTGGTGTTAGTTCATAGTATTTTTGTAGTCATCTTGTTTTATCTGCCAGTGCATCAAGAGTGTAATGTTGGTGATGTTCCAGTTTAGTAGGAATAACATTGAATCACCTGGGCACTGTCCTCAACAAGAGTGTGTTGTGCTCTTGCATTTGCACTTTGTAAACTCTAGCATCTGAATTAAGTTAGGTGGAAATTAGATTTCTCAAATGAAGTTTGACCCCTGATCCCATTAAGGTAGATTAGTTTTAAGATCTCTTATCCGCTAAACAAAGATAAATATGTATTTTGGGGGAAATCACTGATGCCTTTAGTATTCTATTTGAGCAGACAAAAGTTCTAAAAAAAACCCCAAAGAGTATTATGATACGATAATCTTTGATAAATGGATTAGTGAAATGTATGCTCTGTTTCCAAGCACTGGAAGGAAGGTTCAACATCAGTGCTTGTGTTAGGAAGCCTCCTGCATTCATTTATTATTTTATTCTATATAGATCCATTGATTACAGAAGTCAGTGATAATTCACAGCATGTTTTTCTGCCTTGAGTTTTGGTTTTATTGTCTTCATGGCATAATTCCATAAAGTTATACTCTACTGTGTGTGTGTGTGTGTGTGTGAGAGAGAGAGAGAGAGAGAGAGAGAGAGTGAGAGTGAGGGGGGGACAGAAATGTGATGGGAAGAAGTGGGATTGTTCCAGAGTATCATGTTATAGCAAAATGGAAGAAAATTTTGTGAATCTAATGCAGCTTGAAAATTTTAACTAAGCTTGTATATTGCTGCTGTAACCACAGCGATAGTATTCTTTCACAAATGGCATTGCTCTGGAGATGGAGTCATCACTAGACTTATCAAAGCTTATTGCTGAAATTGTACTTAGACCTTTAAAAACTCCAAGGCAGCAAGAGAGGATGTAGCCACAGATCCCACTGTGCTGTTCCTCTGGGCTTTTGTTTCTCTTCTCTTGCTTCCTGATGCTGGGCAAAACTGGAGGTCAGAGTGGGTGAAGAAGAAGGTGAACAAGCGGGCCAGGGCTCACTTCCCTTGCTGTTTTGGAGCTTTAAAAAGACTTGTACATTCTTTGGGTTAGACAGGTATTGGTCTGTAGCCTTTGTAGTCTTACCATTCTGACATAACATGGTGCTTTAATAGTATTAGCAACTAAATACTGTATAGCATCCAACCCAAATATTGAGACTGTATTCCAGACAAATATGTTTAATAAGAGGATGCAAGAATGAGAAGCAAACTTTAAACTAAAATGGTTTAGGATTACAGGGTCAATCCTACTAATATTCAGTGATTTGTAAATATAAACTCTGTGAACAAAACTGGAAGAAGAAATGTTAGTCTGTATGACTGATCAACTGGCTGTATTTTCCTTTTAAAATAGCCTGAAACAGAAACAACTTCATTTCATGATCAGTAATACAGAAGGAAGTTACTACTTGTGTGCCTTAGCTGTTAAAATATGGAGGGGAAAATCGGTATCAGATAGTATTTTTTAGAATACACAAAGGCAACTGTGCTTCCTTAGATCAATCTGCATTATGCATTTTTAGGACTGGAAATATGACAGATCTGGCTTGATGATTTAGCATGTACATTTTTCTGACATTCTGATTGTCTCTTCTTTCTTCTCCTGCCAAAACTATCAGAGCCATGCTGCCTATATCAAAGCAGGGCTAGGCTGTTTTGTGATTTTTGCATAATGTGCTAGTTGTATGAGTGCAAAGCCTAAGGCCTTCCAGTGCTGTGCTTTCAGCAAGTAGAAATCATGGTGCATGTCTTGATCTCCTTGCACAAATAGACCTCCGTGTGTTCAGCTATGTTCCCACTAAGCAAGACTATCACCAATTTCTTTCTATTAAAGAAATTTCTAATATGTATAAGTTTCCATTAACAAGTTAAATTGACTAAACTTTATTTTGAAGGGGAAAAGCATACATTCTTTGTTTTTAGATAATGATTGACACCATCTTAGGAAAGACACTCTCCCCTTCATGAAAGAGAATGGGGATTCATGTTCATTTCACTTAACTGTTTTCCTTCCCTGTGGAAACTCAAAGCGGCTAATAATAACATGAATATATCTTTAGATTATGCCTGCTAGTTGATGTTTTAATCTGCCACTTGTGAGTAATGTAAATGTAAGTTGCACAAGAGTTGCTCTTAACTCTCAGTTATTCATTACCATTAATGGGTAGTGCAATTCTTTTGCTCATTCATTTATGGAACTCAATGTTTTACACCTGTTCTAGATTTCATATTTCATGATAGATCACATAGAATTCTCCATTGGATTTTATTCAGAGGAAATGGAATATCAATATTATATGTTAACACTTAAAGAACAGTTTCCTAAATGTAGTTTGTTTATATTATATTCACTGTGTTGCTGCTGAAAAACTAAATCTGAGCGTCTTAATCAAGTTTTTAACTTTTACCATAATGTGACCGAAGGCAGAACAAGTTAAATGTAGTTATCAGACAAGAGAAAACAGACTTTCTTCTGTTACAGAGTAGTGCAGTAAAATATAAAATAATAGCTTATAGATTTAGGAATATATATTGATTGCACCTTAAATAGAGTAAAATGCAGGGAGCACAATACACGTGCATAGTGGGCCAAATATTTAAATGGAGTGTGTCTAGAATTTTTAGCTAGTCCTTTCTTTTTCTTTGCTTATCACAATAAGTATAACAGGGTTTACCAGTTTAATTTTTATAGAACACTTGAAAAAGGGATTTTTTAAAAAAAACCTGCTTTAACCCTTAATTTTAAATTGGTTAACAATGTTCCAAGAATAATATATTATTTCTACTTCTAAGTGTCTTCAATTATTTTTAATGAATGTTCTTAAAAACATTTTTTTTTCATATTTGGTTTACACTTTAGAGGTCTCACTTGTTTACTTTTAGATTAAGAAAATGAAGTAAAAGATAGATTTGAATGCAAATGTAATAACACTGCGTGTTTGTACATTTTGTCATCTCTTAAAGCAAGCACAAAAATGCAAGATTCTGTAATAATGAATGCAAAATTGCAGAAGAGTAACACTGCAGTCCTGCATATAGTTACCTAAGAGTAAGCGACGTCAAACTCTGTGGGGCTTAGGTTGTAGGATAGGATTGCACTGACAGCCATGGAGGTGCAAGATAGGAACACAGCAGCAGCTCCTGGTAGCAACTACCTGTGAAATCGATGTTTTGAAGCTAATAGTATATTATCATTTTGTCATACGATTTTGTAATACAGCATTTGGCTTTGTAATATTTTCAGCAATAGTTATTTGATATCACATTCAAATCATTGTTGATGCACAGTTCTTCACTCCAAAAAATCAAATTTATTTTAACTGTTCCAAAATGAAGGATTTTTCTGTGTCTGTCAAAATAATCATACTTTGCCACTGTCTTAAATTAATAAATGTTAGCAAATACAATTATTTTTGCTTCCGTTTTCCCCCCACAGTATTTGACTGTCTGCTGGTATGAATAAGGGACAAGTTTGTACTCTGACATTGCAAGTATTTTGAGGATTTGAGTTTTGTCAACCTGCTAAGTATAAAGATTACAAATACTCTCAGTGTATTAAATATGAATCATGTATTAAACACAGATTGTGTAGGATGGTTGATCCTACAGGTGTGGGTAAAATATATTTATTTTATACCCCTCCCTTTAAGTTAAATATACCCAGCATACTTATGGGGAATGAGCCTATGCTCAGTACGGGGGGCAGCAGTTGCAGTCTCCACTGATGCTGTAACTTGTTTCCTTTTTTCAGCCATCTAGATAAAATACCCAAGAGGGGGAGGGAAGGAGGCTGAGGTGCCAAGAGGAATCTGAAAAACTCATTAGTCCCAACCTCTTCCCCTACCTGCTCCCAGCGCACCCTTTTTTCTCTCCTCCAAAGTATATTTGCAGCTTTGGGGTACATCGCTGGCACAGTTCTTTCTGTGCAGGACACAAGATACAGGTGGGTGCTCAGCACAACAGGCCACAGAATTACACCCATAATTCTAATTCTAAAAAGTAAAATGGTAAAGGTAATTGTAAGGTAATAGCTAAGTTATAACAATCTGGGAAAGCATCATAGGGTTAAAAAACTTAGCATGACATTAAAAGTAATGTTAGTGCTTTTTTAAAGCCTTGGATATATTTCAAGCAGTGTGAAAAAGATAAGAACAGCAACCAACCCCTCCTAGGGGTGAACATTTTAAAAATGGGAAACTGAAAATATTTCAGTGGGAGTATCCCAGAAGTGAATTTCACATGATCTCAGTGAATGGGAAGCAGGTACATGGGTGATGACATGGGACTTACTATATTTTATGCGATAATTCATCAGATTCACTCAGCATTTATAAACAATCTGAAACGTACTGAAGGAGGCTATGTGCTTCTCACATAGAAGACAGTTCTGGAGCATTGTAGCTGCCAAGAGTCGGCTTCTAGTGGAAGCCAGTTTAGCTTCTATACAAGAATGACCTTTTTATCAGGACTTTATTATAATAAAGGACTGGAGCATGGCTTTACACTTCAGATATTCTGATGCAGTTGATATGTGCTCCTTGTTTTCTGTGTAGTATTTTTGTAGTTGAATGATATTTTTTCTGTCAACCTTGGGTAGGGAATGTCAGAGATTAAAATCTGAGGAAGGCGGCTAAGTGCAACTCACAGATTTGATTTTGAATAAGTTTAATGCTATGGAAAGGCAGATTGGTTGGTCTTTACGGTCAACTGTATAATCATGGTTAAAAGGAAACGTACGACAGGTTTGCCTTAGATAGGTTCCAGTGTACATGAACATTTTTCCTAGTGGGGGAAACATGGCATCAGTTTTTGTAGTAAAGAATTTTAAGCTATATCATGGATAAGTGCCTTTTGGCTAAGTCTCCTTCCTTGAATGACAGACAGCAAATATTTATAGATGCCTACAATGATAGTTTAAGCTAGGGGTGCAGAAGCTTTGTCAACCCAATAACCAGATTCCATTTTTGAGAAGCTCCAGGGATGTTCCATTAGTGGATGGGATGAAAGGTATAAAACATACCATTATCTCTAACTTAAAGCTCTTACTCTCCATAGCTAAGCCTTTGGACAGGCATTTCAACTTTTCAAAATACAGAACAAACTGCACAGAACCCAGGAAACTACCATATGATCAAATGAAAGAGGGTGTAGGGGGTTCTGCACCTGTTTTGAAGTTCTAGCTAGTCTAAGCTGTGCACAGGTTCTTGATTTATTTCCCACAGAATAAAAGAAAATTCACACAGGAAGATCACTGAACAAGTGCTGTAGCAACCGAACAAATACAATAGATACAGTGTGATGTCAAGTGTTGAAGAGCACTTTCAACCAGCTACTATTATTTCATAATATGTTTGTCATTAACTTCTTCAGTACAAAACATCCAAGCAAAAAATTGTGGTATTGGGAACATTTCCTATGGTATTGGGTAGTGTTTAAACAAAATGTTGCAGCCCAGAGTGCAGGCAAGCAGCAGTATGGGTTTTATCCTTGTATTTGGATAGTTTTGATGGATAGTTTGTGAGGTCAACCTCCCTTTTTGGAAGCAAAGGACAGTGACAGTAACCTCCAAACCAGGCAGTATAACATGACATTTACCCCCTGCCCCGTCACAAACACACACAACCTTTTTTTCTGTCCGGCCAGCCTCATTGTGGTACTATACAGAATTAAAAGAATTCTCCTGAACTGAATATAATGGAGAATAGTTTTAGCTGTGTTCCTCTCACCCTGGTTTGGGAAGCTCCTGATTCTAACTTACTGAAATGACCAGAGGTGTAGCTACAACTCGAGGGAGGGCTGTGACCACACTGGAAGGCTGGTGATGGAGACGTGGCAAACGGGACCAGCATTCCCACCTGGACACTGATGGGCTCTTCCTGGAGCTTGACAATAGTGACATTGCTGTCACAACATACTACTTTTTAGAAATGATCTATAGTCAGGTCAGCTGGCCCAAAATGGGCATCAATACAGATGCTGCTTTTACTATATCAAATGCAAAACTGCACATACTCTGAGTAATCGTTTTTTTATTAAGATTGGCTGTTGTGCTGTTCTGCTCTAATTTGTCAGAAATGTAGAAGCAGTTGTAAATAACAGTGGTGAGAAGAGAAAGAGCTGTGCACTTCAGAAGCAATAAACTTGGCTGGCTAACTCCACCCCCAAAACTCAATTTCAGGGTCTAAACTTGCCTTGTTGCCCTACTGGAAGCGACCAATTTCTTTTCCTGTGTTATTCCTGTGAATAGAAGGTTCTTGCTTTAGTCGTCATTGGGGCATTCCATTGGCATTCTGTTTCCAGGGAAGGGCTTTGCAAAGGCACAGGCTTTGGGAACAGATTCTTCCCCTTGTATAAATTTTTAAAAGAAGTTATTGTTCTGCACTTCTGGAGAGTTCTCCACATAGTGCGAAACCCCCTACATTGTGGGTTGGTGCTGGAATCGTTGTTCCACAGCCTTGCTGGTTGATATAAAGCCACCATCTCAAGTATTAGTCAAAAAACATTCAAAGCAAATGTGGGATGCCTTGGATCCTACTATGCTGATTTGTAATCTCTGTTTTTGTTTTGATCGATGTTTTTTTCCTTAAGTTAAAAATATGTGCTATTACAGGCCTTCAGAATACTGTCCTTTATAAACTGAAGACCCAGTGATTTTTTTTTTCTCTTTAGAGAAATAAAGCAGAATAAACATGCTGACAATAGGAGTGCTGTTGCTTGTGTTCATGGGTGAATTATTTCAAGTTGCCTACTCTGTATCTCTCTGTATTTGCCTCTAATATAAGTGTATGTGTATAAGTGCTTCCTTTTTAGGATGATTGACCTTTGCACAGCAGGGGAGACAGTCCAGTCAATCTTACGAAAAGGAAAACTGAATAGCCTTGGCAGGGAGGAAGAGAAAATTGAGATGAGTGGTTCCTAAGTCATAGAACCTGATATGTTATGTCAATATCATGGCATATCAAGGCAATAGGTAGTTGTGTTCTTTCCCTTCTCCACAAAAAAATAGCTGTTTATTACAGAGCTGTAAATGTATTAACGAATCCATACATATCTTTGTAAATCAGCTATGATTAAACAGATAAAGCATTTTACTCACCCAAGGGAGATTTTTTATTAAGGTCAGACAATTAATATTTACCTATTTTAAAAGCCTTGTCTCTTTTTTGGATCATTTATCTATTTTTTTTTTTTTAGATTAAGAACCTTTTCTTTTTAATGACCTTAGAATACACATGAAAGCTGCTAATCTATATCTCATTAATAAAGCACTAATCCCATTCAGAAACTAGGCACATAGATGCTAACCTGAAAAAATGGTGGTATGATCTGGATCAAGTCCCCTGAAGTCCCCTGGCTTCATTTGCCCTTTTCTGTACCTTTCTGCACTGGCAGCAAAATTAATATTAATGTACAATCCCCTTTCCCTTCTGGGCTTTCCCCAGTACAACAAAGAAGTCTTTATATGAAAGCCTCCTCCTACATACATATCTCACTTAAGAGATTTTTATTATAAAAATCAGTTATATATCCATTACACAGCCTGACACACACGCGCGCGCTATTCCTATTTATTTAGGAATAAATTAAAATATGTGAATGGGATGCAGTTTTCTGGCTGTAAAGGAGGTAGCACAGTAATCCTAAAACTTCCAGGATTATCTGTTCCAAAGAATCAGTAGTTTTTCTGTTATTCGAAGAACTGTACTAACTTCTCAGTATTCTTCATTTATAAAGGGTCTCTTAAAATGCATTCTGAAATACATTTAATGGAGTCGGATGTATGGTGG
Organism: Varanus komodoensis; assembly: GCF_004798865.1. Lineage (NCBI taxonomy): Eukaryota > Metazoa > Chordata > Lepidosauria > Squamata > Varanidae > Varanus > Varanus komodoensis. The sequence goes on from NW_025335589.1 coordinate 3,985,900, forward strand.
AGCTCTGCTTCTTTCATCATCTGCTTCCACATTTAGATCTGGAAATTTTACTGGAGAGTTAAGTACTCTATCTGCTTGACCTGGAATGAAAAACATACAGAGTGAAGCTAAGTCATTTGCACCAGAGCCAAATCACCTTCACATAATTCAGGGCACAATCAAATGCCCTTCACTGCAGGTACATGTAAGTCTCTGAACCAGGACACGTACAGGCATTCAGTGCATGGCTGCTGCAGCGTCTCACCCGACATATTTCTCCTAGACAGCCATTCTCAGCTGTCTAGATGAAATGCCAGCGTAGTGGAGGGAAGGAGGCAGATATGATGCAGCTGCAAAACAGTTTAAACTATCAGCCCCATTCTTCCCCACCCTGCTCCCCAGTATACTCATTTTCCTCCTCTCTGAGGCCCAGTTACACCCTCCAAAAAGGCAGCTCAGCTGGCATGGTTCGTTCCATGCTAGCTGTGAAGGCCAGAGCAGGGGCTCAGATGAGGCTCCAAATAATCCTATGCTTCTTTCCCAGAAAGTGTTAGGGAGCCATAGGATTGCATTCTTAGCTCATTTAATAATTCTAAAACTAAAATGAAGACCTACATACCAGGTGAAATATACATTAATTCAGCCATTTGTTGCTGGTCTTCATCAGTCTGTAGCCATTCCTAGAAGTGAGAGCATGAGAATGCTAAACTTTATGTACAAGAGAATCACACTGATATCAGAGTTTAAACATAAACCTAGTACTTCATTGTACTTCACGTTTTAGTTAATCAAAAGCAATTTCATTATCATAATAAAAATAAAACACAAGACTGAGAAGAAACTCAACAGTCATGCATTTAACACAGAAAGTTTGGTCAAAAGGAAACAATTACATCACCACGCCCTTGCTCAAGTGCCTTTTTTATCAGAATCAGTTATGGGGAAGGCCTTTTCAGTAGTGCTGCCTACTTAAAGAGGTTTGTTTGGTGCCTACTTTAGCAGTATTTAGATACCAAGTTCAAGCATTCTAATAAATTCACCTGGGGATTTAAAGTATATATGATGCTTCTGTATTGTCCTGTGACTGTATTTCCTGCCTCTTATACTGCTATCATATTATGATATTGATACTGCTTTTACTGTTCTCTGACCAGTTTCAATTGTGTTAATAAGCTTACAGATTATTCATTTATTTTCAAAACCAGTGGCACAGCTCAATGTGCCATTTCAGTAAAATGCTTTGGAAAAGCCTGTGCACCCTGCGTATTCATTAGGTCTGACTATTTGAACAGGAGTGGGGAAATACAATAACTTCAGCATTAGGAAGATATCCAAATGATGATCTTGCTACTTACAAGTCCAGTAACACTGTCATAGCATGAACAACATGGAAGGCTTCGGCAGCTCACATAAAAAATAATCAGCAGAGTAAAAAGACTAAAAATAGATGCAACAAGCATTGTGATGTTGGCTCCTTCTACAAATTTATCAAGCAGAAATACCTGCAACACGAAATACAGAAAATGTGCATTGAAGTTTAATTCGACCTTAGTTTCTGATTTTTTTTAAGGATAGCATGTCTTTACTGTTAACGTGGGTTTTAAAAAGCTATTTTTCTTTGGAGTGTCAGAAGATCACACCAACCCTGTCAAACTGAAATGTTCTAACCTGCTCCCTATCTTGAGATTATTGTTGTAAGAAGAATGTAGTGACAACCTAATTATAGTCACCATTACAATTTAAAAAAAATCATTAGATCTCACTCCACTCCTGTATTTTTATTTACAGTTTTTTTGACATTTCAAAAATGCTCTCTGGTCAAGTGAGCATTGTCTTATGTCTTATGCCAATTGTCTTATGGCTGGAGCAATAGGACCAGGGAAGATGAGGGGGTGAATTGCGATCTTAGCAGAATGCAGTAGGACAAAGTCAGGAAGTCAGGAAGACAAAGTCAGGAAGAAGCAAGGGTCAGATGCCATCAAGGCATAACAAAATCAAAGGCAAGACAGAGTTAGAAATAATTATCTGGCAAAGCCTGGTGGGTTCAAAGACAACGGCAAAACCAGGAACAGACAAGGCCAGATACCCAGCAAAGCATGGCAGGTCCAAAGGCAGCGGCAGAACAAGGAATTATTGAGGTCAGATACTGACAGAGAGCAGCAGGTCCAGAAGTGAAGGGATGTGAACATAAAGGCATCAGAAAAGCCATGCCAGATCAGACCTAAAGTCCATCTAGTCCAGCACTCCGTACACTAACAACTGCTTAATTTGCTCAGAAGCCTTTGGTGAAGGACTTTATCAAAAGCCAAAAGGCAAGATCGGTAACAAGCAAGGATCAGTTACCAACAAGGCATAGCAGAACCAGAGGCAAAGGCAAGGTCCAGAGGCGAGCTGAGGTCAGATCCCAGCAAGACAAAGCAGGGCCAGGAGCATGGTGAGATCAGAGAGGACAGAGGACAGATACCTGATGGGTCTGGAGCAGGCAGGGACTGAAGCATATCTGAGGGCAAGGCAGGGCTGGAGGCAAGCGCTAGACCCGTGATGTTGCAGGCATGCAGTGCAAGAAAGTATTTGATAAAGTCTCCCATTGCTCCCAGTCACACCATATGATTGCACAGACTCTAATCAGTGCACGTACCTACAGGTCTGATTCTGGCCATGCAGGCACTTGAAGGGCAACCCTGTGCTGCTCTTCACAATACCAAAGGCATTCTGTCAAGACTCCAGATCCTAACAGTATTTCCCCTCCTCAGGAAGGGGGTTCTACCCCCATTTGTAGTCCTGCTTGTCAGGATTAGTACAGTGTAAGATGCAGACCTGGCAGGGGGCTTAGTATTGATAATTTAGTTTAGCAGAGGTCTGGCTGGACCAGGTTTGGCAGGAGTTGCTCTGGAGGAACCATTGTTCTCTTCTCATTTTTACCCTAAACTATGTTCACAGGCTAAGTTTCAGGCTAAGGCTGTAAACCTGTACCCAGTTACCCAGGAGGAAGCCCTATCCAACTCATTGGAGCTTCTATGTCAAAAGTATAAGGTACTCATTTGTAATGAGCAGTCTTTCTTTTTCAAGAGAAAAATACTTGACAATTAAAAGTGCTCAGAAATATGCATCTTCGGAGAACCTTCACAGCTTCCATCCACACCTTTGGATGGATGCACTTTATGTATATGGATGCTCATTATCTGCATCTAGCCTGTATATATTACAATTGTTACCTTGCATAGATCACCTTTGATGGTTTGGGATAATTAGGTACAGTTTGCTTCTTATCTGCTATGCAATTCATCATGGTGAGAAGGGAATTTCCTTCTTGTTCCACCTACTAGCAAAGGTTGATGCTTATCTATGTTTGGTTTCACTCTATATGCAGCGCTAGGGATTAAAGGGCATAGAGCTATTTGACTTGTACATGCTATCTTTTGCTGTAGCAGTGTCTCAGCAAATGTAACCTGTAATGAATACCAAGCAATGCTTACAGAAGGGTAGGAACTTAATAGATCACAGTTTTCACAATATTTGGTACTTACTCTTACTGGATGATTAGAGGACACATCACTGATCCCTTTGTATTTTTCACCATATTCTAATGTTACAGAGGCATAGATAATTACAAGTAAAGTAGTGAAGCAGGAAAATATAGAAGCAATAATCATTGCATTCACCTGTACAAAAGGCAAGGGCAGAAGGCAGAAATAAAATACATGTTAAGAAATCAATTGGTGTCTCCAATAGTGAAAATAAAGCCAAGAATGCTTCAAATGTCACTTAGGTATTATCACCCATCATTGTACTCTGCAGTGAGTTGATTCATTCTCCAAAGGAAATTTATCTTCAAATTCAATGCCTGGAGTGCAAGTGTGAGGCAGTCAAAATGAAGCACACATGTTAACTTTCCTACACTGCTTCAGTGGGACTCATATTGCTTTACTGTGGCAATAATTCGCCCAGTTTTTAAGGGAGTTTGTGTAGGAATCCAAAGGTGTTTACTGTTTGAAACCTACCCAGCTCCATTTAAAGTGGTGGCAATTAAATGATGATCAGGTTGCTAGGAAGAATGTATCACAAACCTCAGCTAAAACAGCAAACACTGAATTTGGGCAAACAGCAACAAGAATGTTAAGGGCTGCCAAAGAGTGGAAGCATGCTTAGATACTTTATTTTCCCTTATTTACATTTTTAAAATTTGCAAAATTTACTTTAGAACTATCTGTACCACTTTGCTCTAATCCACCCAATTGCAGCAGCATGGAGGTTGGGAGAAGAGAGGAGTGTCTGGTGAGACAGTGAGGGAAAATTATATTGCTATTTGGATTGTCCCAACTTTAAGATGCTATCCAATCTACCTAGACTCAATGCACCTTACTTCTGAGTCATCATGGATAAGATTACATTGTGAATATACTATGGATTTTTAGGCTCTGAGCACCACAAGGTTATACTTATAATACATTGGGTTAAATCCAAATGTAGCATAAATCAATTGAAATAAATGGAATATCTGATGCCTAACTTTAGTCCCTGTTAGTTTTCTGTAAAAATGACTAAGTCTAGATTTATTCCATTGTTTGTGCATGTGGCTTCAGGGGTATGACTTTCATTCTACCCAGATCCCTCAAAATAGGGCAAGGGTTTTGTTTTGTTTTGTTTAATTAAGCATTCTGAAAATATATAGATAAAATTTGTATTCATTCATTCATCCAATATGCTGCCCACTAGTCATAGGCTCTCTGGGTGGCTTACAACATATAGACTAGGTATTGTTTCTACTAGAAATACCATAAGCTTACCAGAATTGGATTCTTTTTCTGAGAGGAAAATATAGCCATAACTCCAGGAACACTCATAAACTGAAAAACAAAACACAGTGAAAATGTCAATTCTTTTAAAACCTTTATGAGTCAAAATCTTTAGTTTCACCAAGATCAAGATGAATACAGGCACTTTTCTGACATTTCATTAAATTATTTAAGTACAGTGTGAACAGATTCTGGGCAGCAAACTGGGAAACATTAATTCTTTGTGTGTGTGTGTGTGGGGGGGATCTTTAATGAAATGGATGCATAGCATTATGCTGAGTGTTTGACTAAGTAGCCTCTAAGCCATCATTTCCTGATCAAGACAGCAGGTCTATAAAATGCAGGTATGTGCTGGCCAATATTTTATTCTACAGGAGGTGATTACAGAAGGTGAGATGGTTTTGGAAAGGGACATGATTATGAAACAGCAAGGGAAGAAGTTTGTTCTGCTACTTATCAGATCAGGGATTCCTGGTCAAAGATTCTTGGTCAATTGT
>NW_025335589.1:3991271-4025253 GCF_004798865.1 Varanus komodoensis
GTGGGAATTTGATTGAATCATGAGGATATTCTGGTACAATTCTGTTCAATAGGCCATTTCATCACAAGAGATTACATATCTATTTGAGGCATTTGGTGTATGCCCATTTCAAAGTGTAAATTATTTCAGTTTTCATTAATTTCACTTCTAGGATTAGCAACAGGTAATCTAGAAAGAGAAAATGTATCAGTTTTATTAATTATATTTTAAATCCACTCAATAACATATATTCTCTGGCAGATTATTAATAGTTAGAAGAATACAATACAGGATAAAAGGACATTTTCAGCAAACTATTAAATTGAAATAAGTGCTGCCACTAAACTATTTAAAATGCAATCCTATGCCTGCTTCTTTGTTTATATTCCACTTTTCTCTCATTGTGAAACTCAAGGTGGTTACATGCAATTCCTAGGTGGTCTCCCCTCAAAACTCAGGCCAGCCACAGGCCTGCTTAATTTCAACATAGTGAATGCCTTATATTTTTTCAGATCATACTTCTGCTTAGATAGAAAAAGCCCTGTAATTCAATGCTTCTGATAGTCATGTTGACTGGACCTTGCTGGAAGTTGCAGGACTTTTTCTATCTAAACACAAAGGACTGTGTCCTTAGTATATTAGGTCACAACTAACACTGCCAGCTGCTTTCACTCTTATCAGTGCTACTGTGACATCCAAACGTAGCTGTTTCTGTACTAGAAGGAACTAGTAGCAGAATCATAGTAGTCGAGCTTTGTAGCCTAGTTTCTCCTGGGAAGTATTATCTTCTTCCAGTTCCTTACTCCAACCTGGGCAAGTTTAGTCCCCCGAGAAGCAGAGCTGCTACAAGTACTGCTCAGTCTACCAAGTTTCTCCTACCCACGCCATACTTCCTCAGCCTCACCTCCTTAAAACTCCCTTTTCCATGCAGGCCCCTCCCACAGAAACCCTTCCAATCAGTTGTAATTCAGTTCCATGTTCTGAAGTAGCATACTTCTGAATACCAGATACTGAAGACAAGCAATAGGGAACTCTATTACCTTCTCCTGATCGTAAGCATTGCTTTGACATTTGGCTGGTTCTTGCTGGAAAAAAATGCTGGTCTTGACTAGAAGCAACTAGTATGGGACCAACTTATACAGGTTTCGTGGGTTCTGGAGATCAGACACCAAACTGCACAAAGCAATTCACTTTTAAATAACTGACCCCAAACATTTCTATTGCCCCATAAAAGAGGGGATTCTCTATGCCTGTTCAGAGCTCTCCTTCTGTGTAGTCTGCTTCCCTGCCTCCAGGACTCAAAAGCAGAAACAGCATGAGATTGAAATGAGGAGCTGTAATCACTCAAATATATCAGGCAGCCCACCCTTTCCTCCAAGCTCCTAATATTTACCTGTCAGACAAGCACTAGTGGGATGGTTTGGCTTCTGTTTTATGAACAGACAGTTTGCCCAGCCTGCAAATCTGTTTTGAATCCAGCTTTGGGATGCACTGAAGCCTAAAAAGCAACCAACCACCATCCTAAGTGAGTGGAGAAATGATTGTGGTCAATGTATCCTTCATTAGTGTTGAGCGCTTTCAAAGGACCCCAATGCATAGCCAATTCCAAACCGTTTTTTTGCAACACAGTTACCTATTTGTAAACTAAGGCCAGCATATTTTCTAAAATAAAAAAAGCAATACAGAAAAATTATACATCCCTATCCAATAAATGCAAAGAAGATGGGGGTTAAATAGCTTACCATTCCAGCCCAGAGGGGTATCCTGGATTTACTCAGTGCTGATTCCCTTCTGAAAGCACCATCCATTAATCCACTAATGATACAAATTGTAGCAAAAGTTATCTGTAAGAGGCCCAACACAACCATACTCTTTTGGTTGAAGATGAAATATCTGTAGCGATCCATTCCAGCTAATCCACAAATTTACAAGCGTGTTCCGTTTGGGAAGAGGCACAGAGATTGTTCAAGAGCAGAAGATGCTATTATTTTTATCTTGAATAGAAAATGCAAAAAGCAACAATGTATTAGCGTGTCAACATGCATCATCTGACAAACTGTTCACATGCCATTCCATTAATAGTATGAAGAATCTGCTGCAGCATTAACATTTTGATGCCCTGTTTTTAAATCCATTAAGAGTGTGGTATGGAAATATAACAAAAAGCGAACTGGATGGGGGTATGCTTTTTCAAAAAAGTTGACTGTTTAAAAGCTTGAAGACATCCCTAACTTGGATTTGGACATAGAAATATGAAATTTCCCGATTTAAAGCATAAAGATGTGTGCATGGTATTGTGCTTATTTTTTTCTTTACTTTGAATCCTTCACTCTGTGTGTTTCCATCACTTCTTGCTTTTTGTCTAATATAAAGTGAGTAGTGTATGTTACTCTGAGGCTGTTTTTGCAATGCAAAAGCAACACAACCATTTAAAAAAGTTGGTTCATATGAATGTTTCCAGTTAATAAAAACATTAGCAAACAAGAATCCAAATGATACACATTTTCCTTTAGTTTTGTTATTTATACTCTGTAACAAATTGAAAATACACTTGTTCCCAGGGATTGCTACACACTTTCCACTGTTGTGTTTGTGTCAAACAGAGAGAAATGTACTGTAGTGAGGGAGAAGAGCAGAAGGGTCCTGTAAGGTACAGTATTAACCAGCAGTAACAAGGTGTCCTGGCATGTATTTTCTGCAATGTTAAGGGAAAAGATGATACATGGGACACTGTTCAGACCTAAAAGCATGGTGAGAACATTGTCATTTCTAATTAAGATGTCACAGAAGCTACTATGATGCCTGTGTTATATATACCACCACAATGGATTGAATCCAGACTAAGTAATCTGCATTTGGAGACCAATCCCATGCATGTTCAGACAACATGCTGGTTGTAGAATGCTGGGTGAACTGGGACCCTAAACATATGTAAGATTGCACCCTTAAAATTGCACTTAAATTAATAGGAAAAGTTAGCAATGATTTATGTCCCATTTATTTCAGTGGGATGTAAATGCCATCAACATAAGCTGCATTTAGCAAATTTTATGTGAGTTGATACAAGGGATGTTTGAAGAACTGATTAATACAAAGATATGTTAGAACCATTTTTATTGCATAGATTAGGGCAGCATTTAATTTGAAAGAAACACCGATTTGTAGGTCTAGAGCCAAACTAACTCAGTTTTATTTAAAAGCCACTGAAATCAACAGAACTTAGGTCATGGTTCATGATTATTTTTTTCCCACGATTATTTCAATAGGACTAACTTAGTCTGAATTTAACTCTGTTTGAACATCTACTTTGTACATCAACCTGATCATAAATATATGCTGAAGTTTAAAAATAGAGATGTTAGTTCAGTGGATTTATTTCAGATTTAATTAGCTGGCAGTTGTGGCATGAGGGATCATGTACAAACTACATACAACATACAATTCGATACTTCACAGTGTATCCTCAGTGGTATAACTGATAAACAATAGACAATACTATAAGAAATAAAAAGGCACAAATGGCAGAGATGATGGCTCTCTTCATTGTAACTTCTGGACTAGTTAACCATTCTGTTCAGAAAATAAAATCCTTGCTCTTTAAGTTGATTTTTTCTCAACTTTTGTCCCTGCCAACATGCAGATTTACATTAGGGTTTGGAGCCTCACTTTCAAGAAATTTGCATTATAAAACGCAATGGAGAGGGAAGGTAAAAGAAACAAATTTCTTTCAAGGCTGATGAAAATGAAAGAAAGTAAGGCTCTAACAGGAAATAAAGTAGTTCATTTGCCATGTGATTGCTCTGTTGCTGTAGCTCTTTGCTTTTGACTTCCAATGGAAAACAGCTTTGCTGTCAGCAGGGCAGAAAGCACTGAAGGTTGCTGAAAATGAAGCATCTTGAGGTGCAGGTTCTCTTTGGAGAGCTCATGTCAGATTCCAGATCTGGAATGCAAGTGAAGCACCTGTTTGCTTCCGCAGGCTTCACTTGCATCTTTCCAAATAAAGCAAAGACTACAACACTAGCATAAGTCTTGAGAGCATTCTTCTCCAACCTAGCGCTCTCCAGAAGTTTTGGTCTTTGACCCCTCGAAAACCCCAGTCATCCAGCTCAGGGATTCTGGGAATCCCACACATCTGGAGGGCAGTGAGGAAGGATACTTTAAACAAGCACAGTCGTCTCCCTCCCCTCTCCCCATCCAAAGGAAACTGTAAGGTTGCAAGCCTGTGTCCATTTACCAGGAGGTAGGCGCCCTTGAAATCAATGAGACTTACTTCCGAATAGGCTCGTATAGGATTGCACTACAAACTCGGCAGTACCACCCTTGAAGCTTCTCACCATCCAGGGAAGTGGGCAGCGATTAACGAGGTGACTTGGGAAAACTTATTTGCATAAAGGAAAGTAAGTCGATCCTGGCCAGGACCCCGCCCTCCTACTCGCCCTGGGAAAGGCAGCTTCCGGCCCCAGCGGGAAGGCTGCAGCTGGAGGGTGCCAGAGGGACGCCGCTTCCATCGCCGGGGCCAGGTAGCGGGCTGCCCCCTGCCCGTCCGAGTGCCCGCCAGCCGGGGACGCGCCGGGGACGCCCACGGCCGCTGCCCTCCAAGGCGGGTAGCAAGGCGCGAAGCTCGCTGGCCGCGGCGTGGGAAAGTTCGGAGCCCGGCCGGCGCCGGGGAGGCAGTGCGGCGAAGGCTGGGCGCGGCAGCGGCGCCCGGGGAGGCGGCCCCGGCCAGGGCAGTGCCCCGAGCTCCGCTCGCCGCCTCGAGCGCGGAAGGGGGCCGCCGGGGGGCGCGCTCCGGCGGCGCGGCCACGCGGCGGGAGAAGCGCCCTCGGTCGGAGGGGACGCGCGGGCGCCCGCCTCCCTCGCCTCGCCGGGCTGCCTCGGGCCGGCCGCAGGTGCGCGGGCGCGGGGAGGAGTCACCGGCGGGCTGGCGGGGCTCCCCGCCCCGTGGGCTGCCTCCGCCGGGCCCTCCCTCCGCAGGTGGCACCTGCCCTGGCGCCTTCCCGCCGCTGGGCTTCACCCGTCCCGCGCCGCAGCGCCGCGCTCCGGGCGCGCTTCGGCAAGAGGAAAGGCCCGCCCCTCCCAGCCACCCGCAGCTACGCGGCCAGTCGAGGCCCCCCCCCCTTCTGAACGGGTGCTTGGAAGTTCTCCCATAATGGGTGCATTTAAACAAAGATCGGCCAGCGTGCTTAAATTGTCGAGCTATTTACGCGGCCAAATGACAGCTCCTCACTTAACTGTTGCTTACTTAACCAGGTGGAGTCTGAAAATTTGCGTGTGGAAAAGAGGCTTTAAGAATAATTTTAAAACCTCGACACCTTTCCTTTGGATGCTTTGTAACCTTTTAGCAATGGCGGGTGCTCATTGCCTCCCTAGAGATCTGACTTGGAGCAGGGGAATTTGGCTGGCGGTCGGGAGTGTTTCAACTCAGCTCCTTTTCTGCAAGGTCGGGAGTGTTTCAACTCAGCTCCTGTTCTGCAATCAGCCCCTTCTGGACTTTATAAATAAATGCAAATAATACAAATACCAATTAACCTCCAGCGATCTTTTTCCAGAGGAAACAAGACTTGGCTAATTGCTGTGCAGTCTGGACCATCTCACTGCTTGAAGTACAACTGTTCAAAACTGGCTATTTGCAAGTGAGAATAATGATATGAAAGTGGAAAGGTGATCTCTTTGAATGCATCAGCATTGATAGGTAGCACTTTATTATAGCTTCGATGCTGTACAAAATGCTTCAATCAAAACCGGGTGCCAAACCAGGTATTTGCATTGTACCTAGTCTGGAACCAGAAATTAGCATTAGGGATCTACACAGGTGCTTGCCTGGGCTTTGAAATGCTCACTGCTGTCTCTAACCAGCTTATTTCAGACTAAGACTAGACATGTTTCAGATTACTCTTAGCACACAATCATCCTGAGCTCATAATCTTTCCATGATTCAGGGAAAGCACCTGATTGAAATTTATCCACCTCTGTTCAGTATCCATTATTTCCCAGCAAAGTCTAAATTATGGGACAAAAAGACATTCATTCAAGACAATAAGGGTACAATTCTGTGCCAGCTGGGGAATACAGGAAGTTGTAGGATGATTTTCTTCCTAAACATGCACAAGATGGTGTGAGTGGGATAGTGTAACCTGGTGTCCTGCAACACCAGGAGGTTGGACCCGAAGGCCTCCAACTCTACTATTCTGTGATTCTGAGACTGTTCCTTAGAAAGAGTCTGCTTAGAAGTTGAATGCTTTGATTTGGAGTCCTGAGTTAAGAAGGGCATTGGACCTGATGGCCTTCTTGGCCCATTCCAACTCTACTCTTCTATGATTTCATAGGCCAGATATCCATGGTAGGATACCACAAGTGAGTTCAGAGAACAAAGCAGGTCAACAATGGTGAAAAGCTACCATGGCTGCTGCATTGCCTCAGCCCAGCCATTGCCTTTGGGTTAGCTGACATGGGCAGTGCTGGGAAATCACAGCCACAAGCTTTTGCACAATATCTTTGGATGCTGAAAGTGAAATGTAATAGCTTCAATGATAATGTAAACCAAGTTGGAAAAGAGAAAAGAACCTGTTTATCAAATGGTTCTCTATTCAGTTTCAATTTTTTTCAATTAGTATTTATGCATGCATACAACCTAGAGCAGTGGTTTCAACCGTCAGTCCAGGGAATGGTGCCAGTCTGCAGGAGGTTTCCTGCCAGTCTATTGGGGGGGGGGCACACCCTGCTTGCCCCAGACTCTCATGGGGGCTGGCTGCGCTCCACCACCTCTTCCTTAGTTGGCATTGTATTCACAAGGGGTGTACTGGGGGTGGGGGAGGAGAGAGACAGGTCAGTGGGAGTCAGCTGGGAGCCACATTGTGCTGATTTCGGTATTTTGTTCTTTTGTTGGCATTTTTTGTTGCTCAGTTTCTGATTGTTTTGGAGAATTTCCATTTTTTCAGTGGTGTGTTTGGAAACTAATACACAGAATACTGTATTAAGTGTATGGTGCTTTTGTTTCTGCCTCGAAGGTCCCTGAGGTGGTTTTATGGTTTTTGCAGGTTTCCAGTTGTGCAAAGGTTGAAAACCACTGACCCTGAGGACTAAGATTCAGGAACGGGGGTGGGGGGGGTGGGGGGGAGAGCTTTTTCCTTCCAGCCGGTTTTTCTGCATAGAATTACCACTATTGTCTTCCTTCCACTTTTCAACAAAAATCTGCATGCAATTTTTTTTCAGAGATGGCAGGAACAAGAGAACATGACAGTTATATGTAGGTCTGTTCTCAGTAGCTAAGCATACCAAAACTGTCTTTGTTTTCAGCTGAGTGACTCTTTTCCTTCCTGTCCTAGAAAAGGCTAGCTAGCATCAGGGTGAGGCATCATTAGGCCACTGAAGGCATCTGCCTCTGCAGGGACCTTGTGACAGGAGTCCCTTGGCCTTGCTCTTTCGCTTTACCATTGCAACTTGTTTGTTCACTTCTCTCTTGCTCTGATCCAAACAATGGTGATAGTGAGAAGGAGCAGCAGTAAATACCACCACATATTTGCTCTTTTACTCTGCCTGTTAAGCAAGCAAGTGGTAGTTATGATGGTGGGAATGGTGATGAAAATGTACAGAGGGATCCACTGAGATGTCTTGTCTAAGGACCTTCAGAAACCTTGAGCCAGGACTGCACTGATAGCAGTGTTTGGCTACAATAAATATTAGTCCAGAGTTTAATCTGAGAGGCAACTTGAAATGGAACAAAATGTTTTCAGAGGCAATTAATAGCTTAATTGATATGCTTTTATTTTTTTATAACTTAATGTAAAGCAAGTAAAAGTTTTGCCCAAGAAACATCTTCCCTACATCCTCATACATGCATTCAACATATACTAAAAAAGCCAAACAAACCCTCATTCATAAACAGAAAGTGCACCTGTCATTCATGTAAACTTTTCTGTTCAGTTATCCATAGTTTTAAAATCAGAAGTGAAACCTATGGATGTCAGTAAGGCTCATCATTCTAGGAAAATAAATATTTCATGTCGTCACATTTCATGAATGCATGTTAAATATTGTGGAACTATCAGTAAATAAGTCCCTTACACATCACAAAATGCAATCTCATTTGAGGGTTAAAAGAGTCATCTCACAAGGCCAAGTAGAAACAAGTGAATTCATTTGTCTCTTCTCTTGCTCCCTTCTTTTTCAGGAAACAGAGTGAAACTGTTTTTTTGCAAGATGCTTAAAGGGCAGCCACAGGTATTTTGAAACTACATTCAGTTATAATATGAAAGCTTCACAGAAGAAACAAATAAATAGAATACACATTTTAAATGGTAAGACTTCTAGTTAGGATTCTAACTGACACAACTTTGAACTGCAAATTGTGATAAAATTATAATCCTTTTGCAGGATTGTAGATATTAACTAAATGTTCCATTTACAATATGAAACCACCTTTGAAAATGTACCAGTTTCAAGATGGCAGCTATGTAAAGGTGGTAGCATTTTCATATTTGTAATATAAATATTTACATATGCACATGGTATTATTTCTGTAGCTTGAGGTCAAGGAATTTGTTTCCAAATATTAAAATATGCTTTGAACAAAACAGAAGTGTAGTTATATACTATTTGCTATAAGATGCTATTATGTATTGAAGAATTCTAATCAACAGAACTGTGCATTCCAAATATTTAATCATGAACACTTTGTACATTTTTCTCTTAAAATGAAACTAATTAAATTCAATAGGTTCTTTTGCAGTTTGCTTGTTATACATCACAAGGTAATCTTGATAGTGTGCAACCACTTTCTTGCAAGCACAGTTCAGCTTGAAACATGGATCCCAAGAAATTAATCTCATTGCTGAAATTTGATGACTACATGAGTCCCCAGTGGCCATATCATCCCCACTGATCACACCAAATATGACCATCATGATAGCCTAACCTTGTGTGTGGCAGACACTGGGAGTAGACTATTTGTGGGTATAGTGTACTCCCACTTAGCCTCTTCCACATTATCAAGGTCACTTGTACGCTGTAGAACAAACTTCTGAAGAATACCTACTATCACTGCAGATTGAATTCTGTGAGTCTAAAACTGATTTGAATGTAGTTGGAACATGACTGATATCCATCTATTTCCATGAGCGTTTTCTTTGCACTGAACTCTTGGGAATGCACAGAATCATCCCAAAGGTTCAGATGTATTCCTTTAGTCATCAGTTTTTCCAGAGGTTATTCACAGTTATGTAGACCATTTACTAGAGATGTATGAGAAAATTGTTTCAGTTTGTTTTATAAAGTATTTGCTCAGCTTGCACCTTTTGGACTGCACAGGGACTTGGATACTTGCAGCTGAAGTCTGTACATGTCTGAGCTTGCAACTGATGGTAAGTACAATTGATGTGTACATTGGGAAATACAGAGAAAAGAGGCAGTTTCATGGGAAAAGAAAAAAATGAAGTGCAGATGCTGATACAGATTTCAGTCAGAATTAGTTTAGAGATGGAATGCAGAGAATAGTAGGTTATTGACAGAACTACATTAGTAAGGACTGAACATTTTACAATATTTCTAAAATCATTTTCTTCTAATGTCCCACAAGTAAAAAATTATTTTTCTATCTACTTCCTCAGGGCTTGCACTAGATCATCCCATCAATAAAAAAATGTGCATGCTTGTTACATTTAATATCTCTTAACAGATGTAAGGCAATCTACAGCAAAGGTCACAAATAGGCTAAGATAACTCATTTTGGTGTGATTCTTGAAATCCTGCAACTATTGCTTTAAACATTACAATCTAGATAGACCTGTGCCTTAGCCCAAGTGCCATTTTGCTCCTTTGAAAGTAAGTTTGCCAGTTTGCTGTTCAACTGCATACTGACAGAACATTTTGCCTACAGTGAACAATTAATGCCACCATATTCATGAGGCTGAGCTCAACATTTGTACTTCAAAATATTTTGCTGCACGTGAACTTAGGAAACTGCCTTATACAAGCCAGTTTATTCATCCACCTAACCCAAAATGGCCAACACTGACTGGCAGCATCTCTCCATGCTTTCAAGTGGAATTCTTTTATTCACACAGAGCTCCCTATCTAAAGATTCCAGGGATTAAACCTGAGGCCTTCTGCACACAGAATGTGTGCTCTGCTACTGAGACATGCCCAGTCTGATTGACTCAAGAGACACCTGGGCAAAGTTGATCATTGCTCCTTCATTTATTCTCACATCTGAGTTTAGTTGATGGTTCAAATGGAGAGATGAACTGCAATATGTACATTTTTGTACCACTGTTTTCTCACAAGAATTTTTTTCATTGTTACTGGTGTCAATGTTTTATTTATGAATGATTCTAGGTAATATATCAATATTGAAATTATAAAGTATGGTTAGTTAACCTTATAGCAAGTTGCTTTTTAAATATACTATCTAGCACCCAAACTATTGATGTATGGCTTATTGTTGCCACTGAATTTTACATAGTAAGAAGTAAAGTTTAGAAGTGAAAAGGTGTCCATATATTTAATGCATTTAATGAAAAAGTATAAATATATTTTCTTTGATGTTTTCATTAGTTTTAATATCTAGTAAATTTCTGTATTTTTAAATATTCCATTTGGTTTTTTGAACTTGTACACTGTTGTGTTAAAAAAACTGCAAAGTTAAGTCTGATTTAATCATACACTTTGTTTGCATTCTTCTATTAAAATATTTTTCATACATCTATGATTTACACACACACACACATACACAGTCTAAAATCTTGTAAAATCTTCCTATTATTTTATGGCTTGGATATTTCATTGCTTTTCAGTAGGTGATACTATAGTATTGTCTCCATTTTGGTTTTCAATTTTAAAAGTTTATAAAGGAAAAAAGCCATCATGCTGTAGAAACAGATGGCAAGAAGATATTGTAATATCCAAGAACTTTGATTTATGAAGGCATCTTACTGCTGTCCTACTCTTCAGCTACTGAACTAGCATTCCTAAACAACAGTTCTATTGCTACTAACAGGGCTAAAGCGAATTTACCACCAACATATGTATGAAAAAGTTGCATAATCAGAACCACTTGAGTGAAGTTAAGATTGTGCTCCACTACAAGTATTTGAAAACATCTTGCGCTTTGCACATCTCGTACATATTTATACCATAATTTAGCAAATGGGAAAGCAACATATAAATTCCTTACTGAGTACTGATTGCAACAATCACTACTAGGCAACAGAAGACCTAGTTTAGGGCTAAGTGTAGCTTTCCAGGACCTTCCTACACCAAGGTTCCTGTCCCTTTCTATAGAATAATCATCTCTTCACACAATCACCATATGGTACTAGCTTAGAGCTGGGCCAGAGTGAATCCTGGGAGGTGGGCCTTATGATGACTACACTGAAGTTCAACAGTTTCAGTAGCAGAACTCAAAAGCAGAAGAAAATATGCTCTAGGATAAGAACTGATGAATTTCTCCATGGTTTTTGCAGCCTTCCCCAACTTGATGCTCTTAGATGCTTTCAACTGTAATTCCCAAGAACCCTATCCCATTGACCATGCTAGCTGGGACTGATCAGGGCTGTGGTCCAGAATATCTGCAGGGTGAGGAAGGCTGGTTAGTTGGGACTCAATGTCATGCATTCACCATATATTAATAACATTTTTGAGAGTGTGCATGATAGTCTTAAAGGAGGGCTTGAAGTGTCTGCTATGCCATGCCCCTCCAAGTCCCTGTAGGTTTATCTGGGTACACCAAACATATTGTACCTCTAGAAGCTAAACTGTCTATTTTAGCAGCAGGAACTATCTAGAAACAGCTGTCTACATACAGTAGAAGGTATATAAAAATCGATCAAATAACTCCTGGGCAGAAAAGGGAGGCATACACTGTATCAAGCCACAGTCACTAAAGCGAAGTGCTAATAAAAATGGCAGGGGTCATCCAAGGACCTTCCCCACCAGTACAGGAAAGCCAAGCATATAGCCTAGAGCAGCTTCTTCCGGGCAGAATAAGAACATGAGGTTTCTGGGGGAAATATGATCATGTGCTAGGAAAACAGGTTTTGTTCTGGTGAAGTCCACCCCACCCCCCACAAAGATACATTACATCAGTTATTTAGTTTCATTAAATATGCCTATATATATCTCATAAAATCCAAGGACACACTCAAGGCACTGGGCTCGTACAGAACCAATTAAAAGCACTGCATGCAACACTGCAAAATTTCAAACTAGAATTGAGAAATTATTAATTTCTGTTAATTTCTCTAAGCCTGACTTTCCAGAGGTAGCTGCTGTACAAGTACCTTAGAGAAAGAAAAATCTACAGTGGCATTTTTAAAGTGCTTACTCAGTTATCAGAACAAAAATCTGCAGAAGAGAGAAGAAAGGGCTTGTACTCTATATTGAACCCATATTGCTTTCCAAACCTAATTCTAGCTGACTTTTTCAGCTTTGCTTTTATTGACTTACTTCTCTTAATTGAGATAAGGTTTATATAGCACTGATCACTATCATGACAGAAATTATCACTTCTTAAAAATCAGCAAGGGATAAAAATTTCTGCCATGATTTTTCAAATAAAAGGATATTGAAAATCAAAGAAACCATATATGCAGGAGTCATCTTTTGTAGATTCCATGCTAACAAATGCCATTAATCTTTACACCTCCCACAAACTGTTCTACCGTAAAAGTTAGGTTGAAAGGGTTTCCTTTCTGGAAGGAGTCCACTGCGTACACACACAGGTTCAACACACTTCTTGATAAAAGCCAGAATATTTTTCCCCGCAACAGAGAAGCAGATCACTCATTCCATTCAGCTGGAACTGGTTTCCCTCCCCAACAGTTAGTAATGACAGTTAAATGTTCAGAAGCCACCCTAGAATGTGGAAGTGCTTCCTACTTCTAAAAACAGGCAAAGGAGCACACTTGTAGAGAAGTTGCAGAATTTCCTTCTCTGGAATTTTTGAAGATTAGCCAGAATCGGCTAAAGAATCCCATTGCTGCCGCATGTGTCAGCACAGTTTTCCAAGAAGCCCCGACTTTAATGCCTTGCTTGTAACTTTTCATAGTCCACCGTGAGAGAACATAAGGCTGACCTAAGCAGATCTTTATCTTATTTCACAAAGCAGACAAAATGACTTCAAATTAATCCCTTTCTTATTTGCATTCTTCCTTAATAAATATTGACAGAATCTAAATTACATGGAAATACCAACAAACAAATACTTGGTTTTTGTCTTGCTGTTTAGATTTAAAAGCTAACATCAATTCAAATAATCCACCTCTACCAATTTTGACATTGTTATGCCTTCCTTCTTTTTTCTAAAGATTGATACTGCTAATATAGTGAAATCATATGGTGTTTTGCAAGTAAATTAGTAAAACTGCCCTTTTTTCTGAAAGAAAAGTCAAAGTACACACTTTGAAAGGACAGGAACTCTCCTGTTAACATGGTGTGTGTGTAACTTGTATTGCATTAGACTAAAGATTAAAGCTGGTGGTGGAGGGAAGCTCCACAGCAGTTGTCAAGTATCCAAATGGCTGCCATAAAGCAGAGAAAGGCTTCTTCACATTGAAGTATGCAGCTTGCAGCAAAGCAGGCTTAGGTTACCTATCAGCAAATACTTCCAACTTCTAAAAACAGGCAAGGAACACATTTGTAGAGAAGTTGCAGAATTTTCTTCTCTGAAATTTTTAAAGAATTCAGCTGGAATTGGCTGAAGAATCACATGCTGCCACATGTGTCAGCACAGTTTTCCAAGAAGCCCCAGCTTTTCTCTTAAAGACTTTTCAAGTTTTGGCACAAAAGTTTCAGCTAATAGAACTCTCTCAACCAGACCATTCCTGATCTGAAGACAAAGCTCAAAAGACACAATATAGATTATTTTGCCCATATTCCAGCTCGAAAAACACATTTCCTAGGACCTCCCCCTTTTAAACCAGCTGAGTGTTACCATTCACCTAAATAGCTACCAGTCTTAGAAAGGCAACAGAAGAAATGAAAAAGATTACAAGAGACACTAGATATTGCAAAGAGGAAAAAACAAGGAAGGAAGGATGGATGGACGGAAGGAAGGAAACAATCTGCCTGGGGACACATCCCTGCCTCAATGGACCATAGAGTGCACTATAGTAACACAAAGTACATAGGAGTTTGGGGGGTTTTATACACTTCCACTTCTAGAACAGAAAAACAGTAAGGGCATATTATTCTAACCAGGAGGAATTAATCCATTATTCCTCCCTCCTGACAGTGATGCCAGTAAATACACAAACAGCAACTATTACACATAGAGTATGTGCCTAAGCATGGTTTTGAAGACATAATTCCCAATCTATTAAATGGGCCTTCCTGCCTAATAAATCTGTTTAGGACTGCAGACTTAAAATTCAAGGTGCCACTTCAAAAGGAACCCCAATTGGGCAAACCGAACATAGATATTTGAAGTACGTGTCTGACTACTGATTAATTTCATTTGAACCCATAAACAAAGAGTGGTCCATCAAAATCAGTAGTATTTATCTGTAAACTTGTTCATAAACTAACATGACATTGTACTTAAATGCTCATTGGTAAGATGCTGCACGCCACTTTTCCTCTTTGTTTTATACCAGTTTAGTGAAGCAGCATTAGAATGTCAGCCTTTGTCTGTTCAGTTCCATAAGTGAGCCTCAGAAAGCTTGGCTGAATGAATCAAATCTCATCTGTGTAGGCTCTTTGCCATGCTTGAATATGCCGAACAGTCGTGTGAATGTGAAAAGTTGGAAAATTGACAAAGCTCCCATTCACTGTTCTTTTGCCATTGAAATCTTAGGCAGGCATTTAAAATAACTTTTTTTCTAAGTTCATTTACTGTGCAAGCCTAATCATCTTCCAGAAAAGGCTTGCATTTGAAATAAAGTGGACAATTAATAAAGCATTCTCTGTAATTCTCCAATACTAAACCATCTCCATTTTTCTTTTTGTTCATCCTTATGCATTTTCTACTTAACAAAGAACCTGAAAGATAGTAATGTCTTTTCAGGGTTGATCTGCTAAAATAATGGTAAATAAGCAGAAAAGAAAGAGAGCAGTGAACCTCAAAGTGGTACTGAAAAATATAGAGATCATTAATAAGATTGTAAGCTGTTCAACCTGTTTTGTGGAAATCTTTTTTGGAGCTCAAGAATTCAATTTGCTGAGTTTTTCTAGTAAAGCTTTTTAGTACCATTTTGAACTCCTGTGTCCCTTTTGTGGTTCTACCCATTTCCTATTCTCTCTACAACTGGATATTCAACTGTAGATAAAGAATATATGCCAAAGTTTCTTTCAGTGGGAAAAACTGACAGTACAATCCAATATACTCAAAAAACCAAATCCCAACATTATACCTAATCTGCAAATCCTTGAAAACTCTTGCTTTCTATAATGATATCAGTGATCACAAATAAACACTTGCCTAAGAATTGTAGGATGTATTTTATAATCCCCTTAAAACTATATGACATATGTGCAATTAGCTTCATCACTGAAATTCAGTTTTTGCTTTAAATCTTTCAACATACTCTTCATTTTCCTCCATTCTTATGCTCTATCCCGTATACTAAACAGGGCTCCAATATACAACTCCTCCTGTAGTTTTACGATTGCTGTCAAACAACTCTGCCTATGAATAATACACTTCCTCAGAATCTCAGGATTCTACCATATAGAAGCAGCAAAGTGAAAGGCAGAAGATGGATTCACAAGCACAAAATCTCTTGATACAGTTAAATCATTTGTTTCCACACCTATTATAATTAGCCTCTCTTCTTTTCAGGTTCATTTGTAAACACATGCACACCACAACTAGAAATTATTCAAGTACTCTTACCATAATTAAAGTCTGTTTCTCTTAGGCACATTTCTAAAATTCATTTGTACATAGAGCCATAAAAACCTACATATAACATTATTGTTTAAGCCTTTGTGCAGAGAGAGAGAGAGTTTGATTGAGAGAAGGAGAGATTGAGAGAAGAGCTACAAAGACCAGCCTCCTGGGCACTGACATAGAAACAGTTCTAAAGCAATATCCTCAAAGGTTTTAAGAGCAAAAATTATGCTACTTCTCTAGAATATAAAAAACAGCACAGTTCTATTACCATCACAAAATGGCATGTATACAAAATGCAGTTGCCCAGAAACAACTAGACTGCTAAAAGTAAAACCCCAATCTTTTTATACCCTTCTGCCAGATGTTGACAACTTTGCATATAATACAGAATGGTTGCCAAATACATCACACCGCTTCTATGGCATATTAAATAATTATTTCACAACACTAGCTAAAGATTTAATAGGTGTTCTAAGGTAATGATTAAATCTTGTTAATATTCAACAAAAACCCAAAACCACACTTTTCAGACCCAGAATGATGGGTTCCAGGACATCAGTATAAACAATCCCTGACTGTCCTGATTCCAGTAACAAGGGTAGTGCATAGATCCATTTTTCTGAATTGAGAAGCTGCTTGCATTTCACTTTTTCTGGGAAGCCTCAAAGGCTTTCAGTTGTGCCAGGTACCATTCTGGTGCTTCTGGTCCGTTCTGCCCAGTGGAATTGTGGTCATATCCATAAGCCACTGTTAACTCTTCATCCTTCTCCACAGCCCTAGTAGTGCGAATACATTTAATCAGCCCAAAGCGAGGATGAACAAACCTAGAAAGTAAGGAGACTTTTTCAGAAAAAAAGATGATTTACTTGTTTTCATGCAAGTTCTCAATCTGACATGCATTTCTTTGAAATGTTTATTCAACTGTTAATGCATTTCATGTATCTATAGTGCTTTCCTCAGGCATCACCAAAGTAGCATACAACAATACAGATAAAAAGCATGAAAATGTTATTGATAACACTGTTTGAACAAGCCTCACATTTCTGGTTATGATCAGTGCAACTCTATGCAAACTGAGTGTCTGAGATTGAAAACCTAGACTGGAAACATCCAATCTGTTTGGATGAAATAGGGTGGTAGCCATGTCAGCCTGTTCTAGTGCACAGATCAAATATCTGACCAAACCGACTTGATTCCACAAGGTCATATGCTTCAAGAAATGTGAGATCTTTGCACTGCCGCAAGACTCTGTTGCATTCACTTCAGGGTCTTTTCCACTTTTATGCAAGGGCTGGGATCCAAAGAACTACATTAGACATGCCCAATGGTGGCTGTTTGCTCTTTACTTTTTTAAGAAGAAGATTGCTATGGCAAGTCACAATCTACTTTTGAAAATTCTTTCAATTTCAGCAGTGATTACTATGCAGAATGGGAGGCTGCTTTAAAAGAAAGGTTGCAGGCTGCATTGGATACACAGAAGTTGTACAGTTCTTTGGATCCCAGTAGAGAACAACTGATGCCTTTGTGCCCAGCAGAGTTCACTTAAAGCATTGCCTTAAGTTTCATTAAAACATCTTTACATTGCTAGGCTATCCTCAATATTTTTGTTAGACATCGAGCTCCTTATAAGAATTTTTTTCAAAATGTGTGAATCTCTTGGCTTGATGGCCAGATTAACAGAAGAATTCTGGAAAGTCAACATAATGCAGAAAACCACTTAGTTACTGCATGAGCACAACTGTTAGGACACAGTCCCACAGGATTTATAGAATAAAAGGCAAGGTCTTTAAAGAAAATCAAGGCTATTTGCTTTTTGTTTACTTGCTATAAACAGCAACAACAAAAATAGTCTTAATAGAAATTACTTCTTAAATGTTCCTTGAAATTAAGCAACTGGTGGTGTGCATTTTAAGTGATTCATTATTGATGTGGGCAGTCCAAACCATGAGATACTTTTTCCTAAACCACCCCATGCCTTGTTTTATTACTTATCCACAACAACCTTTTTTCAGTAGTTCCCCAGAAGACTAAATTTAGGGAAAACCTCTACTACAGTTAATTGTTTGTGTGCTCTGTCCTCCCTTTCTCCATAGACCCCTACCACAAGATATCATGTTTTCCCACCAAATTGTACTGCTTGTGCTATGATTGGCCTATATTCCCAGTGAAAGATGAAGGAATGTTCCTACAGCTCTATACAAGCAAATCAGAAGTTCTGGTAATTCCAGCACAAAGAAATTCAGACCATGCCACTTCACACAGTAAATGGGAATAATTGTGCAGTGCCCCATCTGAATGGTTAGCTATCCTAGGTTTAGTTCATGTACACAAGCAACCTCAGGAGTCTTCTGAGATCGCTATATTTTTCAGAGTATCAAATGAAATTACACACGGGCCAAAGAACATCTGTTGCAAAAAGGATCTCGAATTATCACAGAGGATGCTGGGGTCAAGTGTTCTCAAGTGCATGTTATGCCACCTCTACATTTATGCAATGCTGCCATTTGGGACAGCAAATTCTTTGGGACTAGTGCTTAGAGCATGATTGTATCCTGGCAAGGAGGTTTTCTTGCCCAGGAATGATTTCCTTGCTTTCAGATGTATATTGCAATGATTTCCCAATTAGTAATGCTTGGATCTGATCTGTTATCACAAACATTACTGGCCTCATTTCTGACATTTCAAAAGCAGCATCTTGTATTGGACAATTTTAATACTTACGTCTCATAAACACAGTTTGGTGTGAAAGAGTGATTTGCTTTGTGCCCCAAAGAGGCAGAGTATTTGGCTGCATGGTTATAGGGTTCTGGCACATCTATGACTGTTTCATCATCAAGCGATATTGTGTTTCCATTCAAAGACCAGTCCCTGCTGTCTACCTAATATTCAAACAAACAGGATGGCAGTGTCAGCTTTGTCTTTATGCAAAAGATTATACATGCATTTCTGGTATTACATGTTTTTAGGGAGATAGTAGGCCAGTGGTACTTGAGGCTTTTTGCTATACAAAACCAAATTCAAGAGAAGAGACTATACCACTCCAGAAGTCTTTTTACTGGCAAGTCTCTCTCTCTCTCTCTCTCTCTCTCTCTCTCTCTCTCTCTCTCTCTCTCTCTCTCTCTCTCACACACACACACACACACACACACACACACACACACACACACACATTTCATAGCAAACTTGCAACACATTAGCTATCTCTGGAGTAGACAAATTCATTTTTGGTATCTTCCCAAATGAACTGGGAAGAGAAAGATAAGCCAATTCTCAAAGTGAGGCAAACATATTTCCATACGAAGAGTTTATCTGTGGAAAAACTTATATTCTATAATGGAATAGAATGGGATTTCCCCCTCCTCACTCCCAATATTCAAGCCACAGAGTTCATTCAGGGCAGGAGTTGGCAGAGGTCAGCTTATGGAATCTGCTTTGTTTTAATACTGGAACTCTGAGGGCCACCCTCAAGGATCTGATGCAAAGAACACATACTGAGAACTGAGTCGAACTCACAGCCCTTCCACAGAAAAAAATGTTGGTTACCATAAATGGATTTTTAAATTATTATTTTTATTGCAATTAGTACAATTTAGGAAATGGGGTGAGTCATTTTCTTGCTGCTATTGCTAAGCAACTGGAAGTCAGAAACCCTGAGGTAAGACACCCAGAGATCTACCAGTAGATCCAAATTCACTTTCTGCCCATTCCAGATCCAGGACAAAAAGGTTTTCTTCACCCCAAATTTATCAATGGTTAATAGGAGTGCTTGGTATAATCCAGATTCTGCTGAGTTCCTAGAATGACTCTGGACGCGTGAACTAAACATATTCTAAAAATAATGCATTATCATCCAAGTCCTTGTGTACAAAGGAACACCTGAATAACATACCAAACTGTAGCAGAGTTAAAAGCAACAAGAAAGTTTCTAAAATGGTATTTAAAAGCAGCAATGATGTTCTGTCTTCACTTTACCTCCTGATGAGTAATCCGAATGCCATTATAAAAGGACATAATTGTGCCAGCTTCAGCAGCTATTTTAGTAAACAAACCTTCTCCAGCACCAGAAATGAGAGATGTGTCTACATATACCCTAATAAAAGGAAGAGTAAAAATCAAGTATAATATCATACTTATAACTTCATATATCAGTATTAATATTTGTAAAACAGATAATATCCTTTGAGATATTACATTTGAGAATCTGCAAATGGACAGGTACATGAATTCTGGAATGTTCGACAGGAGAGAGAACTTTTACCTGTTTAGATAGAAGCTCCGGCGTCTTATCACCAATGTAAGTACAACCAAACTCTACAGTCCTGCTTGAACAGGTATTCGAATCAAGTTTAAGGTCATGAAGTAGTATCCTATACTGCCACTGCATCATCACTAGTTATGTAGCACTAGTAGTGCAACAGGGACTAATAGTTCCTGAAATAATGCTGGAAACTACAGGAAATGTTTATTTCTGAAACACGTCAGTGAAGCCTGTCCTGATCCAATGTTGCTGCTTGTTTCCTTTCATTTCAGGAACCATGAGTGCCGGTTGTGCTAGCGCGCCTTCCACTGGTGCAGGCCCATAATCGGTCCAAAGATGTATCTCAAAACAAAAAAGATGTACTCTAATATAGCAATTAGTTAGCATATTTCTTCAATAACTTCTATGTTATGATAGTAATTTCTCAAAAAGAAAAATAAGGATAAATAAGGATATTTCAACTGTCACAGAAATACAAGTGATCTTTTAAAATTTTAAAGTAAAATAAAGTGGCTCTAAATTATGATGTAGCACAGCTAAATACCAGTCAATTACAACCCTGTAAACACAGTATTTAATTGTCCTCTCCTTGGGGCCTAATATATTCTTACAGGAAAATCCAAAGCAAAATGGCCAATAAAACCAGACCATGGAAGGACACATTAGTACAAATGTGATCAGGTCTCTTGTGTTTTGAGCCATAAGTAGCATAGCAGCACTTTGTCTTATCAGATGCTGAACCACTTGAATATCCTGTCCCTCCTATCCTGACTATACATGGTAAGGATTACCTTATGAACAACCAAAGACAAGTACTAGATTTGTGTTTTTGGGGAGTGGCAGCAGGGAATAGAGGAAACATTTGATTCCCTGCCTTACTTCCTATACTTAAGTTTCTTAATAATAATTTTCAGAAAGGACAAAACAGTGGTGTCCTCGTAGATGTTTATTATGTTCACATATTTTAAGGAAAACATTTCAATTCAATTAAGCCCATGCAAGACAACCATCACATTAGTAGGCTAATCTGACAAGCCATTTACCCACAAAGAGTCCTGTTTGTCATTTTAAAGAATGGAAGGATGCTGAATGGTATCTTAAAATGCAGAGCAGAACCACCAAATAGTTTCTTTGCAAATACTGAAGCAGGGCAGGGGAGCCAAGTTATATAAATAAAAGTTATTCTACCTCTCTGATTCATAAGGATCAGGAAGAAGTGCATTTGTAGAAATGCAGGATGAAGTAGATTTATCAAAACTGTACACTGGGCCTAAAAAAGATCAGTACAGGAAATTAATGGACAATATTGAAATTCAAATCGCTCTCTTATTAAAGTGTTACTCATTCAATATATAATCATAAGAAAATTTAGCTTTTCAAAACAGGAAAAACTTATTTAGGACCCTTCTAATATTGACTAAAACAGCACTTTGCACTGAATAAATTTAACCCTTTTCATTTCTGTTTCCAACTCTAAGCAGGGTATTGGCATTTTATTCTTACAAAAGCAATTTCAGGTTTACACAAATTAAAGTTTATGCTTTCAAAATTATTTTAAATGAATGGTGAAAGGAGGTCAATTTGCACAATAATCTTGTATATTCACTTCTGTCCTTCCTTGCCCTGCATTAAGACTTTTGCTCCAATCAACATTTACATGCATTTAAATAGTGCTGAAGTCAATAAAATTCAAGCAAACAGTATCTCTGCAAATAATGCAGGTCCCTAAGTTGCTAATAATTTCTCAAGTCATCTTTTAGTAGTTCAGTAAACTAATCCAATATATTTCTAACAGTAGAATTCCAAGGTAAAAATCACATTATTTAAAGGGAGGAAAGAAATAGCGTATTTTCCTTTGATTCTCAAATAGTCTAAGGATTGGGAATAAAAGGTATACAATAAAATTATATTCTTTGTTTGTCTTTCCAAATATCAAAATGTTGACACTTCTTTTCCATTATTACAATGATATGTGCAACAGGTAGCTAGGGCAGCTAGATGGCTGGAGATTGATAAGAAATGTTTTCCTTAGTGATCAAATCCTAAAAATGCACTTGTACTCTGCTTGCCATCAGCCTTGCATTTTCTATTTTCAAAATGCAAGTTGTGCCCAAAGCTTTATTCTAAGCATTCCTGAGATCTCAGGTTGGCAGGATTTCAAAACCAAATGGATTTCCCCTGGCCTTTTAGTTTCGCTTACATTTAGTTCTATACATTATTGTCAAACATGAGGGCAATAACTCCCCATCTAATGACCTGTAAATAGGGCACAAATACTGGCATTCCAGGAGCAACCGCTAGTGCTTAGTGGCTAGACAAATGCCACAGGGGATTTTTCTCTTCCTTCCTTTCCTCTTATCTCCTATGCAATGGGAGACTGAATCCAGTAGGTGCAGAGGGCTGGAGTAAGGCAGGAAATCACGAATTGGCATGCAACAAGAAGCAGCCCAAAGGAGGACCTACATATATGTTTGCTAAACCAAACATTGGCTGAGGATCTGGGGAACCACTGAAAGCTAGTCATGTTAAGAAAGGTAGCCAGAGTTCAAAACAGGTTGTGAAATACCATCATTTATACCTATTTTACATCTTGTTCATAAAGAGTCTAGAAAGATTCTAGGCCAGATTAAAATAGCTTTCAGAGCTGCTTCTCACACTGTATTTTGTTATTAGATATGTATATCCAAGTTCAAAATGCACACTCAAAATTCTTGTGACAGGCACATGTATGGATGCATCACCACTCTTCTTGGCAAAGTATACAGGCACAGCAATTGAGAGGGCTTTGCCTTAAAAGGTGGCACATAATTACTTTTAAAAAATTATATGGGAAACAATTAGAACCTGCTTCTTCTTTTGCTAAGGAAAGTGGTATCTGAAAGGCATCTCAATTGACACCGTCTGTGTGTATTTTGTATCTGAGCCCTTCCATGATATTCACAGTATTAATTATATTTATACTGTGCCTTTTTCCTACAAGGAATCTTATACGTTCCTTTTCCTCTCAATTTTATCCTCACAACAACCCTGTGAGATAACCTGAGAGTCAGTGAGAACTAGAACCCAGATCTCCAATGTCCCAGTGCAACTCTAACCACTGGCTCTCATATCCAGGTACAACATGTGAAATGAAGTTTTACTAAATTACTGCTCCAGTTATCCTGATGTAGAGCACCGTACTCCACACTTTGTGTCAATTTTGTCCACACGTGTCAGAGCCATCCTTGGTGGCTGTTAGCATTTTGTCTTTTTAAATAAAAGTCATTTTGCAAATTTCTGTGCATAGAAGAAGCAAAATAGAGCAATGTGCTTGTGCACTGGGGATGAAAACATTTGCCAGAGGGTATTATGAGGCCATACCATACAATGCAAACTCTGTTGAGGAGAACTTACTGCCTGTCAACACTTCGAATTGTGGCTTTCCCTCTTCTATGGATACAAGGGTTGCCAACTTTGCTTCTAACATTTCACCATCTATAAACTGTCCATAATATGCCATCTTCCCATCAGGATATACATAGGCGATTTTCCCTCCAGTCATCTCTCCTTCTTCATTAACTTCTCCAACCAGATGCCCACCATCCTGAAAGAGAATCAGAAGTTTGGTACAAGAAATTATGCAGACATTTTTGGTGGATGGGGGCTAACCAACAACATATTTTGATTACCACATCATATTGTGGTTCAATAAATACCAATTATAGTTTCATCCCTGCATTTGGTTGTACTCCTCCCATTATCTTGGTCCTATTATTATAAAGTTCTGAACAGATCCAGGCTGTATCTATTGAGAAAGAAAAAGCTTTCTAAATGTTGGAAGCCAAGTAAAATGACTGAACAGTATCCTTTTGCTTAATTTAAAGATCAATTACTGGTTTATCTGCAAGATTATAACAGATTTCATGGGTCTGTACATTATTTTTGACACAAATATAATGGATAGTTTCCTGACAAGTTTTGTTGGTTCCCTAGTTATGGGTGCCCAAGTTATATTTTTCAATTTCCTATGGAATAGTCAGCCATTAGTGCATCATTCTTTTTATACTGCTTATACACTGACGTCACCTGGTGTTCTTTTTATTGGGGGCGGGCAGGGAAGATACCAAAAAGTGTAGAAGTTTAACAGCATACTTTTGTTTTGCTAGCGTCAGAGTTCAGAACATTCTGTAAGAACAGACTGATGTTTGAAACATGTACATGGTCACTGCTGAACCTATTCAGTATTTATTTAGGCAGAGTGTCGCTAGCTTGAGTGGCCTGAATAGAGCTATTCATCTGGGAAAACAAGAAGCAACTCTGCTATAATGGCTTGAAATTAAAGACAGTAAGAAACAAATATTTCATTCAGACTATTTCAGAACTATTTCTGAAGTTGAAATCCCCTGTACAAAAGAGGCCTCATAGGTTAAACTCAAATCTAAACATATACATAGCTGCACTAGCACACAGTGATCTGCTTTGCATTACACAAAGGACCACTGTGAGTTAATTTACCCACTGGTTGTCATGTTGTGCCATGCACCCTCGGGTGCCTTTTTTGCATGGTACCTGCAGTCAATCTGTTTGTCATGGCTTGTTGTGTCACATGAGCCCAGGTGGAGAGCTTGCTTACGAATCAGACAACTGTAGAAAGTAGGCTTTTGCTTATTACAGACCGTTCACACAGATTTGTCTGATTTGAAGGAGGAAGAGGTTGTGGTGCCTGTGTTTGGCGGTGGAGGGATGCTGAAGTCTTTGAAGCTGCAAGTTTATCTAGTGAAGTTTCTCAGGCACAGGATAACAACTGGAATGATTTGGAAGGGATGGAAGAGGTTTCAAGACGGAGAGAGAGCAGATGTGAGATGCAGACCTTGAACCAGTAAGGGGACAACATGAGAAACAAGCTGCCTAGTTAGAAGGTCCCTTGTATTCCTGCTATCGACCTCCAGCAGCAAGAGTCACCCTGAGGGTTGGGGTCAAAAGCTTTACTTAAAATGAGAGACAGAGGGGAAGTTGGGATTCAACTCTTTACATGGGTTGATGCTTCTCTCTCAATTTTAGCCTTTCTCAAGGCTGTTTAGCATTCATTCTGTTCTATAATCTGTTAAGTTTCAATAAAATAACTACACTTCAAAGGATTGTCTTGAGTTTGCTAACCAGAAGGAAAGGGACCAGCTCACAAAAACAACCCTCAAGGAAACCATGGCTTATTTTATGGTTGATGGGTTGTCTAGCTCTCAAATAACCCTTCCTACCTGGATTTGCACAAGACAAGCCACGGCAAACTGGGAGCCTGTGGACACTCAACATGATGCAACAATTCTGTGGGTAAAGTAAGCCACAGTAGGCTGTTGCATCATATGGATTGGATCATGCATCATGTGAATTAGATCAGTGTATTGTACATTCATGCACACAGTTTATACACCACAGCATTTATTGCAAGGCAAACTTGTATTCAAATTATAAGAAGTCACCATCATAGCAGGTAAGAGGAGTTGCTAGTTTCGGCAAGGTCTATGATCGCCAAATTACAACCTCTTGCTTACAACTACCTTTGCAGATGGGAACTAAACAGACTGCTGTTATTATTCATGACATTTCTATACAGCCCAGTAGCTCAAATTCCTTGAGCATTTCACAGCAATTAAAACTATAAAATACAAAGCAATAAAGTGAAATAGAAATGCTTAAGTTTAACATTACAGCATAATCACCAAAGGAAAGCTAGCAGCAGCACAAAGATTTAAAATACAATACCAAGTTGTTTTCCCCAGCACGCTGCATGTCTTGTCTTCCAATATCAGATACCAGTGAGTCCCTTACTCTGCTATCACACTTACTCATACAGTAGTTACATGTCTAAGCTGAACAGACTTACTGGATAGTATATCCAACAAACTCCATGTCGAATATTATCTTTGTATTGTCCTTTGAATATCAGTCTCCCATCAGCATCATATTCTTGAGCTGGTCCATTCAATTCACCATCCACGTAAGTGCCATGAAGAGCTCCTCCATCTTCGTAAGTGTATACTCCCTGGCCTTGCAGACCATCATCAACATAATAACCTTCTAGTGTGCTGGTAACAAGAAATGGATAGAGCCATGTTGATTATGTGATTCATGTTTAGATTTAGGGCCTGATTATCATAACGACAGTCTTTTCTCACACAGAACTGTCCGGGATTTAGCAGATGCCTTGTTCTCTGTGCTGTGCTACCATCGCAGGTCATTATGGTGACCACAACAGGTAGAGCCTTCTTAGTGGTGACACCATAGCTCTGGCATACATTTACAGAGGAGATCTTTCCATTGCAAACTGAAAACTTTCATTATAGGTTTCTAATGCCTGGTGTTTGCTTTTGCTAGCTTCTTGCACTTTAGTCCGCAGCTTTTAGGTTATTTATAGCAATGTTCTTAAAATGTGCCCTGCTTTTTGATAAGTTTTTTTTGTTTTTGTATTTCTCATACTGTGAAACCATTCAGCTTGCCGTATAGGCAGAAAAGCAGAAAATAAATAATTACTTACTTAGACACAAAGTCAACATTCAAGAGATTTTAGTGAAAGGATTTTCGGCCCCAGTTGAGAGTCTCACACGTGTTAGGACATTCACATGGAACGTTTATGCCACATGATTGCTCCTTTCTTTTCTGCTGAAAAGAATGGGGCATCTATTGCACGTGTGATAAGAACCCTTTACTT
This sequence comes from Varanus komodoensis, assembly GCF_004798865.1. Classification (NCBI taxonomy): domain Eukaryota; kingdom Metazoa; phylum Chordata; class Lepidosauria; order Squamata; family Varanidae; genus Varanus; species Varanus komodoensis. Next base: position 4,018,020 of record NW_025335589.1, read on the forward strand.
GTAGGTCAAATTGCTGAGGATATTAGTCATTTTTAGCATCTTTGCCTTCAAGTAAAACCTTTAAAAAAATGAACCCCCCTTATTCTGTAAATAGTACAAATAAGGTGATAATTACTTATTGTATCAATATTTATCCCACCATTTTAAAATTTTACTTGAGGCTAATTTTAACTTTTAAAGAATGAGCAGCAAGGGGGAGGATGCAATTTTATTTCAATTCTAAAAAAACAAACAATCAGTCAATGAAACTTATAAATATATTCAAGGTATCAAGCAAACATACAAAAAGTTAAAAAACAAACTAACAAACAAAGCAACTATGTACTGAATAATGTTTACCTTCCATCAAAGAAGAAAAACTTTCCACAGCCATTCTTTTCTCCGTGTACAAAATTTCCCTCAAATCGGTCTGTGGATGAATATGTGACTACACAGAAACCATGTGGCATCCCATCTTCATCAAGTTCTCCTAAAACACACACACAATTAAAAGAAGCCTGGTGAGACCAATACAAGGTTTTGTATCCATGTGCCTTCAGTGGAACATGGTTTTCATATTCTGCTACACGGCAAGTTCTGATTCTTAAAAAACATCTGGGCCAGAGTCCTGCAGCAAAGATTATTGCAATGGCCTCCTGCTTGATTTTCTTTCTTAGTATTTATTTTCAAGATACTGACTCGTATAGCAATCTGCTTAAACTGTTTATGTGGTGCCTTAAAAAGCCAACCAGTTGTTCTAACTGGAGGGTGGATAACCAAAAAGACCAGCCAGTGGGAAAACATATTTCACCAAGCTTGATTCAGTTTGCATTTTATCCCTCTATCCAAAAAAAGGAGTGCCTGCAGATCTGGTGCAGGCTCACTGCAAGTTAGGTACATCTGTACGCAGTCAGAAGTTTTATGAATACATAACTTTTAAAATGTTTGAACACAGCTGCCAAGCAAGTGCATCCAATTCCTGATGCAAAAAGGCCTTAATACAGAATAGATGAAAATGAAGCAAAAACACCCTTTCTTCTATACTTTGCATATATCAGACAGTGAAAGACTTGCCTCTTTCATATCCACAGATTTGCATAACATGCTTGGGATATATGCAGAACAGAAATGGAAGGAGCTCTTTTTCCATGCGGCATGGCAATTCAAGGCATATTGAAGCATAACCCAACATCCTCATATAACAAGGGCACTGTTAAATTGTAATGGTGAATGTGGGTATATCAGATGAGACAACTCCATCCGTATCTGGCCTCAGCAGTAACCCAAGTTCATTCATAACATAGTTTCCTTGACACCAGAAAGTTCAATGATCATTGATTTTTAATATAATGCCATCCATTTCATCAGCAAAGCTCAATGTAACTGTGTGAGAAGATACAGTTGTAGCTTTTATTAGATGCCCTTCACAGGGAACCCAGTCATTCTAATCTCAACCTGTAATACTCCAAAAGTTTTTGAGAAATGTGTCTTGATCTATGTATATTCTATTTGTGCTGATATTTCACCTGGATTTATTCCAATTTTATTCTTTAATAATAAAATCAAAGACTAAAATATTCTTATTTAATAAAATTGATTCCTATCTTCTAAAAGAAACATTGAAAATGAAGCCTCGAGCATTTTAAAGCCAGTTCATCAGTCTTCTCACCAAAAGCTCATTTATAAATTCCAAGACTGGAGAGCACTGGTACTTGGCTGATGTGTTGGAATGTGTTGCACAGGGCAGACAAGAAGCATAACTTGGGTAATTTTCAGACTTCAGGCAAGCTGACCTCTAACTTTATAGCAATCAGCATTGCTGAACATATGTTTATATTTGTTTGACATAGAAGTTGCTCACAGACTATTAAATTATTTAAAAAAAACACTTCAGTGGGCTTGGAGTCAGCTTCTTTGTTACTGTACATATTCAAAACCATGATGACATTTTGTTAAAGTTCTGAAACTCCAATATAAGTGAGGCAGAAACAAACAGTGGGAAGATCTGGATGGATCAGAACAAAAGGGGCTCACAGACCATGAAAAGACCCTTCAGTGTGTGCAGAGAATGAAACAAAGGAAACAAACTGCACAGATGAACTAGGGGTAAGCCATGCAATTGTGCCTTTCATTCTACAGTTTTAACCTCATCTCTTCAAATAATAGGATTGTTAAACACCACTACCAAGGGAGCGGGGTAGCTTTCTATATTTCAGTAGGCATAGACAGTTCACTATCTTGGAAGGTTTAGTTTTGCTGGAATTCAGAGTCTTTGCAAGGATGGGAAGGTGATTAAGATGGACTGCTCCAAGAGACTGGTGGGCCTGAACAGTTCTTGGGAATTTTTCTGTCACCTCAACAGGCCATTCTGTTGAAGCTCTAGGCCACTTCCAGATGGAGAAAGGGCTCATGGGAGTGACCTGGTTGTTCCTGAGCATCCTTTCTCACAGCGTGGAGCCAAATGAGCAGAGTTTGCAGGGTACTAGAGATGATGAAAGAGAAGAACACTGAACTAAGTTGACAGAAAATCAGAATGAGTCTGAAAGGCTATTCTGTTGCAATAAGGGCAGCAAATAAATTGCACTTCTCTGCCATCTTTGCAACTACACATAATCATTCACTGGAGATTTTTCAGACAGCAAGAAGCCTATTTAATGCTGGTCTACAAGAAGAAAAGGTGGGCTACTTGATAATCCACATGACCAATCTGTATGACCCTTCCCAGATAAAATCAATTGGATTTGTGCCAAATAGAATGCCAGTTGATAGACGTCCAGTGGGTATAACTGAGCCCCCTACTTGTCCAGTCACAATAGATACTTTCACATGGCCCTCATGCTCTTCAACATGCACATGAAACTGCTGGAATAGATTGCCCAAAGTTTGGATGAGTGCAGTGCACTCTATGTGGGTTCAATGTGAATGGCACAATAAGAGATATCTACCTTACCTTACAAGACAAACTACAGACCACACCCATGATGTAGTTTAACACACACATAATTAATGCTTACACAGTTCTTTTTCATAGTACCAATTTACATTTTAGATTAGTTGCACACAGTAATTCCAGATTTTTACCTTGTAGTACAAATGGCTAAATGCTGTTCACTGTCCAGTGGTGGTCAGTTGAACAGTGGGGCCAATGCTACCATTTAGGGGCATGAAATGGTTTTTCAATTATAGCTAACATGTTTTGAAGGCCTCAGAAGGCAATTCATGCCCTATTATTGCTAAATTATTATATGTTGGGGTCACCTGTGTCATTTATAAGTGTTGTTATACCAAAATGTTCATTTAGAATACCTATAGTTTCTCTACGTTAACCATCATTTCTGCTCAGAAATGTGTCTATTTTAATTTATGGAGTGAAACATCCTAGTATCACTAGGATACTGGTATAGTATCAGATGTTCTACAGTCAGAACTTGGCATCAGCTCCCAGCATCACTACAGTCACAATTTACTTTCTAACCTTAGTAAAATACATTATCAGTTTGCCTCCTTCTCTCTTGCCTAATTCTAATAGTCCAGTCTTTATAGGCAGAGAATATGCCTTAGTCAGCTTTGTTTAATCAATTAATCCAATTGATCCTAAAGTGTAACCTAACTGCAGCACAATTATTCAAATTGCTTTGTTCTGCTTTTAATTAGGTTGGAGAAAAAGAGAGCTAACTTTGCATTTATATAGTTCCATTTCTGCATGCTTAAAAAAATAAATATTTTTCACAATACAGGTTGTAGCCTTATCCACGGTTTTGTTCAGGTGTGTTCCCATTAATCTGAAGAGATTTACACATAAACAAGAGCAAGATTACATGATGAATAAGTTACTCCTTCGCATACAAGCCCACCTTTAAATGCAGTCACCTTAGGAATTAAGTCAGCTGCCAGCTTACTTCATATGGAACCAAAGAGGGAAACTTCAGCTGCCAACAGGTATTACTCTCAATTATATTGTTCCAAATTATCTCGCTACATTTTTACTTATTTGCTCACCAGAGTAAAATAGCACATGGTAATATATGGTTTGCTGCACATCCATTCTACATGCCCTGTTAGAACTGCTTGAGTTCCCTCAGGCTCAAAACCCACTGATCTAGATAACAGGGCATATTATTTCTAGAAGGGTTCAGAGATAAATATTCAAAACTGACAAACTATAAATCCATCCAAAATGTCTAAAGAACAATAATATTCCACCTAAACATTTTCAGAGTGTCACAACATCTTAATAGTTTCCACTAGAACTATGCACTGATACTAAATGCTACTGCAGAAATGTGTTCTTTGGAACCATATCATCACCAAACAACAAAAAAGCAGGAAATTAAGAAACCAGCACATTAAAGCTTGGCCAGGCTTCCAATTTTCCTCATGCATCTCTTCACATTTCACAATGCCTTCGATCAATAAATCAAACAATGATAATATCGTGAATGTCCCCAATTTCATTAAGCTTCTTCCAGCCTTTATGATTTGTTGAAAACATGGACAACACGATTATTCTGGTCCTTAGAACAGGGACAACAGAGAGGTTGAAAGTGTCCGTTGTGAGCACTCATACACGTTAAGGCCCTCTCAGAAGGATGAAGTTCCCCACACATGGAGTCACGTTGCTTTTACTTGCCTCACTTACATTCAGTTGCATTTACTTGCAACCGAAGCGACTACCGACAGAACTTGCAAGAGAGCTAGGTGTCCTCATGGTAACCCGGGAAGTCGCTGTAACCCTTTGCTGTGGACCAGCCCGATCTCCACCCAATGAATACTTCTGCTCAAGGAAGGGGGGAGAGAGGAAGAGCAATATTCCTTGCAAAGGGGCAAAGGTGTCCCCCGCCCCGGATGATGGGGCAACCACTCCTGTCTGGGCTTATTCGGGAGGGCAGATTGTCAGGGGCGTCTTCTCGTGACGGGCTTTCTCCAGAACACGCAGTCCAGGCCGTGACTAACTTCCAAACGCCAGGCTGACTTCCAAACACGGGACGCTCCGAAAAAGTGAAAGCCCACTGCCCCACACGCTTCGCCCGCTCCTAAGCGAGCCCTGGCGGCTCCGGGAGGCGATCCTGCCTGCCAGCCGCAGGAAATTACAGGGGAAAGAAGGTGGGGAAGAAGCACCATGTTTGCATCAACAGCACCCGCTGGGGAAAGGGCTGCAGGGCGCAGGGGCGGCGGCGGCGTGGAGGGCGGCACAGCTCAAGCCCAGCAGGCAGGCAGCTGCCCCCCGCCGGCAGAGCTGCACCCACGAGCTGCTCGCGTGGCTCCTCCCCGCGCCTCTCCCTCGCCCAGGCCCAAGCAACGCAATTACCCTCGATGGTTTCCTCCAGCGTCTCCTCGTCACTGTCCATGGCTCAGCACCCCCGCCGGCAGCCAGAGGAGGGTCCACTTGCCGGGATCCGCTCGCCTTGCCCCAGAGCGCGCGCGCGCCCGCCCGCCGTCCCGGCACTCGCCTAGTCCAGGCCGAGAGGAGGAGGAGGAGGGAGGGGGAGGAGGAGGAGGAGGAGAGGGCTGCGGAGCGCCTCACGCTGTCTCCCCCTACAGTCCACTAGGCGGACTGGCCTGGCAGGGGCCGGCGCCGCGCGACGCCAGCCGAGCGACGAACGTCTCCCCGGCGCTGCCGCCACCCGCTCTCCCTCCCCACATTCTCGAGGCTTTGTTATAGAGCAGCTGATCCACTGACATCACCCTGGGCTGGGGCGGCTCCCTGACTGACAGCTCCTTGCGCAGCCCCGAAAAGCGGGCGCTAGGCGGTGCGGCGGGGAACGCGCCACGGCGCCTCTCCAGCCCTGCCCGACCCCGCCGGGCGAGAGCATCGCGCTTCACGCGCCCGCCGGGACGCCCGCAGGCAGGGCCCGGCGTCCGTGCAGCTCCTCGCGGCCTCCTGGATGCGGGCAGCGCGGGAGAGAGCAGCACGTGGCAGAGGCTGCGGCGCGCTGGATCGCGCGCCTGGGCTCGGCAGCGCGGAGAGGATGCGCGGCCCGCCAGATCGGGCAGAGGGGCCCTTGGCAGGGAAGGGGCGACAGTGGAAGGGGCGGCACGGACACCCGAAGCGCCTCGAGGTTACGAAGCTGAGGCAAAGTCTGAGAAGGGGGCGGCAGTGTGCGCAGAAGTTAGATAGCCGATGTTCCGGACTCCCAGAAGCTCTTGTTTCTTAGCAGGACCGATGGCCAGCATTGGAAGTTTAAAACATCTAGACTAGAGATCTACTTTTGTCCACGTCTGCTGTCCACAATTTCTCAAGGAATAAGTTTGACCTAGGTCTGCTGAACTCTGTTGGGCTGATGCCTGAGAAGACATGGATCAGATTGAAGCAAATGATCCAAGCTGGAGATGTCCAAGTTAGCTAAATCTTAAGTAAGAGAAAAATAATAAAAACCTGGCCTGTTTTGTGAGTTTCCATGGTCCTCAGCTGGATAGCACAATGGTTAATCTCCAGAATAAGGATGCTGGGGCTCAGTGATTCTGCTGTCTGAGATGATGGACAGGGTGGCACAGTCCCTCTGCTCTCCACCATTTCTTGTAGTGAAGCCAATTTCAGCACTGACAAGAGTGCTACATCCACATCCGCAGCAAGTAAGGCAGAGGCAAACCCAGGAAGCGTGCAGTAGATCATGAATACATAGAGCTGTGTTCTCATAACAACCTTCCTTTCTCCCAGCATCTGCCATTTCCAGCAGCCTTCTCAGTCCACCTAATGGTAGGACTAGCACTGCCTCCAGATCATTCTTACCCCACTGCCTTTCATCCAAACGGAAACAAATTTGATTGCATCCCATGGTTCCATTGTAAGAGATTAAACCTGGTATTTACATTCCAGTCTTTCTATTGCCAACTGAAGACCATTTTTAATTTTATCAGGCTTTGCAATCTTAAAAAGACCTGTTAGTGGTTTTGAATTTATTTGTGCTAATGTTATCTCTTGCAATGTTTCTCCTTCTGTTAGATTAATTTTGGTTTTACACTGTTACCGCCTTTAGTCTATTTTGTACTTTGGGTTTGTATTTTTGTTCTTTATGGTTGCAACTTTTTAAACTGTAAATCCAACTGTAAATCCTTGTAGCATATAATAATAATTATTATTATTATTATTATTATAACATTTCTATGCCGCCCCTTGCCGAAACCTCGGGGCGGCTTACAACACAATAAAATACATTGAAATACAATAGAACATAATAAATTACCATTAAATACAAAAATACAAAAAATACACTGATAATTTTAATTTTATATTTGTAACTCAGTGTATTTTTTG
>NW_025335589.1:4025353-4078648 GCF_004798865.1 Varanus komodoensis
AGGGTTCCCGGAGAAGGGACTCTCCCGCAGATCTCAAAGGGCGGTCGGGCATATACGGACGTAAGCGCTCGTTCAGGTAGCCAGGACCCAAGCCGTTTAGGGCTTTATAGGTCATAAATATACATAAAACATTATGGGATATTGTCTTATAATGTTACATGTTGCAAAGTATTGAGTTCAGCCCTAAGTTAGATTAAGGTCTGTGGTCTGTTTTAAACTGGAAGGTTGTATATCCTGTTAGGCTTAGAAACAGACTATAGTATATCAGAGTAAAGGAAGCTTACTTCTTCAGCATTTTATTTTATTTTTTACAAACCCAAACTAATTGATTTTACTGAAATTTAGAACCAATAGCATTTTAGGGCAAGTATGTTACCAGCTCGCACCTTGATTTTTATACTGTGTTTTGAATCCTCGTGCTAAGTAGGTTGCATTATGTCAGTTTCAGGTGTTATTCTGGCTGTGTGGCTGCTCTCCAAAAACTTAAAATACATAAATGCCTCTCCATCAGATTAGCCACTTATGTAAAATTAATTCATGCTAGTACATGTTATGCTGATTTTAACATTGTCAAGAAAATCCCAGGCATGTGGCTGATTCATATAATTAATTTTGCGAAGAAAATATTCATTTTTTGTTTCAATAGATTAAAAAGTCATCATTTGTTAGGCATAGAAAATTCACATGTCATCTTCAAGCATTTTTAAACATATAATTACCTACTCTTTATCCTTGAGTTACACAGATTAATGGTCCACTTCAATTGTACACAAAGACTTTATAGTGTCTCCAAAGCCATGATTTTTCAAAAAGAGACATTTGCATGGGTGTGAGGAGTTTTAAGACACATTACTGCTAATATCACACAGCCATATTCACCTAATGCTTTGAAACTGTCACACAATACTACTAATATCACACAGGAACACAACTGCATTCCATACAATAATAATTGCAAAAGCAATTAATTGTCATTTGAGAAATGCAAAGTAGGGCTACCTCCACAACAGAGATGGTGCCAGTTTGAGAATGAGAAGACATTCAGTTCCCATCAGCAATGTAGTCAAGCACAGTGAACATAGTCCACTTAAGGGCAACCCAGACTCTTGCCCTGTTCTCTTCCACTTGGGCTAGGTAAGCATTGGGGAACATCTGGTCTTCCTGAGGTTGCTGAATTACAATTACCATCTGCCCTGGCCAGCACTGCCAACAGTCCTGGATGATACAGAAACATAAAAACTAAGGTGTGGTAGTCCAATAACATCTGGAGGGTCACACATTCTTCACCCCTCTCCTTGTGATAGGGCCTGCAACAAGCTTCCATTTGGGACCTGCATATAAATGTTTTATTTATATTTATTATAAAAACAGAAAAAGAAACAAACCACACCATTAACACACTATGCAATTAAAAAAAAAAACAATTGCACATTCACAGAAACACAGAACAGTAAAATTGGAAGGGGCCAAGAAGGCCATTGTGTCCAACTCCCTGATCAATGCAGGATTGCAAATTAATGCATCCCTAATAGATGACTATCCAGCTGCATCCTGAATGTGTAGGAGAATGCATGGCCTCTTAGCTGATTAGTTCCTTTATCTTATTGTTCTAATAATCCAGGGCTTAGAGCCAGGAGTTAAAGATGTCTTCCTGGGTTATTCCAATTTCATGTTGTCTACTGTGGCAAACAACTTATGTTATAAAGAACATGTATGTTGCCATAGGACACAAATTGCATTAATCCCAGTTCAGTAATACTTAGTCCTAGCTAAGCATGTATGGCAATCTTACAGTCATGTCTACTCTGGAACTCTTACTGAGTACAATATTTATTCCTACATAAGTTTGTATAGAATTGTAGCCTTAAAATGTCAATGTAACTTCCCTGTCACTTCTATGTTCCTTTCATCAAGTGGTCCTAGTTCTGTTCTAGCAGCTAAAAATGTTGCTATCATTAGAAAGATTCCAGCAGCAGCATGAAAAGTAATGTTACACTATCATTAAAACATTGCACTGATACAATTCAGGTTATTGAAGCCATGAGTTACATTGTTGATGTTTTGTAATTTTAGTGAAAAGACAAACAAGAATAACCTTTAGAATAGAAACACAGAAACAGAGCGAGTCAGAAGGTGCCTCCCGGGCCATCTAGTCTGACCCCCAGCTCCAGCCTTCTCCGCTCACAATATGCCCACCATGTGCATGTCCAGCCTATCTTTGAACACCCTCACCAATGGGGTCTCAATGACCTCTCGTGGAAGCCCATTCCATACCCTCGGGGTCCTAACTGTCAGGAAGTGCTTCCTGGCATCCAAATGGAACCTTGGCTCCCTGAGCTTTGCTCCGTTGGAGCGTGTCCTGCCGTCCTCTGCAGGGGAGAACAGGTCTCTACCCATCTCCATATGATATCCCCTCACATACCTGTATGTCGCCAACAGATCCCCTCTGAGTCTCCTCTTCTCCAGGCTGAAGAGACCCAGTTCCCTCAGTCTCTCCTCATACTCCATCCCCTGCAAACCGGCCACCAACCTTGTGGCCCTATGCTGCACTGACTCTAACCCAGCTATATCCTTTCTGTAATGAGGGGCCCAAAACTGAACACAATACTCCAGTTGTGGGCGCACCAGAGTCATCTAGTGTGGTAGTAATACCTCTCTCGATCTAGAAGCCATACTTCTGGCTATGCAACCACGGGTGGCGTTCACCCTCTTGACCACCGCATCACACTGCTGACTCATGTTTAGCCTGCAGTCAACCAGTACCCCAAGGGCCCTTTCACAAGTGCTGCTCTCCAACCACTTGTTCCCTAACCTGTACTTATGACAGCTATTCCTATGCCCCAAGTGCAAGACCTTGCACGTATCCACATTGAATGCCATCCTGTTGTCTCCTGCCCGCTTCCATAGTCATACCACATTTCACAAAAACAACCAGGATCTCTGTAATGTAACTTTTTTTACTTTCTGTGCATGTACTTTTCCTCTGCTTTTCAAGAAACACAACAGCAAGAGAATAAACAGCAAATTAGCAGATTAAATGGAAAATTATGGGATCAGAATTTAAGATGTAAAGCTATTACATATTTATCCTACTTTTCCTCCACACAGTGGCATTTTAGTTTTATAGCAACCTTGTGAAGAAAGTCAGGCTGAGAAATGCATTTCTTCGTAGGCCAGGTTCTATCAAAAATAAAACTGAGCTACTTCATTGAAGAAGAGTTTAAAGTTCTCAGTTGTATCTATGCAGGTAGATTTATTTATTTAGTAAACTTCTATGCCGCCCCATTCGCTGAAGCCTTGGGCCGGCTTACAACAATGCACCAACCTTGTTAATCACTAGATAGAGAGAGCATTTCAGTTCCTGAAATGCGATATACTTGTTACCTATATTTTCCTCTGGAGTTAAATTAGCTACATAAAGAATGAAGAACAACACATCTGTATAACATTGGCTTTATACAGACTGATCTTATTGAGCATAGCGCAGCCTGGCCCAAACTGGCTTCCTCCAAATGTGCTGGACTACAACTTCTACCATCCCCAGCTAGCATGGTCATGCCAGTATCACACAAAGCTGGTTGCAGCTAGCATTTAATCTTCCCTAAATCATCATCCATGGCCATTCCAGTTGAGGCTGGTGGGATTGCAGCCCCAATCTGGGGGTGTTATGGAGCAGATGGCCAGTACAGACTTCCTCCACAAGATTAAGCCAAATTATATTGAACAATATGAAGTTCTTACTGCTGAATTCAGGAGAAATAGACAAGACCTACATGCTCAATATGGCAGTTCAAGGGAGGGTACTTAGGCCCTCAGATTTCACTAGTGCGCACAGCGCCTGTGCAGGCACTGTTGTTAGAAAGGAAGAAAAAGATCCCAAATGTTGTGCAAGAGGGTTGAACCTATTATTGGGTGACCATCTATCAGCAGATGCTAGGACATGTGAAATAGAGGCAAGGCGTTTGGGAAGGAAGCCGAGCGTACGTGTGCTGTGTCCTGCCCTGTACCCCAAAACTATAAGGAAGATATATAGGAAACAGCTGTGGCAAACAGAATTCTTGACCAGGTAGCTTCAATGGGATTGTACTAATTTAAGTCTCCCAAGGCCAGGACTTAGCAAAACAGCACCTGCCAAGATCCCTGAAGAATATTCTCATGCCTTTAACTTTAACAGATGCAAAGAACAAGATGCCTTGCCAAAAAAAATTGCTTAAGGAGGGGGAAAGTGCATACTTCAGAGATGACACCTGGGAAAACTTGGTGGGGGGTTGGCTTCAGCACCCCTCCACTATTTTTCAGCAAGAAATCCTTTTCCATAGCTCTGTTAATGTCAATGGAGCAATATCACCCTCTTGCCCTGACCAGTTTTGTTTGTTTGCTTGCAAGGGACTTTTGTTCCTACTTCTATTAAAGTCAATGGAGCAATTTAATACATGTTAAAAGTCACTCCATAGACTTTCATGGCAGTGGGGACAAAAGAGGAATGAAAAAATGGGCAAGGGCAAGAAAAGAGAGAAGTCAAAATGTCCCAGCAGGTCTTGAAAGGTTGTCTCTCCCTGTTCAAGGCCATGGTGTTCCTCACTACCATGCCTGAAACCACTTCTGACAGTTCAGTCAGGGAGAATGTTAAACAGCAGGCTGAGTGCTGCACCAATAGAATAGAATCCTGCACTGAATCGCAACCCCAGTGCAAACATTAAAAACATGCAGAGTGCTGGACAGAGTTCCTGATCAGGGAGGTAAAATCAATGCTTTGGATCTCTGATCAAGGCTGATAGAAACATTTGAGAAGCCCTGATAGGCAAATTTAGGAAATATTAATCCTCCCCCACTTTGACCAATCACATCCAGGTGACACAAGACAAGCCACCAGGGGGTTTTTGTTTTGTTTTGCTTTTTGTTTTTGATATTAAATTGCAAATAGCACAGCCTTTCCTATTACTGGACCAGGCATTCATCCACAGCTGCACAAACTGGAGAAGACTTCAGGCATGCTAGCAAAGTTACTGAGCATGGAAAACACAGTGGAAAGATATCTCAATCACTTTCCACTTAACCAGTATCTCCCTTGTCATATGTTGTAGCTGATGCTCATAGTGAAATTCTGGAGGTAAGAAGCATGGGAGCTGTAGACCACATGTGCCCTCTCCACCAGTCTTGTATCCCCTCTTCCAAGTCAGTGCTACTAAATTGTAATTCAGTTTCAACAGCATAATGGAAATTGAAGAAGACAGCAAGAAAACTCTATGTTCAGAAAGCTGAAACAAGTTTAGGGGCCACACTTCTTATTTCAATACAATTTCAGACTGCCTTGGAGCTTCTGGAAGTGTGATTATGCATTTGTTTTAAAAGGGACATGCAGGGTTTTCCCATTTCAGATTGCCCCCAAATTTCAGTAGCAATTTTGATATTGAGGGAGTGTAGTTCCTGAAGATTTGGGGTGGGGATATAAACTGGCTGCCAGAGCCTCTGAAGTTGCCCACCCTTGCTTTAAAATAATTTAAAACGCCAGATCTTTCTTTCCCTCTCCCAGCTCTGTGTACCTTATTTCTCACTAACACTGATTTACCATTTTTGTTTCCCAAGTTGTAGGCAATCTTTATATGCTTCAACTGAAAAAACATCTACAATAGTTACTACTATCATATGTTCATGCACTTTGGTGGAAAACAACTTTTATGTTGCTGTCACCATGGTGAATTTCGGTGGCCTGGTGGCAGGAAATGGTGAGGACTACAATGAGCAGTGGGAGGGACCAATGGCTGGATGTCACCCATTTTACCTTGTGCCATCAGTTCATTTTCAGATTAACATGTTAGCACTGAGCATAGACATTTTGAATCTGCTTCAGCATTGACGTACAGACTAGACCTGAGGACTCTGGCTTACATAAAAATTGCAGATAGGTTTCTAGTCTGAATCCACTTTGTTAGTTTTGGTGATAATTTGCTTAATTTTATTTATTTATTTATGCTTACTTTTCACCAACATTTTACAAGATTTAGGACTAGTCCTATATTCTTTAATGCAGATATCTGGATACATCACTAATTTTGACAATGGTGCTGGAAGAATGTCAAGGTTCTTACAAGAATGTCTTCTAATCCTATTAAAAATGGTAACACTTTGCTGTGCTGTTTGCAATGTCAAATTACTTTAAACATCTAAAAAAAGCAAATACCCTTCATGTTCAATCCGCTAGGACAACGGTTTCAAAGAACACTTATAATGGAGTTGTCACCTATATTTTTGGCAAGAAACAGAAATTTGTGCTAAGATGCTGGCTTTTGGAAAGTGGGCTTTTGCTATGGCATGCTGTGTACAATCACATCATTTTGCCTCACGTGTTACATTATGGCATGTTACTATTAGGTTTCCATTTCTGTTGCAGAACCATGTGTGCAACTAAGGGGGCAGGCCGGCTGACGTAGACAAGTGAAATGGATAAGGATTAGGTGCGGCTTGAAAACATAACTGGCTTTAACATCAATATGGGCAGAAAGATAGCTTTGCTTTCCAACTACACACTATTAATTCAAACAAGACCCACCTCACACTGTGGACTCTCACAGATCATTTATTCTGAGAGAGGCTTCTCTTCCCAGGAGAGTCTATGGCCTATTAGCCTTCATTTTGAAGAAAAATTGACTTCCCCACTGGCTTTAGTACTGATCAAACTGAAAACAAGAAAGTTCACACCTTCTAAATCAAACCAAGAGCTCCAGGAAGAAACTGGTTGCTGATTTGTTGTTTTGGACACTGACAGAACCCAGAGGGCTTACAATCTGGATTAGATGGAATAAACAGGAATGCAGAGATAAACAGTTTAGAAATGTTTGCTCTGTAGAGAGTAGAGGAGAGTCAGGCAAGCTTCTCTCATAGGGACACCATGGGAGGAAGAAAAGGCACCTGGCACTTAAATGATTTAGAGCACAATTCTTTACATGTTTAGTCAGAAGCTGGCTGCATCATGCTAGAACTTTAGGCTATTTTCTGTCTAAACCTGCACAGAATTGCTCTTTTAGAGGTACAAGGAGCAGGGAAGATAACTAGTATCCCTAAAGAGAGAATGATGGCAAAAACACTGTATGCTGTGAGCAACAGCCCATTTTTAAGTTCTCAGCCTTGCAGGAGGTTGTGATACATTCCAGGAACTTGTCAGTCCTGTTGATTAGGCCTCTTTTATCCACAGGCTTTATGCTTGGAAGAAGGTCATTTTGCATAAAAGAGTAGCAGGCAATTATACTGCAGGAATTTTATATGCTCCATTTGCAGTTAGTATGGAAATAACTGCATTGACTTCCAGGAATTCAAAGTGCTGGTGATTACCTTTACAACTCTGCTTGTGAATTGAAGTCATCCTCAGAGACTCAGAAATTAGGATGGGGTGATCAGATAGATCATCTTTCTCTCAGCAGTCACATTCTATTTGTGGAATTCCTTTCTCTGAGAGAACTGCCAGGCATCAACATTGTCGTCCTTCTGGTGTGAAGAAAAGCTTAATTTCTTTTCCTGTGATTTTTAAGGTATGCATGCCTGGGGTAAAGGACAGCTATGATTGGGCACCTGCCACTGGCCCACCTCTTGCCACTACTGCACCCAGCTTATTCAGTCTTCAGAGCTAGCCCAGACAATGTCAATAGTGAGGAGAAGCAGTAAATTCTATTGCCTACTGGCTCACCATCTCTGCCAAGCAAGCAAGCAAGCAAGCAGGCAGGCAGGCAGGCAGGCAGGCAAGCAAGCAAGCAGTAACACAGATGAGATGTGGGAGGAGCATCAGCAACTGCTCATCATGTGGTTCAGAAAGTTGATTCAACTGAGGAAGAGGTTGATATTGATGCCATTGATTTTGTCTTGCCCAATCTGGAGCTGACACTGCATGCATGTTACTTTAAATTTAATTTTGTATATTTTATGTTATCATTATTTAGGGAATGGATTTTTGTGTAAGAGTATCCTGGAATCCCCGCTGAAGGGTAGCATATAAATCTGTAAAATAAATAATGGGCAAGAGAAAATATTTGTCCATCTAGCGTAGAAGTGTCTGCTCTGACTAGTGGTAGCTGTCCAGGATTATAGGAGAGCTTTCCGGTCAGTGGCTCCTAATCCTTTTATCTGGAGATGGCTGAAACTAGATCTGTAAACAGATGCAGGTAAAAAAGCATCTGTCCTAAGCAACTGTTCCCTGAAGCAGTTAGCCATGGATGAGAGGCAATCCTGGATTTAATCTCACGTGGGATACCTCAAGTTCTAGCACAAGATGTTGAAAACAGTGACCAAAATATATGCCATTTGTAAGCCGTCCTGCGACATTGTTGTGAAGGACAGGATAGAAATGTTTTAAATAAATATATAAAAATAAATAAAAATGCTATTAGATTTAATACACATTCAAGTGAATGAATGCCAAAGTGGTGCAACACAGTCATTTTTTACTTCAAGAAGTAACTTCCCTTAAATGAAGAAATTGGTAGGCAGGAAGTTAAGAAGCAGAATCAAGAGGGTTAAATCTCTTCAAAATGCTTGGACTTCACTCAAAACCACAACAATTGAAGTTCACATAATATGCATTCCACAGGTTTAGAAAGTTAGCACAAAGTCTAAAAGCTCTCAGGCATCATTAATGAGCTGTGTCAAGGGTGGCATCAGAGCAAAGGAGCCTTCCTTCAGAAAACCTGGAGTCTTGCCTGAATGAGGAACACAAAAGTGAGCACATGGTTGGGCAAAGAAGATGCAAACAGAGAATCAGAGATGCAAAAAAGTACATTGAGGAGCATATCACCAATAATACCAAGTTCAACAACAAAGAATTATTAAATATATTAGAAGCAGGAAATCAGCAAGAGAGGTAGTTGGATCACTGAAGGATAATAGAGTTAAAGCAGTGCTCTAGCAGGAAGATAAAGCGATTGCAGAGAAACTGAATTAATTATTTCATCTCATCTGTCTTCACTGCAGAGGATACAGGAAGGATACCTGTGCCTGAGCTGATGTTTTCAAGAAGACAGTCTGAGGAAGGAAATAAGGCATATAGTGGTGACCGAAGACAGAACTATTAAATGTATTGGCAAAATTATCAGGCCCGGATGGTATCCATCCTAAAGTTCTTAAAGAGATGAAATATGAAATTCCTGAACTTTTTACATATATGCAACATGTCCCTAAAACCAGCCTTTGTACCAGAGGACTGGAGAATGGCCATCATCACTGTTGTTGCTGCTGCTGTTGTTGCTACTGCTACAGTGCAAGGAACCTAAAGTGGTTTACAAGGTTCCATTTTATCTTCACAACAACAACCCTGTGAGGTAGGTTAGGCTGAAAGTGACTGACTGGTCCAAAATCACTGGTCAGCTTCATGGCCTAATGGGGACTAGAGCCTGGATCCCCTGTCCAACACTCCAACCATAACACCAGTGTGGGAAATTACAGGCCAATTACTTTAATATATCTGCTGGGTAGATTGAAAGTATTATTAAATATAGGATTAGTAAGCTTATATAAGGATGAGACCTGATGAAAAAGAATCAACATGGCTTCTGTGGAAGTATGTCCTGTCTTGCTAACCTTTGAATTCTTAGAGAGTGTCAATAAACACACAGACAGGTAGTTTATATAAACTTCATTGTTACAGGTGGACATTGTTAATATGAACGTCAAAAAATGCTTTTGAGAGAGTCCCTCACAAAAGACTCTTGAACAAACTTAGAAGTCATGGAACAAGAGAAAAGGTCCCTTTATGGGTCAGTGACTGACTAAAGCATGGGTCCTCAAACCACGGCCCACGGGACTAAAAGAATCAAGGGGCTGGAGCAACTAATCTCTGAGGAAATGTTACAACTGAGATTGTTTAGCTTAGGATAAAGTGAATAAGGAGAACAAAATAGAGATAAACAGAATTATGCATGGTGTGGAGAAAGTGGATATGGATCGATTTGTCTCCCTTTCCCATCACATTAGACCCTGTGGTCATGCCATGAAGCTGATTGGTGGAAGATTCAGAACACATAAAAGAATGTACTACTTTACACAGCAAATAGTTAAGTTAGGGAATTCCTTTCAAGGAGATGTAGTGATGGTCACCCATTTTGATGGTTTTAAAAGAGGATTGGACAAATCCATGGGGAAGAAGCCTATCAATGATTACTGCACCTGATGACTATATGCTCCCTCCAGTAGCAGAAGTAGTATGCTTGTTGCTGGGCAACTTATGAGCAGTGTGCTGTTGCATATCCTGATTGTGGGATCCTGTAGGCAGTTGGTCTGGCCATCGTGTGAACAGAATCACAGACTAGATGGACCACTGGTCTGATCCAGTATGGCTGTTATGCTCTTTGGAACGGTTTGAGCAGTCCCACACTGAGTCACTGAATATCACCTACATAAAAGGCAGCCCTTGCTGGTCCGTTGTGCTCACGTGGCCACAGCCTGAGCTTGCTGCTGCTGTTTCTCTTTTAAATAATGTGAACATTATTTCAACTCCTCACAAGTCTTTAAAAATGCAAAGCCATGTAGTTTTGAAATTCTGGCATGAAGTTCCGATTCACTATGGTGTTGATTCCAAATATAAATAGGAAGTGCAGTGAAAAGCAGATTGAGTCTCCTTCCTTTTAAACTCTTCTTCTTAGCAGCTGTGGATCATTTCTAATTTTGTAAGCCAACTCCTGTTCCATAATAATCTAAACTAGTTCAGAATCTTTTGTTTAAATAACTTTACATTTGGGAGAAATGTAGATCCAAATCTGGACTTCATGGAGCTCAGCCAAGGGCCTCTGGAAACTCATGACTGTGTTTCAGTCCCTTTACTGAGTCATTCATCAAACATTCCTGGAAGAACTGTGACCAACTGTAATGGCTGCTTATGGACTGATAGTCACTAATAAGAGATTAACTCTCACTTGCTGCAGTCACACAACATGGCAAGCAGCCCTTTGCTATTTCCATGGTGTGTGGATTTTTGCCCAATTTACCAATCAGACAATCACATGCAGAATGATTTCTGAGTTCTCTGTGCCATCTTCCCAGCCTTACCACTCATCCCACAACTCATGCAGGCCAATTTCCTGTCCTTTCCTTAGTTTGTTCATGGACTACAACAGCCTCCTCCATGTATACCTGCATGTCAATGGTGCTCCCCAGCTGCTTGAGACCCCACTTAATTTTTTTATGAAATGAAAATCAGCAATTTTGCCATGAATCCCCCTTTCTCCCTCTGAATAATGTTCACATTGTCATTCTCTCCAAAAGCAAACAAGGAGGTGGACAGCCAGTGTAAATAAAACAAGTGAGTAGTGCATATCAAAGGTGAAATAGTGATTTTGTATTTTTGTACTTGTAAACTTTTGATTATATTATTGTATCTATTCTGTATCTTGTCTTGCTGTAAGCTGCCCTGAGAGTCCTGTGGGCTCTGGGGCAGCATACAAATATAATGTATTTTTCACCGGCCAGTATAAGATAATAGAACCCCTGCGTTCTCCATAGCGGTGGTTTTCAACCACCGGTCCACCGGCACTTCCGGGCCGGCGTGAAAGAGCCGCTGCCGTGCGCGGCCACGAGAACCACGTTCCCCTGGGCAGGATCAGCGCGGGACTCCCTGCGCTCTCGTTGCAGATTCCTCCGCGGGGACGGGAGGGGAGGGGCAGCGCAATGGGAGCCAGCCGGGGCCGCGCCGCGCCGGGTCCGCCCTCTGGGCGGGAACCGCGAGGGGCCTTTTCCTTTCTCTGCTGTGTTTTCTGCTGGGAAGGGAGACTCTGAGGCGGGCTTGTGCCGAGCGTGTTTTCTCAGCCAGTCCGTGCTGGTATGTACGGGAGTTTGATGGGGGTGGGGGTGTTTTGTTGTATTTCAGTATTTAAGATAATGAATATTATTGAATTAAGTAATTTTGATTGATTTTGTATTGCTCTGCTGCTAATATTGTATTAGAATTGGTATTTGCTATGAGTATAGTATTGCATGTATATTGATTTGTATTTTACCATTGTAAAATTTTGCTCAAGTATTCTTGAAAAGAAGCAACAGCAGATTTCATAGTAGCCTTTTTTGAATTATATATTGCTCTCTAAAAATTCTGTTATATTCTATTACATTTAATTTCAATATTTTATTCTTTTTTTAGCGTTTTTACTGCTCAGTTTCTAGTTATTTTTGAGAATTTTCTTTTTGGTATTATATTTAAAAACTAATACACAAAATACTATATTATGTATATAATGCTTTTTTATTTCTGCCTTGGCAGTTCCCGAAGTAATTTTCCCATTTTTGCCAGTTCCCCACTGTAAAAAGGTTGAAAACCACTGCTCTATATTATCCAAACAACAAAATAGTAACCAGTTTTTTCTGGACGTCTTCTGACGTTCAGGTATTTTTTAAGCCATGCCTTTACAAGACAGTTTAGACTCGGTCTAAATTTTTCTGAATTAAAACTATTTTACATTGTTATGTTAAAGGAGGACAGACTAGTACCAAAGCAAAAGGGGCGCCCTGATGGACTTTGTATATGTGCATGTATGAGAGAGCTGAATGGAAGAGAGTAACTCTAGAGCAGTTCAGAGGCCAGGGAAAGCTGGCGTGATGAAGACCCAAACTGGTCCACATTCAGCACTTCGTATATTGGCCAAATATTCAGGGCAAGTTACTATGCAGGAAATAATTATTGTAATAGTAAATATTGTTTGCTGCTATGATTAAATTTGAACTGTACACAGTGTTAAGATACCATCTAGGGAACTTTTTCCGGATGACAAGGCATAGGAATGTATGATGTAAGGTGGTGCGTGGTTTATTTCAAAGCTTATGCATAATGCATCTGCAGAAATACTAGTGATATGTGATATGTAGGCCAGATCAAGAGTCAAGCACTGACTGCTCATGCTCTGTCAATGCTCTCTCTCTCTCTCTCTCTCTATATATATATATATATGGAATGAGAAGAAGGGGATATGTTGTGAGGAACCTGATTTTACTGCAAATTCCATGACTCCTTTGGTCTCTTAATTAAAATTGAAGTTTTATTGTTGATGATGGTATTTGTTAGGAGTCCTGTATTTTGCAGGAAGTGTGAAAAGTTTAAGTTCCAGAATATAGTTATGTGGCTTACAGGAAATAGAGAGAGCAGTTAAGTCTGCATTAAGAATGACTTTGCTAAATGACAGAATCATAGTGTCACAACTCATAAAGAAAGGAATACTGAGTATCATACACAAGTCATCAGGGAATGGGGCTATGTAAAAGAACAGTTTGAGATGCTGCAATTGTTAGGGGTGTGTGCTTAGTTTGATACTAAATGCCCTGGCTTCAGAAATAAGTACACCTATTAGATAAGGAGTCATATTCTATAAAAAGGAGCAGAGATAATGATGAGAGACAAAAAGGATCCCTGTAGGTGGAGTTGAAGCAGCACTGTGAAATACCAGCAGAAAATGAAAACTTAAGGCAACACATATTTTGAGAAGTTTTAGTAAGTAAATTGTATGGTATTAACTAAAGTGTGATTGTTCAACACTTTACTCCCCTGTGGCATCCTTTGATTAAGTTTGCAGAAGCAAACTCTACAGTTCCCTTCTCTTCTAAACCTTACAAAACTGTATAATGGCTCCACCTATTGGCAACTGCCTTAAATTTTTTTGGGTAATGAATTGAGTTTAGTTCACTGATGTTCCTTCAGTTCTTTGAGAAGTCTCTTCCAAGGGATGCTTCACATGCTGCAACTTGCTACATGTCTATCCATCTTCATTTAGAAAAAGGACTTAGCTTAAATAATGTGAGACATGACCAAGTGTTCATTTTGTGAGGAGTACATGGATCAAGCAGCTGATATCAACAGTGTCCAGTATTATAGCCAGACCTAGACAGTAATGTTTCTTTATAATTGTAAAAGCTTATATCGGGTTGCTTTGCAATAATATTTTCATCAGCCTTCCTTCTCCCTGCACCCCCAAAAGAGAAGTTTGTGGTGAAGAATTACACTAGCAATATCTGTTGTATTAACAAGGCTTTGATTGCCCATTGTAGTTAAAGCTCTTTTCAAATTTGTTTTGTTGCTTTTATTACAAATATAAGACATTTGACTGAGTCCAGATTTAGGCAAATCTGGAAATGTGTAAGTGGACCTGGTCTCCACCTCTTGATTATGGTGCCCAGAAGGTTTGGGGATACTGCTGAATGTTTGGAGTAAGGACAGCGGCACAATGGGAAGGGAAGATCTCTGAAAATTTAGCAGAGGTGCATTCTGTGAGAAACCAGTTTCTGCCTTTTTCTGTCCTACCCTCATGGTCCTGTCTGGGGCAGGCTATTTCACCTTTTCTTTCTTTTCTTTTGGTTAGAAAAAGCCTTTTCAATGTGGGAGAAACTTAGAATAAACCTTGCCTTCTCTGAGGCACCCAGCTGATTTTCATATTCCTTGTATTTGCTCAGATAATTTGCATTTCCTTAATTTTTGACAGTTGTCTTAACCATATCCGAAGTATGACAGAATAGATGTGTATGCCATGGTATTTATGAGAGCTCAGATTCCTTTCAGAATTCTGTTAGCCTCAAAGAAAAATGAAGAAAAATGCAAACCAGTAATGGTTTAATCTTATTTTTAGTGGACATTTGGAATAGGAGGTCAGTGTCCTCAGATCTGCATGAATAAAACTCACAGAGAAACTCATGCCATGGGCTATAAAGAAAGAACATTCTCAAGTCAGTAACACTTTTTTCTTAGACACTCTGACAATTATAGGCCTTCAGAATCCTATTCTTCATGTTGGGGAAATCCAAGTAAATCTTTATAAAGGTTGCTTATATGTGCCTTTGTGGTATAAAATCAAACCTGCAGTGTCCCTGCTCTTTTTGCCCAGAAATATCCAGAATTCCAAGCCAGGCTCCTTTGTTTCCCTGAAGTTTTATTAGTCATTGAGACTCTCCATCTATCTGAGGCTTCTGCTACATTTAGTTGCAAAGTTACGCTTGTTACAATGTTAGCATTTCACTGCATTGAGGCTTTTGTTCTGTTAATCTGCGGGGCTGCAGCAAACAGCCCAGACTAGTTTTCTTGCATGTCAATGTCCACACCCTTAAACCTGTTATGATTCATGTGCCTTTCTCTTTGCCATATCAATATTCTGTAATAACTGACATTTACTGTACCATTATGTCCTGTCCCCCTCCCGCCACAGTTTCTTCACCCTGTTTTGTTCATGAGTGCATTATCATTCTTTGCTCACCATCAACCCCAACTTCTGTGTACATGACTCAAAACCTATAAAATACTCTGTGTATGTTCTGGAAACGTGTATTTGGTGGGCATACCTCTACCCAGCAGCACTGTTGTAGGTTTGTCTCTGCAGAAGGGTTTTTCCTGGATGTTCTCACCAGCAAAACTGTTGAGGTTCATAATACAGAAGTCTCCTTGTGGAACCAAGTGTACATTCTCGCAGGTTGCAAAACATTCATATACTAAGGAGAGTTTAGTTCACTTGGGGGTAGAGCTAACTATGATAAAACCTCTAGGGAAATCCACTGTGATTAATGTATAAAACATAAATCATGCTGGTCTTAATTCGTACGCTTGGCTATGATGAAAAACCATCCATCCATGAATTGGTGGGCCTACATGGGAGCAAATTAGCACATTACTGTCTGTCTGCTTGTCAGCTCTGCTTTGCATCCACTTTCCAAAACAACCCAACTACAAACCATGGGCTTAAATTCTCAGTTGTTTAATTCACAACAATACAGATTTCCAGCATGACTAACAACTCAGTGTAAGGGGCCAGGGTTCCTCCTTCATGCATTCAAAAGCCACAGACCATTTCGCTTGTCAGGTGTTCTTTATTGACCAAGAAGCACAAAACACCCAGAATGAATATCTGAGCATACAGAGAGTGGTTTGTTTAACCCCACCAAGTATTCACCCCTAGAAACTGCTTATTTATTGTATTGTATTTTATTTAATTATTTATTATTAATATGAGCATGCCTGCGTCTCACCCCTTCAGGAGAGGCCTTGTGAAACTGAGCATGCCTTCTCTGTGTGCATCAATCTTCTAAGTGAGTCACCCTCCTCTGCTCGTGATGCATCATGGGGTCTGGAAATGGTTAAAAATAGACAAACACGTGTGAAAGTAAAGACAGACAGTGAAGGCATGGCCTTTCTGGAACGGGCAGCCAGTTGGAGCTGATCCTGCTCCTTCCCAAAGGGATGGGTGGGAAGGTCTCTGGTGCGGCTACAGCACAGCTCAGTTTTTCTCCCACTCCCACTGCTGCACCACGTCCCTGTCTGTACTTTTTCAGCCAAGAGGAGGAAGCAGAGGTGGCAGAGGCAGATGGGATGGATCCAAGAGGAGAAGCTCCTCTCTTTCTGGCTTATTTTATTTAAGCAGAAGAGTCACTTGATAAATGTAAAATTATATTTTTTTCTCTGCTGAGGAGGGGGGTGACTATTTAAAATCTATCTGAATTAATATCATATATATGACTGAATGTAATATTACATCTCTGCCGATGAGTGAGTGGAGGATCCTCTCATGATCCCCTTGGCTCTGTGCTGTACTCAAGCCACCACAGTGGTCAGCAGCTTTTAGTGAATGTCACAGTTAACTAAGAATATAATGAAAACCATGTTGTATCAGACCAAAAGTCCAAGTAGCCCAGCAACATCCTTATAGAGTGGGAAACCTGCAATGCACTTCTCACTGGACATGGAATAATGGGCTCAGGCAACAGCAAACCAGATTCTAGCTGAACATCAGAAATAACTGTTGTCTGTTAGAGCAATCCAGCAGTGGAACCAATTACATTGGGGGGATGTGGGCTGTGCCTTGCAGGAGTCATTCAGGATGCAGTTCGATAGCCAACTGTTAGGGATGTTGGAGTTATGCAATGAGCAAGGGGTTGGACCAAATGCCCTCATTGGCCCCATCCAGTTCTACTGTCCTGTGATTTCTTAAGTGCCATAGCACCTTCCTGACCATGCTCCCCCCACAACTGAAAATAGTTATCAGTACTAGTAGTCATTGATAGCCTTATTGAATTTATTTAATTCCCTTTTAAAGCCATCCAAATTGGTGGCCATTACTATATTTTGTGGTTGTGAATTCCATGGCTGACAAGGGTGTGAAGAAGTACTTCCTTTTAATTGTCCCCAAATTATCAGTTTATTTTCTAATTATATGTAACATGGAATTTATCTTTTTCACAGCAGCCATGCACTGCACTGACATTTTAATCAAGTTGTCCACCATAGTTCCACGTTCTTTCACTTCTAGCTCAGCTTCCATCAGCCTATATGTGTAGTTGGAAGATTTGGCCCATACATATTGGCTCATAAAATTCTCTCATCCTGTTATTATTGTACATTGTACCTTTCAATATTCTCACTTTACTCTGAGAGTATTCAAGATATTGTAGGTTTATTTTTCTTATCACACAAAAATGCAAAATTGTAACTCCATTTACTTTGCTGATTTATGTTTGTTAATACCTCTTTACAGTACTATTAGAACTAAAACTGAAGACTAACCTAAGAAAAGCTCTGGATTATTTAGAAAGAGCTCAATACTGTGCAAATTTATGCACCAGTAAGTCTACTGGGTTGAACATGTCTACTCCTAGACTGGTGACTCTTAGCACTACCCAACCATTGATATAATGCACACTAGGAATTGCATTGATTTTTCAGACTTCTACTGATTTAGTGTGTTGGGTATGTAGAGTTTGCTTGTGTTCCATCTACAGTAATTGATGTAATGTAGCTTGCTTGAATGAAGAAAGCAGCATCTGCCCAAACACATGATTTTTGAATCACTTTCTCACTTAGTTTTTAAATTTACTGCAAAGTGCACTTATATAAATAAGTTTGAGACCCAGTTAAGTTGTTTTAGATTAATTAGAAAATCAGGAAAAATACTGAGTTTTGACTGGAAATGGCAGAGACCATGATACTGTCCCTTAGAATATTTTCTGCAACCTGATGAAAGAAGTGTGTGGGGGACCTAGGTGTCCAATGGTCTGTGTGAATGTCAGGTAGGTGTCCTATAAAAAGTGCCTGAACCAAGTGTTTGTATTCTTAAGGAAACACCTAGTGTGGGAGCTTTTTAAAATTTTGCACTACTAAACAAGTATTCACAGGATTGCAGTTTAAGGCCATAATCTGGACACTCTTCCAGGGGGAGTCCTGCAGAAATCCGTGAGTTATTTAAAATTAAACATGGGTACAATAAAATTTCTTATCAACATGCATGGAAAAGGAAAGAGTATACATTCCACTAGAGGGCCCAGTAGACACATGTACATCTAAATTATATTTGTTAGACTGCTTTTTTCTCAAATAGCAAAGGAAAGGATAGGAAGCAGACAGAGAGAATTTATTGTAATTTAATATTATGGGCAACCATTTCATTTCTCTTCCTCCACTGTCTGTGTGTGCATACACCTAGTTAAAAAAGAATGAATTGAATAAATTATAATAAATGATGTCTAGAAGCAGGTAACATCCCACAACATGAGCAGGCTTGCAAGACAAAATAATGACCATGGTGTAATTAAAATATTTAAAGGAAATTAGCAATGAAAATATTTACTTAAAAAAAGATAATTCTGGAAAGGTTAGAGGAATAGATCTTTATTGTGTCTCCAGTAGTGTTTAAGGGTGTTTTTGTTAAATTTGAGGGAATGGAATACATAACTCTAGTTCCATTGTTGAGCTTGTACTAGTGGACATTTTGTTTTGTTTTATTTTTGTCAAGAAGATTAAATTAAAAAATCTATTAAGTGATGTGTATTAGCAATACAAATGAAAAACATATGGGCAAATTTGATTGGTTTTGGTATAGTTGGTATATAATGCGTCTGTGATGATGGTTAATAATATAAAGTGAATGAATGAAATAAACTATACAAAAGAAAGATGTCCTCTGTAGCGAATTCTAGATTTAAGATCCTTTGGGGAGGGAACTATCCTCTTTTATCCCATAAAGCACCATTGATATAATTTATAAATAATAAAGACCATTTATTACAAAAAAATCTCAAAATCCTGGAAATAACCTGCTCAGGGAAATAATGTGTTCTAACAAGCTTGGATAAAAGGTGATCTCTTAGTCCCTGTATTGGTGTCCTGCAGTCCCCTGCATGTCTACTGATAAATAAGTCCCATTAAGGTCAGTGCAACTTACTCCCTAGTAAGTTTGTTGAGTGTTGCAGCCTTACTGAGCCTTACCGAGTCTCAGTGTTCCTTTTACGTCTGAGCTCTAAGAAGCTGATGTGATCTGGCAGGAAGTTACTGCTGGGGAATGTGGTGTCAGATCTGGGTGACTCTAGAGAAGCCATGGGTAAGCAGGCAAGCAGCAGCAAGTAATGCATACTCATGATCCCTGTTTTGATGTTGTGTGTCTGTGTGCTTTTACCTGTTCCTGCTTCCCTACATATTGGCCTTTCACAACATCACTTTGTAGAAGGAAAGCAGTGGCCAAGTCTGTGTTTGAAAATTTGAATTGGCTAGAAGCATGCCATTCTGACTTAATATACTTTAGCTGCTAAAGTTTTGCAAATTGGAGAGCTAAGGACATGGTGAAAGTCAAAAGACTAAATCATAGACAGAGTTGCCTAGAGACCTCGATTAGAATTTTCAAGGCATGGAAATTAATGCAACCAGATTTCTGAACACAACTGAAAGCGAGGTAGTGGAATGAATAAGAGATTCAAATCTTCCATCAGCCAGAAATTCATAAAGGCTGAAATCCAGTACATATCTGCTCAGAAAGTAGGTCCCAGCTGAACTTGGTGAAAGCTCTCAGTGGGACTGAATTTCTGATTACAGTATTGCAGCCTTAGTGAGCGTCTCTACTCAGAATTAAGTCCCAATGGCACCAATCTACCTTACAAGGCTATCATGAAGACTATTGAGATATTGTACATGTGCACTATGTATAAATGCTAAGCTATGTTATTCCTGAACATGCTTTGTGACACTGCAATCCCAAGAAGCAAGTTCCACTATATTTAATAAGACTTACTGAATGGTAAAGAAGCATAGGATTACACTAGTAGAAGACTTTCCAAATGATCTGTTAATAGCAGATTAAATACATAGTAGTTGTGTGGGATTCCAACATTTATGATCAGTATGGTAATTCTGTTTCAGACATACTGCCTCTTTCCAGCTGCAATTAATCCTTTATCAGTTGGAAAATCAGGTTCATTATTGTTAGAAGTGCTGCATAAAATGTGCTGCATAAAAGGCATATCACAGGCATCTAGTGGGTAATGTTTGGGATATCATTTGCAATGAGCAACACAGCCCCTTTATGTCCATAACATTATCCGAACTTTATTTTTAGCTATGTGGGGCTTCGCCATGAGCCTATTGCAGTTTTTAAAAAGAAAAAAATAATTAATTAAAAAGGAAGGCTGCACTGCACACGTGCTGCCCTTCCATTTCAGGATCCTTCATTCAATACGTATATTTTCAATGTTCTTGTTGCCCTTTGCAAAGCCATTAGCCTTCATGTAGAAAGAAGAAAAAGGAAGGGAAGTTTGCAAATAGCAAGATGATCCCGTGGGGCAGAACTATCCCCCCAACTCACAGGAGTGCTGTATTATGCACTGCTGCTGATGGCTTGAGGCTATCCTAAGTAAAATTTCTGGGTTTGGATATATGCATTTTTCTTTCATTAACATTGAAAATGACATGTTGCATACAAAGAAGAAAAAACAATAATTCAAAAGTATAATAGATTGTGCATACGAATTTAGTCATACTTCAAAACACAGATAATAAATTGCATATGTTGCATATAATTTAATTATACATCATATAATCATGTATCATAATGTATAAGTACAGAAACAATATTGTTAGGTGAACCACTAGAAATATTCTGTAGGTCAGCAATCCCCCAGCCTGATACCCTTTTGAGGATACTAAGAGTTACAGTCCAATATATTTGGAAGGGGCCAGTTTGATGCAGGCTGCTATAGAAGGCTGCAAAACTCAAGCTTATTTTTAGTTGAAGAAGCAAAAGAACACCATAGTCTGGAAAACATTGCATATGTATTTGAGTGATTTTTTTCTATAATTCTCCAGTCTTGCACTCTAAAGTATGAAGCAGCAATGGGTATTGGTCAGTTTTCTAGTGTTGCTTAACCACAAAGTATGCTGTGCTGACAACATCTGTACTTTCTGATTGCAGGCATACTACAGAGATATTGCAGGTATGATACCAGACCACTGCAATAAGTCAATATAGCAATAAATCAAGTCACATACAGTTATAGCTATATTGTTGGCTGACTATTTGGTACAAGAGGCCTAGGTTTTGGTCCATCTTGGTATTCGAAATGCCTTCCTCACTAAACTTAATCATTTTACTTTCCTCTCACTTTACCATTTAGGGGCCATTGTAGAACTATCACAGTAATTGGCCTAAATTGCAAATGTATTATTGTATCTCAGGGAACAGGAGGAATGAGGAAGAGCACTGGAGCACTCAAAACACCCCAAAACAATTCCAAAGATCACAGTAACATCAAAGATCGCAGAAAATCATAACAAATATACAGTACAATAATGAGTAAGTTTGAAATACAGTACAGAATTGTGAGAATTACATTACCAAAATGCAAGACAGAGACAGGAAATGAGTGACCCCCTCACGGAAAAATGGCACCAATGCATGTGCATAGTCAATGAAGTGCAATAAAACACAGTAACTGCCAAGTGCAGTAAAATGAGACACAATAAAATGAGATATACTGGTATCGGGAAAGATTCTTGAAAAAAGTTGTACATTTCCCCTCACTGTGGAGTGATTTGAAAGGAAGAGGAGACAGCGAAAAGGACCCGGAATGGATGTAGAGAGGTTTGTCCTATTAAGTTAGTTAAAGAAAGATAGATGGTTGTATTGAAATTTTCTCTCTCTCTCTCTGTGTGTGTGTGTGTGAGAGAGAGAGGGGGAGGGAGGGCAGGGCAGGGCAGGGCAGGGCGAAGAAGGAGAGGTAGAAAGTAGAGAACAACAACACAGTGTAAGGAACTTGGATGTAAGGCTGTTGTGACTTCAAATGATGCAAGGCCAGACCTTTGTTCAGCACCTTTGAAAATAAAACATCAATTTGCTTAGGTTGAGGGGTGCGAAAACATATTTTATGTCATTTGATTGCAGTGTGGTACTCATAGTATACTGCAGAAAGAATTCTTCATGGAAGATCCAGTTGTTGCTGTTGTTTTTAACAGGAAAGGTTGTGCACATACCTTTTATAGGACTAATAATCAATAAACAAACACTAAGAAGAGCAATAGCCATTGCAATGTTCTTTTCCTTGGTTGTGCTTACATCAGCAAGACATTGCAATAGGCAAATGACTCATCAGAGAAGTGGGAAACAGGTTGCTAGGCAACCCAGCAGTCTGATGAGAGGCCTGCTTCTGTGTCATGAAACTGACATGCTTGATGGGTCTCCAGATTTTAAAAATCCAATATTTTTTATGAGGCAGCAGAGGCTGGAAAGGTGTGCATTCCTCATAGAGAAGGAAAGTGCTTGTGGTCAGTGAGGGATACTGTACAAGAAAAGATTTCTGTCAAAGGGAAGCTGTTTGATGAATGTCTGGCAAGCTAAAGAAGAAATAAGACTAGATGGAAGAACAGACATAGAGAATAAGAGATGGAAATTTAAAAATGTGAAAGTATTGTATTCATAATTAAAATTAGCAAATATAGAGTTTGAACTTGGTTTGGAAAAGATCAGGATTGGAGTCATCTCAACAGTTTAGAGGAAGAATATACAGAGAAGATAACACTGACAAATACCGTGCATGCTATAAAAAACTGAATCATTTTTGGATTTTAGGTAACTTCTGTTTTGAGCTCACAAGAGGCAGAATCTAATGGTTAATGCCTGCTAACAGACAGCTCTGCTGATTCCATTCCTCAAGCAGCACCCACTGCTTGCGCCCCCGATACCAGTGGCAACCCTCAGTTTTGGAATGGGGCAGGCTGGTGAAACCCACATAAGGGCCCGGGAAATTCTCAGTTACCATTGTGCAAGCTGGGACTGAGGAGCCAGTGCTGAGGAGCCAGCCTTATTTTTGGAGGCTTCCTCTTACTCAGTTTCCATATTTTTGCAACATATTCCCTATTGCTGCTTTTCACAACAATATGGTTTCATGCTTTTTGTATAATCAAAGTCAGGAAGGGGAATATTAGCATCACATGCAGCATAATATTTTTTCTCTTAATTAAGCAGTGTAGTTTTAAGGAAAGAGCATTCTCCCCTACATACATACAAAAAATGTATTGATCTTGTTCTAAAATAGAAAATAATATTTCTTTTTAAAAGAGGAAAACTAGTGCTTCCCTAACAGTTCCTTTTGCACAAACCTTTATGTATTCTTAAAACATGGTAGTGCATGAGCAACCTTAAAATTAAAGGTACTGTACTCTTTTCATCCATAACTCTTGTTGGTCTTTGGGAAATTCCACCCCGTTTGTTTTTGTTTGTATTAGTTTCAGTGGACTAATATGAATATCCTTTCTGAACATTGTCCTACTTTTAAGGATCTTTGAGGAGTAAGATTCTTACAGCAGGCTACAGAAAATGACTTCCCCAAAGTTGCACACTTTTACTTTACGGAGACAACCTCTTCCAGCTTTGTCAGAATAAAACCCTGAAAAGCATTACTTGATTCAACAAGTTGATTCAACAAACGTTTTTACTTAAATCGCTTTTGGCTTCACTTGCCCAGCCATCTGTTCTCTTGTAGCCACAGTTCAGCACCCTGCTGAGATTTGCCTCCTCAGTGAGGTCAATAAAGAGTAACAACTAAAGCTATGTCAGGAAGGAGTAGAGACAGAGACAATCATTGGGCAGAGCCAAAAGTTCAATTGAGGGGGGAGGATTACTGTGAAATTCCTAATTTATTATATCCTAGAACATGGTCTGACACTTTTTAGCATAAAAATATGAATCAGATAATATTCCATTATTGCAGGGGAACCAGACATTCTTCTTACATAGCACAAGTGTTACTCAGTTGCTATGAAAGATCCAGATGTGTTCTGTCAAGGTAGTGCTTCTCTTAGAAATCAGTTTATCGGTACTTAAAATGTATGTTTTGTTGCTGGGAAAATGCAGTTCTCATAGCCATTGTTTATTGTAGCATTTTGGTTGCTATCATGTGCTTTCTGTAAACTGTGATTGCATAGGTGCCACAAACACCAACTGGATAGTCCACATGGCATGAATTTATTTCTGTGTCTGGGTCATTTTGTGAGCCTTTCGAAAGAGGCTGAACACTCTCCTGCTGTCAAATACAAGAGAACTAGTCTAGGTATTTAAATTAATGGAAGGGGAAATACCTGCAAAGCCACCTACCGTTCCACTGCACTAATAGAAAAGTTTTATTTTTATTTTTAAATGTACATTTTGAAGGTTTTCCTCTGTACTCTAGGGCTGCATGTTCCCTAGAGTACAGACGGACTGTGTATTGACATCAGTTTTATTTCCCCACTCCTTTAATGGAACAAGTTGAAGTGACAAATTCTTCTCCATTTATGTCCTACCCCATGGGAATTGGATGTATTGCTATGAGGGATTTATGATTTGGCAATTGAGTATATGATATTTTTATATTCATAATAATATATCAGTGCTTTCTTAATCAATACAGGATGGGGACTTTGTATACCAGGAACCAGTAATAGTCTCTGCTCTCTTTTCATTAGATGTTCTTTTGCATCTTTTTGATCTGTTTTTGTCTGTAATTATTTCTTTCCCTGATGTAGTGGGTTTAAGATTAGGATGGTTAGTTTAGGATGATTTTGTTCTATGAGTTTGTTAAAACTTCAGAAATGTTTCATTTAAAAAGAAACTTTTAAGAGTTTTATTTATTACCCGTGTGTATAGTCCATTATCCAGGCAGCAAATCTTTCCAAGGTTGCTCCCAAGTAGCACTGATGATAATTCATAAAATCACAATAAGCAATGACTAAAACAACCAGTGATCAAAATTCTTTCAATACAGCAGAAGGGGACAGATTGTCCTGCTAGGAGGCAGGGCAGTTCATTTGGAGTGAGCTCTGAGGTAGTATTCTCCTGACTGCTTCCTTTTCTTCTGTGAACCTTTCCACAGGGTGGTTGGTAGTAATGGCAGCTTTAAAAAAATGTTTGGCGTATACACAAAGTCATTTATGAAAGTCTTTGTCCGAGTGCCTCCGTCTTTTGGAACTCAGAAAATTTCAGAACATTTCAACAAGGAAGATAATGCTTCAGTGGTAACTTAGTACCCTGGCTGTGAAATGCTCTCCCTCAGGAAGCTTGCCTGGTACTCACATTGTTACTTGTTGTCAGGCATTTTCTGGATTTTAGTATTTTCAGGGTTTTTAAAAAACATTTTAAATTTGCATATTGGAATTTTATACTGTGTTATATTGCATTTATATTTTATTGCATCTTTGGTATTTCATTAATTGTTGTGAGCTACCCACACTGTCTTGGCTATTGGGAAGTAAAGAAATGAAATAAATAATAAATGAATAAATTAGAAATCTATTTAGGCCCTGCAGCATGCCTTTCTTGTTGGTAGTTTTCTTCTGTATTTTAGCAGCCTGTAAGTCTCCATTCTAGTAGGAGAGCCTGCATGTGTTCGTTAGGCCACCTAGATGTCCTTGGCTTCAGATCCAAGGCAGTACCCTCTGTTAGTGGACTGAATGGGTTCAGCTGCGTGTTCATAAGAGCTTTCTGTCCCCCAGAAAGTCTCTGTAGATTTTTTTCCAGCCAGCTTGTGATTTGGCTAATGAGGATTTCTGCAGATTTGTTAAAGACTTGTGGTATAAAACCAAGGAAAGAAAATATGTCTTTGTGTTTGCTTGTTTTCATTTTCATTTCACCTGTCCAATGGTTACTTCAGAGCATTCACTTTCTGTCACATATAGACAGGTTTAGTCAATGTTGTTTTGCCTTGTAGGTGTTGTTTCCAAACATTGCTTAGGTTCTTTTCTGTGTTACTGCCTTTTCCTTTCTTTCTTTTGTAAAGAAGCTTAGCACCTTTTATATTTGAATGTGTGTGCTGGCTATAGCACTACAGAGCTTCTTCTTGTTTTTGGCTACTGTTTAAGGTTTCAGGCCTAAGGCTTTAAAATAGAGGGGGCTGGCTTTGTTTCACAAGTGCTGTACCATGACCAGTAAGGAATGAAAGTACCATGGCTTAAGCTGAGCTGGGCATAAGGGGCAGTGGCAGCCTACCTTGTAAGGATGGTGTTCAGTTTGAGTAAACTTTTATTCTTGCCTAGACTCTTCCCTTTCTTTACAGGTGGTTTTAGTTTTTGCAATTGTATTATTTTTAATCTAATGCTGGTAAATGCATATTGGTTTTTGATAGTTCATTTGGCAGTATCTGATAGCTGGTATAATGGTATTTCATAGTCGATACCTGGCATATAATACTATTTAATATTTTGCTTGTTCATAGTTGTTCTGTAGTAATTAGCATTTGCCAATTGACTGCTTATGAGATTTTCTATTTGTCTTACAAAATTAAGAGATGAAAACAAATCTCAGACATTTGGATATTGCGATAAAGCTGCAAACCTCAGTTGGTTAGAACAAAGCTGTACTGAATTTAGTGAAGAATAGTTATATTATTATTATTTCTTCAGGAAATTTCTATACCACTTTACATTTAACTCCCTCCCCCAGTGGTTTACAAGATAAACACATAATAAAATATAATAAACCCCAATCATCAAATCAATGCAACACTGATAAAACAACAGAACCTCATTAAAATATCAAGGGGTAACTAATGTCTTTTGCATTATCAGTGAGGAGGGCCTTCCACATAGAAGGCGCTCCTCCCCTATGTGGTTAAATAAGCCTCAGTATGGGAAGCAAGCATGGGCCAACATATATGGGAGAAAATGGACTTTCAGTTTGGTCCTAACTATTTATGGCCTTATAAACCAGCAATGTCTCATTGTGAATTGGTAGCTGATTTGCAACCAGTGCAGAGCTTTTGGCACAGGTATCCTATGTGTGCAGTAAGAAGTTTGACTGAACATTCTGGTTGCTGTATTCTACACTAATGCAGTTTCTGAAACAGGCTGAACACCCCCCCCCCCACACACACACACACGCTCATTATTTTAGCCGTCTTGAGGTTACAAATGCATGGATCATTGTGATCAGGCTACTACTATCTAGGATGGGTTCAGAGTTGACCTGCTCCAACAACCAGTTGGTAACCCCATGCATGTATATCTTGTTGCAGAACCAACTCCATCCCTAGTGCTGTGCAATCAATATTTTCACTCTGTTACACTCTTGTGTTTTGTTCCTATGGTTAGCAGAAGGAATACCCTTCATTTACTCTAGCTCAGTCCTTAGCTTCAGGATGGATCACCTTAGCATGGTTTCTGTGCCTTGCTGCTAGTGATCCCTCCACTCTGTTCCCACTGAGGTTCTGAGTAATGTGACAGTGCAGCGGTGTAAGTGACCCACTGGTGTAGTAGGACTATTGTATCATCCAGCCTGCTGGTTCTCTGAGTGTGATATATTGGGGTAAGTTGTAAAATTTGCCAGACATCCAAGCTGGATTCCTAAAAGGAATCATATTGCAAATATTTGTTGACAGCTGGAGCACACCAAAGAATTTCAGAACAATGGTTTATAGACTACAGGAAAGCTTTTAACTGTGCAGATCATGAGAAGTTATGGCTGGTCCTGAGAGAAACGGGTGTACCTCAGCACTTGATTGTCTTGAACATTTACATCTCCTGGGCAACTTCAGTTGGATTTGGATTTCTTTCAGGCTTGTTTAAATTGCATGCACACCGTTTCATCAACACGTGTACATTCTTCTAAATGCTTTGTGCAGTTGCAGAAAGACAAATAAGCTGCAGGAAAGAGACCTGGTGATCTGCTTTGGTTTGCTGTGATCTTCTTTTCTGTCTGCCAGCAGTGAAATATGAGGTGGGGAGTTGCTTGAGGAAAGCCCATAGAGGCATAAAAAGTACCTTTCCATTAAAATGTTGTAATGTAAACTTCAGGATTGTGTTTTTGTGTTTTACATGTAGCATGGTTTGCTGCCTTGTTAATCAAAAGGATGTCTGTCTGAATAATAGTTTACATTGCTATATGGGAGCTAATTACTCTAAGTTGCCAGATCTGGGAACTGTTATATTTGTCACTGGAAGTTTTTCTGTATGTGCTTGTGCATGTGAGAAAGAGACTGAAGAGGGAGAGAATGACAGAGTAGATGTGTTGAAATATGAGCAAATTTTAAATCAGCTGAGCCAATTTAATTCACAGAACATACCCCTCAGGCAGAATGCAAGGTTGGGAAGAGAAGGTTTGTATACAAGTGTAGTTTTTTTACATGAAAAAATGCAGGAAATGGCATTTTAGGGGAGAATATTATCTGAAGCTATACCTCTTTGAAATATGGGCAATATTTAACATTCTATGAGAACATGACTTTTCATTTCCCTGTGCAAAAAGGACATTGCTTAATACACTTGCATTGGTGATTTGCTTTTCAATAATGGGACAATTCCGGTATGTGACTAGAAATAGCTATGTCATGTGTACACACATGGCTGGAAACTCAGCTCATGCTAAAAAATTGTGTTGCTGTAGCCAATAGTCATGTGTCACTCCCATGGGGACAGTGTGCAGTCTGTGAAGCTGGAGATTGAGCTGGTTTAGTACTGGCAGTCTGTTTCCCTGTACTGAAGGTAACATGGAAAGCCAAACAACTCTCAATGTGGGGAGGACAAAATGGGATGGTGTGGGGTGGCCAGGTCAACTGACATTACCTTGCTGTAATCCTAAAGATTGCAATGTATTCTAGGCTTGGAGTCAAGTCCGAAAGACATTTATTAGACCATAAGATGCACTGAAGTCAATGAAACTTCTGAATAAGGGATTGGGATTGTATTGCAAGTGTACAAGGAAAACTGCTGTTTGTGGAACTGAATGGAAGATAGCATAAAAGTAAAGAAATGAAGGCCTTGGACACACTAATCATATATTCATCAGTAAGAATTTCCAAATTGTTGGGGCTGAAAGGCCTTTTCCACATATTTCCAATACATTATTACTGTGTGATGCGGTATCAAGAGAGAGATTATTCTTTTTAGTTTGAATATATTTTTTAGTCAATGTGACTTGCTCAATTCTAAATACAGTATATTTAAGTATTACATTATTTAGAGTGTGCTTTTCTCTCTACAGATCTCAGAACAACTCTTTGAGTTAGTTTAGAGTAATATATAGTGACTGGCCCAATATCACTTAGATACAAGGCGAAGTAGCAACCCGAGACTGGATCAATCTAGACTTAGCGTGACACTTGAAACACTGTATCTTTCTGAAAATATTGTGAGCATGCTGCAAGGATTAAGGCATTGGTTTTACCCAAGATTCTGCCCTCCTGTGGTTGGACACAATGTGGGCAGAACCTGGTACATAAACCACCACCATATTATTGTTGAGTTAGCCTGGCTAGCAAGCCTTGATGATACCTTGAAATTAATTGTCCCACAACTCTTTTCTTAGAAGAGTGTTGAACAGAAATTTAGTGTGAATTTTTGAGAGGAAAATATGATGGTAGAGTCATTATTATGAACAGTGAGCAGTGTTCATTTCATTTTTATGAACAGTGATGGACATGGCAATTGGACCACGAAGTGGTGATTTAGGCATGGTGACCGATTATTTGAATGTTTTGAGATATGTACTTACTGGGGCTGAAATAAGAAATCTGAACTGAGCCAAGAGGTAGGAAGCCATGCACTGCAAAGCTGTGATGGCCCAGCCTTGCAATCTTATCAAAGGGGAAAGTTCTGCAAAATTAGTTGCCGGTGATTTGTAAAATCTTATTTACTAATATAAATAGGAATGCTTCATACTCTTTTCCAAAGGTAGAACTTCAAGATTCTTTTTCAGATTCAGCATTTCTAAAGTAAGCTTTGAAGGAAGAGAGAAGGAAGCGGGACAAGGATCAGGATAGACCTTGCCTTGGCCTCTCTAGTCCCCCCCCCCCCCCCCCCCCCCACCATGGTATTTCACACATTAGCAAAGCAGCCAGTGTAGTTCTCTCTTTGCTGGCTGTGAGAGGACAGGGACCACTGACTCTAACCTTGAAAGGATTTTGTGAGCAATTGTATTGTTCCTGGGATGCTCACCCAGGATTATAGGATTGCTCTTTTAATGAGTTAATTGAAGTGGCCATCAGTGTTCACTTGAAAATGATCATGCGTGATTCATTCAAAATAAACATGTACACACACAGTTAGTAACAAAGGAAAATGTTATGGTTCTGAGAAGCAGGAAAAATCAGATGAGAAGGAAACTATTTTTGAAACAAATTTCTCAAGTAACTTGTTTTGTTAGATGTAGAACACATGCACTATACACATGGAACCTTTCCCCCATTTTTGGTTGAATCTTTTAGAGCCAATAGTTTTAATTTGAATGTGATGGTTTTTAAATTCTTGATTGGTACATCTAGGATTGTTTGGACTTTAGTTTACTTGCCTGTTTCCTATTCAAATCTAAAGATGCTTCTTATGCATAAATAAATCAGATGCTTCTCCTAGACAACAAATAGATAAGCTATGTGGGGTAATTTGCAAGCATATTCCTTCACTAGCATTCTGTTGGAATGCAAAATGTATGAGTTCCTTGAAATATTGTTTATTTTCATTCATGCAGAAAGATTCTATCAGTTTGACAGGTAAACTATTTGAAATGCATTTTTGTTTTAAGATTTCTGTTTAAGGCACTGGTTGCTGATAAGCTTTACTATTCAACAAACAAACAAAAGCTAAAATTTAGATATCCGTGAAACAAATGATGACTATTTTCAGTAATTTATGCAGTGTATATTAACTGACCTGGCTAATATTTCTGGATCCTTCATCTTTCTGTTTAATTTGCATTGACCTTTGAAATGCTGGGTTTGTACATATCTCAGACTCTCTGGGAAAAATAGCAGAAGGAGAAACAATTGCAAGGAATGCGGTTGAGCCATGTGTATGAAATAGTTCTTTATAAAGCAAGTGCTTAGCTGTCCTGGACCAATTTAAATTATGCTATACAAGTATTGTATCACAAACACACTAAATCATCAAAAGTTCATTGGGACTATTTTCTAATTTTTATTTTCAGTATTTTAACTATTGCACTATTGGTTCTACATAGGTTAATTTGGACTACTTACTGCCTCTAATCTCTTGGACACCATCATAAACATAGATCAGGATCTCTGTTTCTTCTATATTGAAAAGATGAAGTAGCAAACTCTCCCTTCCAGAAGCATATAGAGCTGATATAGGTAACTTTGGAATTTTGTAAACTCGAGGCATTGCCTCATTTCCTTGGATAGTTAAAAGTTTCCCATCCAGTTGGCTTCTCTCCTACAGTGATCGGTCCCCTACAGGGTTCAGGGTGTATTCTGTCCACGTTAGGTTGTATTGGCAGCTCCCCGTGGTTATCATGGCTTGAGGAAATTTCTGGAGCATTCTGTGGGGAATGTTTCTTTAGTTTTCAGAATTTTACAAAAAGGGGATTCAATTCATTTCATCAGCTGAACATTCCTCAAGATATATAAGGCTCAAATCCTTTGCCCACTTGCCTGGCTGTAAGTCTTACTGAACGCAGTAGCATATATAGAATTTCAGCTGTCATTGACCCAGTTTCACAAAACAATGTGTAGTCCTCAATGACATGAGTCGACAGTCCACCAGAAAATATGCAGATTTTGCTATGATTAAACAGATGAATAAATTTTGAAAAAAATGGAAGGTTAGGCATATTACATTTGAAATGATTTGGTCTTTCACAGGCATGTTTTAAAAAGCTTAAAAAGCACATATTTGCTAGATGAATCTGCTGCATGCTTTTACGCTTACTGGTCCTGGTCTTAGCAATGAGATGTATTTGAATTTCCAGAGTAAAAGGAACATGTTTGACTTCATTGCTTCAAACAACTTCTGCTTAAGGAATTCTGCAGGAATGCTGGCTATATATCTATAATGACTCAATTATATAAAATGTTAGTACTTGCTTTAACTAGGCTATGTCAAGTTCTGTAAGATGCTTGAGAATACATGAGCTCTGAACATGCGCAAATGTTCTTTAGCAGTTCAGCCATTGGAGATTTAAGGACAGGATGCTGGGTCAGAAAATATGACTTTCACAGTGGCTTAGAAGACCTCCACATTTCCCCATAAAACAACTTAGGAACGATCTGTTTTCTCAATGAAACAGCACCAGCCATGAAATTGTTAAGAATGAGAGAAGAAACATCCTTGTTAAGAAAAACTGGGGAAGAGAAAAGGACAGAAAAGAAAAGAATGCTGCAGTCAGTCACACAAATGCTAATATATGTATACTCAGTAGAGAATCAAGGCCAGTTCTGTGACTACTGAACAGCCTGAACTCCCATAGAACTTATACACTGTAAAATTCCATCTTGCAAAGCTATAAAATAAAACTATCTGTACCAGACACGGGCTGTGGCCTGTTTTATTGTAAGTGCTGCTGAGGGTCAGGGATTTTCGAATGTTTGAATAGATACATTTTTACTTTTTAAACATTTTCTGTGGAGTGCAACCATGAAGGGATGAGGTTGTAATTGTGATGGGTATGATGCTGCTACTCCTTTACAGCAGGGGTGGGGAATGTGTGGCTCTACAGGTGTTGTTGGGCTGCTAGTTCCATCAGTCTTAGCTACCTTAGGGTTATACCTCCATCAGCCTGTTAAGTAGAGACAGTGTATTTGACAGCTCAAAATATCCTGCACAGGAAACTACCTTACAGATTTAGCCCAGAATTGCCTGCTTTCTCAAGGTCTCAGACTGGTTATGGAATGCTATAAGACCCCAAGACCTTTCTATCACCCAGTACCTTTGGTGACTGGAAATGCCAGATATTGAACCTGGGATTTTCTTCATGCAAAGTGTTATTTATTAATAACTTTATGAACAATATTTGGCTCAGATAAGTCCCCAAGGTGACATTCAAATAAAATATGCAGCAATTGAAAAACATTTTAAAAACACTTTAAGCCTTTTAAACAGTGCCAACAGTAGATAAAGGGTGAGAGGATAACATCCTAAAAATAAGTTCATATCTATGATCTTTAGGGTGCAGTCCTGTTGGCTGTACCCTTGGTGATCAGAATTTCCTGAAATTGGAGATGTCTGTTTATCCAGTGCAGGGTGGGAGGAACAACAAAGGCAATCTTCACATCCCTGTCCTTCTGCCCTTCAGATATTTCAAGACAAAAATTTCAGCTCATCTGAGATCTGCTGAGACGTTTGCTAGGCACTTCTAGGATGACATCTCTTGCAACCACTGCATTTAGAATCCAAAGTAAATCAGTAAGGTGTTGAGAGCATAGCCTTGTCCAATTTTCTTGGATGAGCTGGCTCAGCTCAAGGATGCAATGCTATAGACCACTCAGAGATCTTTAGTTATGGGGTAGGATAAGGATTAAATAGATTGCAATATGTAATTCGAATAAGGATTGGAGATTCTCCTTGATCTCTGGATGGATTTTGACACCATGGATTATGATATCCCTCTGTGGTGGTTATCAGGGTTGGGTGTCAGAGTTAGTGCATTGCAGTGGTTTCATTCCTACTCAGATGGTTAGTTCGAATAGGGGGACACTACTTGTCCTAATGGGGTGCTGTAGGGCTCACTTTTTCCCCCCACACTATTTAACATCTACACAAAACTATTAAGTTGGAATTGTGGAGTGCATTTTCATCAGGTTGCAGACACCACACAGTTGTATTTCTCCTTTCAGCCATCACTAGGTGAGGTTGTGAGTATACTAGATTGATGCCTGGTTGCATCAGTAAACCAAATAATAGATAATAAACAAACTTAATTCAGACAATACTGAGGTGTTGCTAGAAGGTGGCTCTTCTAACTACAGGGTGTGTGTTCAAATTGTTCTGGATGGGATTGCACTGCCCTTGAAAGAGTATGTAATTTGTAGCGGGGGGTGGTGGTGGGGGGGTGTCTTCCTTGATCCATCTCTGCCATTTGAGGCTCAGGTGGCCTTAGTGGAAAAGAATGCCTTCTACCAAGTTCAGTTGGTGGCCCAGCTACACCCCTATCTGATCAGGGATAGTTGTGAGTTCTCTGAGTTACTGCACTATGATCTACAGGGTGGGGGGTTCTCTCTGAAGCTGGTTCAGAAGCTGCAGTGTAAAACACAGTGGCCAAATTAATAACAGGGATTTGTGGGTCTGATCACATAGCACTGATTTTAGCCCACTTCCGTTGGCTGCTTTTGGTTTCCAATCCCAATTCAGTGTGATAGTTTTTACCTATAAAGCCTTTCATGAATCAGGACTGCAGTACTTGAAGGAGCACCCCTCT
This sequence comes from Varanus komodoensis, assembly GCF_004798865.1. Classification (NCBI taxonomy): domain Eukaryota; kingdom Metazoa; phylum Chordata; class Lepidosauria; order Squamata; family Varanidae; genus Varanus; species Varanus komodoensis. Next base: position 4,059,727 of record NW_025335589.1, read on the forward strand.
CAGCACGAACCTGGACATGGTATGTTTATCATATAAGGCTGCCCTCCAGGTACCTGCTCCAAAGGAGGCATAGAAGGTTGCATTCAGGGGAAAAAAAGCCTTCTTAGTGGTCACCCCCAATTATGGAATAATCTTCCTGATAAGGCCCACCTTGTGCCAATATTGTGCTCTTTTCAGCATCAGGTTATGACCATCTTCTCTTTGGCTTTTGGCAGCTTTTTTTAGTCGATAGTTTGAAATTATTATTAGATATATGTCTTTCTTTCTGTTTTATATGTTTAGACATTTCTGCAGATACAGTTTATGTATTTTTAAAACATCAAGGTTTTTAAAGTAAAATTGTCCAGAGAGCTTTGGCTTCGGGCAATATAGAACTGAAATGATGCCAGGGTACTTTGGAGTGATCCATAGAATGCACCTTTAAAATACTAAAAGCCACATGGAGCAAAAAGCTGAACTCAATATTCCAATGCACATGAAAGGTTTATATACAGGAAAGAGCTTTGCAAAAAGAATATGGGCAGATGAGCTGCAATGGAGAGGTTATGTGGCGGCAACAGCAGCTCAATTCTTATATACTTTTTATATATGCTGAAGATTTTAATTTGGGGCTGCTTCTGAATGGCAATTGTTTATGTGGCTTCTCAGGTGGAAAATGCCTGGAAGAGGACAATACCATGTGCCTTTCCTTTATGCAGTTAGGGAAGTGCCATAGGTCTGAGCAGTTGATGGTAAGGAGAAATAGATCTGGGTGTCACTGGCATATTGATAATACCAAGTACCACTCCCCTGGATAATCTCTCCCAGTAGGTTCATGTGGTGGCTTCATGTAGATGTTACACAGAATTGGAGGCAAAATGGAGCTCTGTGGGATTCCACAAGTCAACTCCTTCTTTGAGGAATGATAGTCTTCAAGCATCACTATCTTGAACCAAGGAATGGAAATACTGCAAGGCAATTGCCTCAAATTCCCAATTTCCTCAGACAATACAGAAGGATACTGCATTCTATAGTATTGAAGCGCACTGAGAGATCCAACAGAATCAACAGGAACACACTCCTCTCAGTTTTGTGTTGTAGATAATCTACTAGAGCAACCAAAGCAGTCTCAGCTCCATATCCTGCTCTGAAGCCAGTTTGAAATGGGTCCAGAAAGTCAATATGACTCAGGGCTGCCAGGAGTTGGAAAAACATCACCTGCTCAGTCACTTTACAAAGAAATGGTATATTTGAGACTGGTTGAAAGTTGTTAAGGTCCGGGGGTCTGTTTTAGGTTTTTTAAGGAGGGGCCACACAATAGAATCCTTTGGTTTTCTCTGAAGGAGGTGTTGATGATAGCACATAATAGTTCACACAATGCCTCCACTTCCTGGACTACCAGGCATGGATAGCTGGTAGTCCAGACATGGATTGAAAGGGCAAGTGGTTTTTTTCACCAATCCAAACAATCTGTCAACATCAGGACTTACAAACTGAAATTGATTCAAGATAACCCTATTCAGGGAGTTGCTGGTCACCTTGGTGTTGATTTCCATCTCCACCGTTGCATCAAGCTCAGCTCTTATCTGAGAAATTTAATCATCAAAATGGTTGTTAAAAGTATCACAATCAGCAATTGGTGATGCCAAGGATAAGTTAGTGGGCATTGGGGCTTGAGACCAGTGCCTTACCATCCTAAACAGCTCTGCTGACATGAATTTGCAGACAGGATGTGAGCAGAGAAGAAACCCTTGTTTGCTGCTCATAACACTACCCTATAGGAGCAGAGATGCTTTCTGTAAAGTGTTTTGTCAGAGATGAGTCTAGATTTCTGCCATTGGCATTCCAGCTGTTATCCTTCCTGCTTCATACATCAGAGTTCCTCTGTATACCAGGGAGCTTTTATGGAAGCCAGACAGAGAGGACTCTTAGGAGCAATTGCATCTAAGGCCTTAGTCACTTCCCAATTTTATTTTGTGACAAGAGACTTGATGAGATCATTGGCACAACTGAACCCCCTAGGGCTGACTAGAAATGTATTGGATCCATAAGTCTTTTTTTTTGGGGGGGGGGGGGGGGAGGAACCATTCTAATAGGTCAATTACCTATACAGGGGCATATGAGAAATTTAATCCTGGTTCTGTCCAAAGAATGACGGAGTCAGCCTTATCAGCAGTTGATACCATTTGGAAGGTAATGTATGATAAGAGAGAAACCTAAAGAAAAGCAGACATAAACTAACTCAGATAACAATCTTTTATTTTCATTTTCTTTAAAATTGGGATGTTATTACTTCTTTTCTACATTTTTTTCCAGAGCTCTGTACAGTTCTCAAAAGAAAATAAGCAATGTTCAATGTACAAAGTAAAAAACAATAAACTAGAAAAATCTGAATAAAATGGAGCAAGTTGCTGGCAAGGATACAGTACAAATTAGTAATTAGACATCTGAAGTGCAATACCACTGCAGTGAGGATGAGTTAAAGAATGAAATAAAAATACTCTATTTTAAACAAACATATATATATATATATTTATATAATTTTATTATATATATATATATATTTATATTACAGATTAGACCCAGTTATATCTGCAGGATTGTAAAAACATATTTACAAATAATTCTTTTGTTAAACATTTCATATACATCAGCACCATAGTGTAAAAAAAACCCTTCCCCATAGTACATTTTGATTTATCTATTTGTAATTACTTGGTCCCAGTTTAAAATATTTGGAGGAAGCTTTACAAATATAAGGGATTTTGAGGCTTCATTGCCAAACCAAACACTAATGTCTGTGTTTTTTTGATAGTGATGAATACATTATATTCTGTGCGGTTCAGAGCCCTAACACTTTAATGTTGCAATCCTATGCACACTTTTCTGGAAGAAAGCCCCACTGAATACAATAATGCTTATTTCTGAGTAAGCAGACATATGATCACTTGATTGTTTATTGTAACCCTTTCCAGGAAAGAGTTATACTTACTGTGAAAGACGTGATGAAAACAAATGCCTGTTTCCTGTCCTTTACTTCTGTGTGCCTGTGTCTCCCATCTTCAGCTGACTTCTGCAACATACGTAAAGCCTATTTCTTTGTCATCTTTGCCCTCTAAAACATGCTGTAATGATACCTTGTTTGTGGACTAATACCTTCTTTGGATTGTTGGGACACAGCACTCCACTGGTGCTAAGCGGCTTGACTGGCATATACTTCGTTAGCAAAGAACTACTTCAACACATGTCAAGCACTCTATTCTTTCCCCATTGCAGTGAAAGTTCAGTGAAAGCAGGAAGTTTTATGAAGCGGTTCTCCGCTTCGCTACAGAAAAGGCAATAAAATTTCTCCCACCAATTTCAATGGGATGTGTGTTGAGCTGTATGTGGGAATTTAAAAACCACGCTAGTTAAACCGTTGTGCTCCAGTCCTGATAAAAGGTTTGAAAGGTGGAACTGGACTCTGCTTGTCCCACCCATTTTCCAGAAAAAAGTGTTTTTGGAGAATGTGGTTTTGAGTTACTTGTAAGTGAGTAGAGGGGGTGATAAAGCCTGCTTCTTCTCTTTTTAAAAATTGCCTCCACCAAACTGTTTTCCTTCCATGGAGTCCCAAATGTGTATTTGCTCTTGCATTTGAAACCCTCTATTGGGAAGTGCTGAATAGGAGTAGCATGAAGATTAAGTTAGTGAACAGGTAGCTGTGGAAAGGGCAAAATACATCTTGCCCCTGCTGCTTCTCTACTTCAAAATGTTCCCTCTAGAAGTCAGATTGCTTAGGGAGAAAAGGTTCCAGAGGTGTTTGATCCTCTGCCTGCAAGTAACATCTAATCAGGTCAAGAATGCCACAGAAGTGGTTTCATTAAACAATAAATCTGCATTCAACACTTAGGTGATTGATCTATATTCAGTTCCCATAGTCATCAGTTACTCCATTCTTAACCCGTATGGGTCTAAGCAAATTTAATTCAGTTCTTAGCTACATAGTTCTATTTGAAAATGACATTTGTACAATTAGTAGCAGAAGTTACTTCCATGGGAAATTTCTCTTTTCTTGCATTGTTTCTCACAGGCTAGTTCATCTTAAAGAGCTTAGCATTATCATGTACAGAATATTTTATGCATAAACTTATATCCAACTTGTCAAGAGATGAAATGACTTTAGTTCCCAAGCAATTTATGTATGTGACTGGCCCCTCTCTGGGTGATCATTAGATGACTTCCTACTTGATTTCCTGGGGCATCTGTTTGAGTTGGACATCTTTGACCATCAAGTCACCAGCCTCCACAACCCAACCCATCCCAAGTTACACCCATGTATCTTTCCTTTCCAGGAAAAGAACAAGTGCACACCAGTACTTTAACATTCTTATGGCATACATCTCCTCATTTAATGCCTGTATCTTTTCACATCCCTGTCTTTGGTGGTAGGTGGACCTCAGTGAGCATTACAAATACCACACAGCCTTAGCCTGTACTAGAGTTCTGTATCTGTGTCATCCTTAAGGACAAAGTAACTTGAGAATCACTTGGTTATTGAAAAAATGGATAACAGAGGAATGGCGAACTACCTAGGGTAGGCACTTTCTCTGCTTCTAAAGGAGATTTGATAGCACACTGAAGGAACCCATTCAGCTGTGGGCATTTCCAGTCATCACCATAATAAAGCAGCTTCAGCATTATTTCCTAACAAATTAGCCATATGTATATGAAGAAACTTTGTATCAACCAGAGTTTAGCACCTATTCTGACCTATGAGTGTAGGGCTTCAACAGTCAACTAGCAGCTCCACTCCATTAACAAGCTGTTTCGTCTTGCCTTGAATGCTACAGCAGTGCCAGTAGAACTGCATGGAAAAGTGTGCTGTTACGAATCATCCAGTGCTTTTCCACATAGAGACTGTTTAGCCCTTTCTGTAATTCATGAGCAGAGAGGAGTGATTTTGCAAGCCCCTCACCCCACTTCTCATCCCCACTTGCAGCAGTTTTGCTATGGTTCTATGGTTTGAGAGCACTGTGGGGACATTGGCAAGGGTTTCTTGTCAATGCTTTAAATTCCAGCTAAGCCCTCCACAAACATGGATCAGCTTGCTTTGCACAGCTTTAAAAATAAAACAAAGAAACAAGGATGAACAACATCCTGCTTTCCTTTTTCTGACCTCACAAAGGTTTTGAACTATACACCCCACTGTGTGCTATGGATTGCCAAACAATGCATCAAGTTCTTGCATCCATTCATCACCTGGCCCACCTTTGATGATGGAGTCTACAAGGTCTGTGCCCTCTGTGATATTTGGAAAGGAACCTCCTTCATTATTATAGCTATAAGAAATGTCCTGTGTGGGATTCCTCTCATACATCTGGCCTTGGTTGCTCTGAGGAAAGTTGCCCCCTGGTATCTGTTGTGCAGTAGATTGGTTAAAACCAGTCAGGGTGGGAACTGCCTGATTTATTGTAGGCATAACCATTGGTCGACCTTGGTTGTTGGTTGCTTGCTGTCCAGGGAGTGGTTGCAACATTTGCCTTCCTATTGCTGGGTTGAGGGTCCGTACTGTTCCACTTGCATCCATGACGGATTGACTAATGCTTTGTGGAAAATGTTGCTTAGGTAGCCTTGGCTGACCAGATTGCATTGGGTAAGCAGCACCATTATTGAAAGGTCCAATTTCACTGCTAGTCCTTCCAGGGATACCTTGTAACCCTCGTGCCTGCCAGTTCTGTGCTCCTTGTGGGACAGGCCCCATCATGTTTTGAAGTCTGGGAGCTTGTGATCTGGGCAGAACCTGTCCCACAGCTCCTTTCATCTGCTGGTGTTGTTGCGATATGGCAGAGTTAACCAACATGTTTGGGACAAAGCCGCTGACCATGCCAACACCTTGAGTTGAGCTGGACTGTCTTGCTCCCTGGCTTGGGTTGTGTGTCAGACTCATGCTACTTTGGTTTGGATGCTGCAACATTTGGCTCATTCCTGTGTTCATATTGTACATTCCTGGCTGGCTGCTTGCTGAGCTGCTATAGGGAGCCATCCCCATCTCAGATTGGCCCCCTGTAGCAGACATTGCTGCCGTGTTCTGAGCTGTCCCCATACTTATCATGCTGGTGTTCTGGGACATCATTCGGGAAGTCCTCATATTCTGAAGAGCTGCCTGGTTTCTTACCGCTGCTATATCCTGTGGAGAACCTAATGCAGGAGAAGGAGAAATACAAAAGAACTTCAGCATAATACCAGAATTTGCAGAAATTTGGAAGACTTAAAGGAATTTAATTTGTTTGATAGTACCTGTCCAACAATTAATCCAGACATTTGTGTATACAGCTTCAAATTCGTTACATGGGCTTATTATATTGTTTTGACTGTGTTCTTAGCTCTGACATGCATGCTACATTCTTTATGATGTTAAGAAGCCATTGGGATCCAGTAATGCACTAAAAAGAGGACACATTCTCTGTAGAGAATGTTGTCAATAAAACACTAGATTAATAACCTATAGGAACCAAAATGTGGCCCCAAAGGATAAAGGGAAATACTTTATCATGTAAACAGTATCCATCAATAACAATTTTGGTATGTTCTCCTGCAGAACAGCAGGGAAGTTCAGTTGATCCTGCAAAGTAAATTAAGCTTAACCTAAACCATCCCAACCAGCTGAATACTGGCAAAAATATTTCAAAAGCATAATATACATATGACATAGTGGTTCAGAAATACTGAGGCATTCTTATTCAATTGATGTGGTGGAGATATATTGAGTTGACCTCTGTCTGGCTGTCTCTGTCTCTCTGTGTGAGTGATGTACTTCACATAAAAAGGCTAACAACATGTTGGAAAACAAATTAGCTAAAATGTCAGGTTGTTTACCTGTAACTGTGGTTTTTCAAGCAATCATCTGTGCATTCATATAGGCACAGAGCCTTGATTTAGGAAACTTCTGTAACTGAGGAATTTTGGTAGGAATTCTTCCCCTACCATATTGTTAGTGGGTTCCCACCTGTTCCCTCACTTTGCTGAGACCACCTATTGTGGGAAGGAAAATGTGTCAGTACCATTTTTGGTACTAGGAACAGTAAACATCTGTGACATTGAGGCAAGGACAGTGGGTGGGTTTTGTAAATGCACAGATAACCACTTGAAGAACCAGAGTTACAGGTAAGGGGTCTGCCTTCTTCATGCATTGTACATATTGGCAATTAACAAGCTGACTTACTGGAGGCGGTCATTGTCACCAGTGCAGAACAGAAAAGAGCACTGCTCAACCAAACGAGTCCAAATATGTAACCATTAGTGTTGACTGAAAGTACATAGTTTTAACCAAGTAGCTGCTCAGTCAGTGAGACACCTTCAGCAAATGCCACTGATGAAGTAACTGCACATGTGGAGTTGTACTGGAGTACCATGTTTGAGGTCTGTCATATGAACAAGCTCATATGACAGGCACAAAATCTGGATGATCCTAAGCCAGCAGCTACTGAGAGATTCCTTTGTTCTGTCCTCCATAACATAAAAAGAAGAAATGACTTTCACAATTTCTCTAATCTTGCTTTATAAAAAAACAGATGCATGTCTAACATCAGTGGCAGACATGGTTGTTCCAATAGTATAATAGGTGAAGATAGGAAAGCAGGTAGAACAATACCTTGATTCAGCTGGAAGTCAGACACTATTTTAGGTAAGGAAAAAAAATCCATGTGAAGAACAGCCTTGTTTCTTTGTGGAAAATAAGATATGGAGAGTCTACTCATAAAGCAGAATGAGCAAAGTAATGATGACTAAGAAAGCTCCCTTCCATGAGCCCTGGATTCAAAAAGTTTCCCAGGGAGGGCCTTCAACAGGTTCCAAGGGGGGAATGACTGATTTTACTGGAAGAGCAATGTTAAAAGCATCACAGAAGAAACTGTTTAACTGTCCGATTAAACAAAAAGAGGAGTGGGGAAGGAAGGAAAAAAGAAATACTGTCTGCTGAAACATGATAGGCAGATATAGCAGCTTTATAAACCCTGATAGAAGAAAGCCTTCAACACTTTGAAACAGCAATAACAGAAAACGTGGAACAGGGAGGAAAGAACACACAGAAGGATCAAATTCTTTTGGTAGTATGAAGGAAAGTATGAGGACTTCCCATTTCCTTACATAGGAGGCCCTGGTGGATGGCTGTGAATATCATCCAAAAACACCAGAATTGAGAGTTCAAATGTAGACAGGTCCCGGCCTAGTGAAGGTGTTGAATGATACAAGCCGAAGTCTGAGTACTTAACTGCATTCTGTATGCTAAGGTCAGGAGGTGATCTTGTGTCAGATATACCAACCTGACACGGAGTCCAGAGTGGCTTAATAAATTAAATGGTCTGGGAGAAGCTGAACATTACTCTTCAGGTTGATACAAAAGCCAAGGGCTTCCAAAAGTCTTATTGTGAACATGAGTGAATCAAACAACTTCATTCTGGACTATGTTATCAACAGTCAGTCATCTGGTGTCAGTAAACCTGTATGCTCTGGATGTGGAGGAAGGTGTAGAAAACTGCAGTGAATTTGGTGAAGACTGTTAAAGCCATCACTAAGCTAAATGGAAGGACACAGAACTGATATGCTTCACAACCCACCATAAAGTGAAGAAAAGGACTTCTCAATAGTGATGTGAAAATAAGCATATTTTAGAATTTTGGAAGCAAAGCACAGGGCTGGCTATCTGTAAAAATGGTAAGATTGTCAACATGACCCCTGATCATGGGATTTGGTGTTGGACAGGTTAAAAGAAAAGTGGTTCTTTTCTTGTATTCTTTACATATGCTCTGTTCTTTTTGATGTTGCAGTCATAGAGGTTGGTGATTTCTAGGACCATTGCACTATTTGAACCAGCATAGGAAGGTGTTCACCTTCAGAGAAGACCTCACTACCAGGGAAGAGAGTGGCTGAGAATTTACTGGCATCCTGCCATGGTAGGGGCAGTGCTGACTGTTTGAAAATGTTCATGTCAGGGCAATGAGTGATAGAACCTGATAGCATTATGAGGTTTTTTGGAAGGTCCTGGTCATGGATACTTAGTATGGGCCAAGTGAAAAGGATGGCTCTGGGAGCCACTGTAGTGGTCCCAGTAATAAGAGTGATGGAGTGGCAATGCCTAATCTGAGAGCCCATCTCAGTCCAAGAGAAGTCAGTAGTGTGAAAGATCATATTCCCAGCAGCTGCATACAAACTGTTGGTATAAAGACCATACAGAGCAAAGCCCTTGGTTTGTCAGACCTGTTTCTCCTAGCCCTTGTTTGGTGAAAGTATAGCAATGTGGGCATGAATCAATACGCTCTTCAATCAGGTAAAGTAGACTGAGTGATCATCATGTGAGAGATGTTTGCTGCTACAATGCACACCCCTCCTAGAAGGTGCCTTCAAGTCCATTCATTTTTCAAGGTAAGGGAAGAAACAATGATTGCCAAAAATATACAGTGAAATTAAAAAAGAAAATAGAAATAGAAAAAACGTCATGACAACCTCAAAGCTATGGTACTGTTTCCCGAAGAGTAAAAGTGTAGTTCTCTATGAGGAAACCACAGTGGTGGTTGAGGGAATGGCTGGGCACCTGCTAACAATATATAGTTATATAAATTCTCAAAATTCCTCAGCTATAGAAGCTTCCCAATCAAGGATACACACAGACACAGAGTTCATATGTGTGATACAGAGTGACCACGAAGAACCACCATATTTTATTTGATTGTGTGACCCAGCTGTCTGACTCTAACTTGGCTTGGTGTCATTTCAGGTAGTGTCTCTAAGCTGTGCTCGAATTAGGGAGTTTTATGACTTGCAGCTTAAACTGACATCCAGTGCACACTTCCTGACAGGCAAAGTGTACTGAATTCTAGTACACAGTTACTAGAGAATAATTTCCATTGAAGACAATAGATGCTTCTCAATATACTTGCATAGGATTGCACTGTTAGTATTGACAGCTTTCGCTAAAAATGGTATAGAAAAGCTGCTGCTGCTGCTGATGATGATGCATTTATTTTTGGATGCTGATCTAACAAAATAGTGACACTATTGAAAAAGTGGCAATCTTCAGTCTGGCCCAGTGGAATGACTTGGGTAAGGAGCTGGTGTTTTATCATTAGGTTATTAGTTTTATCATTTACTTTCAGAACAGATCCTGAAGTTTAGGCATGCCTTATGTGTATATATAGGCTGTTCCATGCCAAAAATGACTGGTTCCTAAACATTGTTGTCATCTCTTACTTTTTTACTTTGCTGTTGGAACAACAAGGCTTGCCTTCTATCTTATACGCTGTCTTTGTGCAAAGCTCATATTGAAAAAGGCAATCAGTAGTTAACTGAAGAAGAACAAGTTCAACTGACATCCCTCTAGCTTGGGCCCAAAGATCCTCAGTTAATGGGTGGTATAAAATGGATAAAATAAATAAGTCACTAGAACAGAAAGGGAGAAAAAAAAATCAATGTGCTTAACACAGAGCAACTAAGTCTTTGTTCACATGCCCTTCACCCTGCGACAGGCAACATTTTTCATTTGTGAAAGACAAGAGGTCAATCCTGTCTGCTTTTTTGCATCTCCCTGGTACAGTCATTCTGAGTGAACTCTGAATATAAACAGTGGACAGTCTCAATGTTGGACAATGTCAACATATCTAGCATGATATTGTCTGTACTGATTGGCAGTGCCTCCTCAGCACTGATTCAGGCAAGAATCTTTCTCAGCCCTACCTATTTCATCAAATGTCAGAGACTGAACCATCTTTTGCCTGCAAACAGGGAACTCCACCACTGAGCTATGATCCTTTGGACCACAGAGGAGGAGTACTAAAGGTCTAATGCTGCTGCTTTGGACTTAAACCCTCAAGGGTGTGAGCCATCGTGACAAAATGTCAGGAATTCTAGGAACTGTCATTTTAATCATCTGAGGGACCAGGATGGGAATGCTGATCTAGCCAGTTTCCATGCTCTCTTCTTATATAAGTGCATGGAAAGAAATCAGAAGAACTTATCAGAAAACAGTGGCTGCAACAGGTAAGGAGAGAACAATGCAAACAATGCACAGACAAATTCAGCATGTGTGGAATTTATCCCTGCTATCTCATTATGTACCCTTTCAAGAGTTTTATCAGGAATATTTGACTGTTTTCAAAGCGGACAAGCTTGGTCTGAGCTAACAACTTCTTTTGGCACCTGATCTCCCCGAGCTGATTATAGACACTGTAAATCAGCAGCAGGTTAGATCACCTTCAGCTCAGCAGTAGCCTTTGGCAAATGTGTAGCTACATCCTATTTCATGTTGATATAACAGGCTAAATCATAGCCAAATGTGCATATTTTTACCTGCAAATGCATTCCATTGCATTCAATGGGACTTATTCCCATCAAGTGTTTGTGTAAATGTGTTCGTGTGTGTCTGTAGGACTGTAGTCTGATCCTAACATCTGGACAGCTGCTGTTTCAGATGTTTGTACTGCTAATATAATATTATCTGTATATATGATGCCTGATTCAGTTAGCAGCCAGCCTGGCACTGAACACTATGGAAATGAATCAGGCAGGCTAATACTTACCCAAGCATTAGTTAGAAATCTATTCAGTCATTTAGAATGGAAAAAGCAAGCAATGACCTGATGATTAACCATCTGAGAAACTCTTTAAATATTTCCATTATCTTTCAAAACTCAAGCCAAGAAAATAGAAGTGTTGGATGCAGAGAGGCTAATCATTTTTTATAGCTTAGGAGGCATAAGTGAATGGATTTTCTATAGAGTTACCGATCTGTCTATAGAAAAAAGAAAAATGTTATTTTTCCTGGACATTTAAAACAGGGATAGCGTATTAACAAATCAATACTGTAAACACATTTTACTCTACCTTGGACCAATGATGAGAAGCTAGAAAATCCTATACTTGTTAAATTTGGTACCCTGTCAGATACCTGAACTTGGTTTCTTCCTGATGAGGAAGGATGTAGGAGGAGGAGTGGGTGGGTGAGATTGCTGATTTTTGGAAAACCAGTATGCTTTTGTATTTATCACCTTTTATTTAAAATAATTACAGGAATTTTGATTACGCCAAGAGTTTGTTTTACTTCTAGTTCAATATAGTCTTGACTGTGTAATACAAAAGAAAGTAGAGGTTTTTAATCATTTTCTTTACCGCTTTTGCCAAAGTTAAAAAAATAAGAAAACACTCTAAAATATACAATATTTTATACAATAGTATAATAATAATTGATAAAAATTAAGAATCAGCCATTTTCATGGCATTGATTGAGCATTGAAAGCAGTAGGAAATTGATGCATCAGATTCTTTTCCTTTTGTATGCCATATATTTATGTTTTTCTCTTGAGTCATTAACTATCAGGAAAAAGCTGCACCACCCTAATAAATAAATCAGCAAAGAAAAAATGGAAAACTCATAAATAGTATGACTTTTTATTCCAGGCAATATACATGTTCTGATATCTTGTGAGCAGAAAGTTAAATTTAAAAGCTTAAAACTATAGAAATGCCAGCTATCTGTAAGATTATAAAATAAAACTTAAATATTCTTATTTTAATGCATGTTCCTTTTACAGTAAACTGTTTTTTGAAAGGCTAAGACAATCATAGAATCGTAGAATAGTAGAGTTGGAAGGGGCCATTGAGTCTAATTCCCTGCTGTTGCATGACTCCATATTACACCATCCACTCAGATGGCTGTCCAGTTTCTTTTTGAATGTCTCTAGTGTGGGAGAGCCCACCACCTCTCTAGGCAGCTGATTCTACTGTTGTATTGCTCTGACCGTGAGAAAGCTTTCCCGATGTCCAGCCTGAATCTGGGTTGTCACAACTTGACTTGATTATTCTGTGTCCCACACTCTGGCATCAGTGAGAAGAGATCTTGACAGCCTTTGAGGTACTTACAGAGGAATATCATGTCCCCCCTCAGTCTTCTCCTCTCAAGGCTGAACATGCCCAGTTCTCTCAGTCTCTTGGCATTGTTTCCAAATCCTCAAACATTTTTGTTGCCCTCCACTGGATCCTTTATAATTTACCTGCATCTTTCTTAAATCTTGATGCCCAGGACTGGACACCGTATTCCAGTACTGGGACAAGGTACAAACCAACAGCAAGATCTTACATGTAATCCACACTGAAAAGAATAGACCAGTTTAAGTGGTCCTTTTAAGATCACTTCTATTATTGCATTAAATGCCCCACTTTTCTTCCTCTTGCAAGGAACCTAAGGTGGTTTACAATGTTTTCCTCCATTTTATCCTCAAAACAATAATGCTATGAGGTAGGTTAGAGTGAGAGTGAGTGACTCCCCCAGTGAGCTTCATGGCTGAGCAGAGACGAGAATCCAGCTCTCTTGATTTCTAGTCCAACACTCTATAACCACTATGTCACACTAGCTCCTTTTCTTTTTTTAACATTTTGGCCCACACAGACTTTCCTCTTGAGTTGGTTGCACTTGCACGTTACTCCTGAAGATGACCTTCCATAATAGAAAGGTGAAAGCTCTTTATATAAAGCTGCTAGATGGTTCATAAAGCCAGCACAAAAACTTCTGAAACAGACACAACTAGGCAGGCAGCTGCTGTGCTTAAAAAGCACATAGTTCTCACCTTGGAACTGATTGACCTGTTGCACAGGATAGGGATTCCTCTGCTGTTGCTGGAGGTGCTGTCGAGGCAGATGTGATTGCTGCTGCTGCTGCTGCTGCTGCAAATGCTGGAAAGAGAAGAAAAAGGAAAGAAGTTGGGAAGATGACATTGGTGTGTGTGTGTGTGTGCGCGCGCGCCTGACTGATTGCTGTGACTGCAAACAGCAAGGCAAGCACTGATGCTCCTTCCCTAGCAAGGTGTTCTTGAATGACAAGTGCTGTGTGGAAGTGGCAGGCAAAATGAGCTGTAAGTAGCCCTGTGAAGATTAAGGACTCTTGGCACATGGAGTTCTTCTCACTCCAGGCATCCTCTGTCTCTCCACAGCAGCTCTCTCTTGACTGCAAGAACCTTTAGCACTTTTCTAAGATTAAGATTCAGGAAAGGAGCAAAGGCATTGAGGAAGAGTCTGTAGCTAATCTTGTGAAAGCATGTGAGTTTGGATGTAAGTTAACCAAAGACTGGTTCCGATATTGCAAGAGCAGCCTAGTTGCTGTTTCTCTGTGGATGCTGCCTGCAGCCTTTTATCAATGCAGGAATGGGACAGCCATGTGAGGGGCATGAGGAAAACAAGCAAGAATAAGCACCAGAGGATGAATTGTGGTACTGATGCAGTTTTGTCTGTATGGTTTTTACAACACTAACTGACTAGAGCCCTGTTGGAAGAAGTAACCACTCTGATTCATATCATAACAAACCCCTCTTTCTTGTCTTGAAAGGAACATCACTTTTAGATTCAAGACTATTGAATCTAATGGTTTCTGAGAACTATTAGATATACAGCAGAACGGTGTTACAGATTGAAAGAACTGCCAATGGCTAACCCTATTGATTTATTTATACATTTTATTTGCAAGTCATGTACTTTCATACTGTATAACCTCTGCATATGGGAACATAGATAACCAGGGATTTGATACACAATTTTCCCTGGATGGGAGGGCTCTGCTCATTAATGGTTCCTACTATTTTGGTAGATTCCCTTTTTTGCCACCTCTTCCCTATCCCATTTAGCAGGGTCCTCAACCATTTCTACCATTTCCAGGGGCTTGGAGTTACTGCTAGGAGAAAGAGGGAGCAGGATGGTCTGCTTCTCAGCCAGCTGCATGGACCTTAATCTTGATTCAACTCCATGTGTGTTTGTTTGCAAAACATACAAGCAAAGATAATTATGGCTAATCCTCCAGCCCTTGGGAAGATTATTTGTGCAAGTTCCTGCAACTGTGGCATACCTCAGCAATGGCAAGGAAAGGTCCTGACACTCTAGAGGCCATAACTGTATTCAGCTTCTTATATTGGCTTATTAATGATTACAGTCTTCCTTCTGCAAAAAATAATATCCAGTGCTACACAATTAATGACCTAATTCACCCAGTCATGGCAGGCCACTGCATCCCATTGAAGCTTATTAGTTATGATGGGTTGTTGTGCCCATGAGTGCCAGGATGCCAGTCCAAGACCCCATCACCATAGCTTCTGGATATGTGTGAATCCAACAAGGATGAGATGTTGGGGTGGTTGACAGATGGTCTGTTCTAGAGTTGCAGATGGCTTTTCAACTATCCCAATAATTCATCCTTACTGGGTGCACTATATCCCCAATATTCAAAACAGTAGCTACAAGGAACCCATGGTGGTTTCTGTTATATGTCAATCAGGCCAGTGGATTAAACTTTGCTTTGCAATTCTGGAAATTTCCCACACTATCCACAAAGGATTTTGGTCAGTTCTCCGGAAATGCAAATAAATATATTGTCCACAAAAACAAATGAAATATTTTCATATAGTGGGTCTCTACTTCCTACCCCATTTTCTTTTGCTCTTAATGCCAAATTTGAGGTGAGAATCTTTTCCATGTCAGAATACTTGTTGGCTCCTGTCTGGAAGATATTTCACCTTACCAGGTAGCCTAAACTTTATTTATTTATTTATTTATTCAGTAGATTTATAACCTGCTTTTTTTTCCTTCCAGGGAGGTTTACATAATTGTCCTCTCCTTTCAGCTTTATCCTCACATTAACAACCCTCTGAGGTAGGCTGGGCTGAGCATCTGTGACCCAGTTAATGTTATAGCTCCATACCATAGTTTACTTGCACCACAAACATGGCTTTGTCTTAAGTTTAGGGCGGCGAATGGGGCAGCATAGAAGTTTACTAACTAACTAAATAAATAAATTTCAAGAGAGTCTAGCTGCTACGGTTTCCTAGTTTCTCTGTGAAAGCTGCCAGTATTGTTCCAACAATGAAGTAAAGGATGAAACATAGGAAGATAGAGTTGTTTCAAGAGTATGACCCTGTTGATACTCCTGGACTTCTCAGTAGTTTTCAATACCATCAAACATGGTATCCTCCTGGGGGCACTACATTGTGGAGGTTCTTCTCCTACTCGGAAGGGCATCTCCAAAAGGGAATGTTGTTCAACCCTATGGATTTTCTAGCATGGAGTTTCTCAGGGGTCTGTTGCTATTTAACATCTACATGAAACCACTGAGAAGGGTCATCAAGAGTTTTGGAGTGCACTGCCATCAAAATGTTGATCATGTGAAGCTCTTTTCCTCCTTTCAATGTCAGCAGGTAACATCTGCCTCAGGACTAATGTTCCCAAAAGGACTAAAGATCACCTCAGTACTGAAGCAATTCACTTGCATTGTCAACCTTTTCTGGGGGTTCCCCTTGTTATTATGACATGCCACACAACAGGCCCTGTCACTCTAACTGATCTCCATACTATTAGAAGGACTGAGAAGGCTCTCATACTTTGTTGTTTGTTGCATACTATCAAGTTGTTTCCAACTTATGGCAATCCTATGAATGAGCACCTTCCAGAATGTCCTATCCTTGAGAGCTCTTGTCAATTCTTGTAAACTCAGAGACATTTATGGAGTCAGTCCATATCATAGTCAGTCTTTCTGTTCTTATTCTGTCTTCAGCTTTCCCTAGTGTGGATGTCTTCTCCAGTGAGTCTTCCCTTCTGCATAAGTGCCCCAAGTATGACAGCTTGAGTGTCATCATTTTTGCTTTCAGGGATTGTTTTGGCTTGATTTGATCTATGACCCACTTGTTTATCTTTCTGTCAGTCTAAGGCAGTGGTGGTGAACCTATGGCAGGCATTCCACAGGGGCATGCAGAGCCCTCTCTGTTGGCACGTGAGCCAGGTTGCCCCGGCATCGCCCCAGCAGCCAAGGATCAGATAACAGCGTACATAGGGGTCATGCTCATACTCGGAAAGGAGACGATGATGTCACAAGCTGCAACTCGGTAGCTGTGACTCATCCGAACTTTCGCATGGCTGGTCAGTGCACTGCCAAGGACATTTTTTATATATATACATATACATACATACATACATACATATATATATATATATAAAATTTGCTTAGACTGGCTGTGAGGTGTTTTTTCTAAACTAAAACCTCAGTTTTCAGGTTTTATTGCAGTGTTGGCGCTTTGCGATAAATAAGTGGGTTCTGGGTTGCAGTTTGGGCACTTGGTCTCCAAACGGTTCAATGGGTTAGGGTTTGAAAAATGAGGTGTCCTGGCATGATTTTGATGGTCGGAATGTGTTTAGAATGGGCAGAAATGCGGAGCTGTGCTGAAAAAGCTACTCAAGGAAGGCTTTTTCCAAATTGCCCACTTTTTAATGAGAATTTACCCCTATATTAGGGTTAGGGGAGTGCACCAGGGTTGGGTTTGGCTTGTTGTGGTGAACCTATGGCACATGTACCACAGTGGGCATGAAAACCCATCTCTGTTGGCATGCAAGCCAAGTCGCCTCAGCATCACCCCAGCGGGCAAGCATGGATTTACATCATACATAGAGGCTATGTGCATGTTTGGAAAGGCGTAGCAGCGCCAGGCGATGACGTCACGAGCCGCGACTCATTCAAGTTTTCGCATGGCCAGTCGGTGCTCTGCCACACACACACACACACACACACACTTGCTGTGAGGTGTTTTTTCTAAACTAAAACCTCAATTTTTAGGTTTTATTGCCGTGTTGGCACTTTGCGATAAATAAGTGGGTGTTGGCTTGCAGTTTGGGCAGTCAGTCTTTAAAAGGTTTGCCATCACTGGTCTAAGGTATTCTCAAAGTTCTCCAGCACTATGTTTCATATGCATCTATTTTCTTCTTGTCAGCTTTTTTCACTGTCCATCGTTCATACCCATACATGGTAATCAAGAATATAGTACTCTGGATAGTTTTGGCTTTGATCAACAGTGAAGCATCCCTACACTTGATGAACTTTTCTCATTCTTTCATTGCTGCCCTTCTAAGTCTAAGTCTTCTTTGAATTTCTTGGCTGCAGTCTCCCTTCAGATTGATGATTGAGCCAAGATATGCATTTTTTTCACAATTCAGTTTCTTCATTGTTAACATTAAAAGTTGTATAGTTCTTCTGAAGTCATTTTTTTCTTTATGTTCAGCTGCAGTCCTGCTTTCACACTTTCTTCTTTCACTTGCAATTGTTGAAGCTTTCTGCCACTAATGTGGTATCATCTGCATGAATTAAATTATTAATAGAGCTTCTGCCAATTTTCCTTCCTTTTTTCTCTTATCCTAACCCAGCTTTCCTTATGATACATTCTGTGTACAGATTTAATAGGGAGATCAAATATACCCTTGTCTGATGCCTTTACCTACACATTCTTTTTCTTCTTATTTTGTCCTAACAGTAGTTTCTTGTTCACAATATAGGTTACCCATCAGTCCTGAGGTACACCCATTTCTTTCAGAACCACACATAGCTTTTGTGATCCACACAGTCAAATGGTTTGCTGTGGTTAATAAAGCACAGATTGATCTTCTGAAATTCTTTGTTGCACTCTAGTAGCCAATGTAGACTTGTGATATGATCTCAAGTGACCCTTTTGGGAAACAAGCTTGAATGCCAGACATTTCTTGCTCCACATAACGTAACATTCTTTGCTGTAATGCCTTGAGCATCACTGTGCCTATGGGAAATGGGAAATTAGTGCAATGATCCTATAGTTGTTGCATTTCTTAGCATTTTTGGGAACTGGAATGTAAATTGAACATTTTCAGTCTGTAGGCCACTGTTTTGTTTTCCATATTTGTTGACATATTTTTGTTACAATTTGAACTGATTTGATATCTGCAACCTAGTTTAGATTAGTTCTGTGGGTACCCTATATATTGCAAGGACTTTCTGAGCAGTTTTCACTTCACTTTTGAATATTTCAGGCTGTTCCTCACAGGATTCCTCTTCAAAACAGCCTGTTTAGTTCCTCAGTACACTGTTACCATCCTCTTTCTTTCTTTCTTTCTTTCTTTCTTTCTTTCTTTCTTTCTTTCT
>NW_025335589.1:4078748-4188575 GCF_004798865.1 Varanus komodoensis
TCTTTCTTTCTTTCTTTCTTTCTTTCTTTCTTTCTTTCTTTCTTTCTATCTATCTATCTATCTATCTATCTATCTATCAAAACATTTCTATGCCGCCCCTTGCCGTAGCCTCGGGGCGGCTCACAACATAATATTTAGGGTCAGATAATATGTTCCGCTGTTGGTCCTAATCTAGCAATCCTAATCTAGGTTTGAATTTTCCTTTGATTTCTTGAATCTTTTGGAAAAGGTCTCTGTTTTCTCTCTCTCTCCTCACTGTCCATTGTAATGGTTCTTATTGTCCCTCTGTGATAGTCACTGAAAAGTTGCATTCAGGATTCTGATCCTGCCTTTTGCCTTTGCTTCTCACCAGACCTTAGCAACTGTGTTTGTTCTGTCATCCATGCAGAGTTTGTTTTTTGTATTTGCATTCTTCTGGTTTCAGTCCAGTTCTTCTGGTTCAAGTACAACTGAGTGCAGTAATAAAAATCTGATCTTTATGTGAACTTTAAGTTCCTCAGGAAATGTTACTGAAGTTATAATTTGGTGCTCTGCTTCTCTTGCTTCTTTTTTGGTTTTGCTTTGATTATTTTACTATTAAAACTCCATGATCGCTACCATAATCTGTTCCTGGTCTTGTTCTGGCAGCAAGAATGGAGCTTCTCCATTTTCTACTTTCAGTTATGTAGTCTATTTAATTTCTGTATAGGCTTCCTGGTGATGTTCTTGTGTACAGACATCTGTATTTACAATAAATGGATGGTTGGCCTCACAGAAATCTATGAGACCAGCTTTGTTTCAGACTTGAAGGCCAAATTCTCCCACAACATTGGATTCTGTTTTGTTTTCTACTTTTCTTTTCCAGTCATGAATGATTATCAGCATGTCTGTTTTGATGTGTTATCAGTTTCTTCTAGGACACCTGCAACCTGTTTTCAAGTTCTTCTTTGACATTTGTTGTTGGAGCACAGAGTTGAAACATGTTTGATAGGTTTGCCAAGAATTCTGACTGATAGTAATTGGTCAGTCATTGCATTATCCTTGCTGCCAGTGCTATATCTTGCCTTGGTAGCAGAACCATTCCATTTCTTCTGAATTTGTCATTTCTAGAGTAAAAGACTTTGCGTTTATCTGGCTGAAAATGCCCCTTCCAGTCCAATTTAGTTCACTCATATAAGTACTGTGAAGTTTAACTGTTCCAGTTCTTGCTTTTCTATTTCCAGTTTACCTGAATTCATACTTCTCACTTTCCAGCTGTATGTGTTATGCAGCGTAAGCCTCTCCTTTCACCTCTGTGCATGTCAGTCACTAGACTTCCTTTTGACCTTGATCTAGATGCGTCACTGGTACTTGTCCTTTGCTTTCCCTCAGTAGCTGGCTGAGTGCCTTCCAACTTTGGAGCCTCATCTTCTGGCACCATCTCTTGTTTCATTATGGGTTCTTTCAACATAAGGTTTACAATGTAATAATAGTCAGAGGTAGTGTATCATTGCCTTCTGGGCCATATTAACCAGAGTTAGTTTGAGCTTCACTGCCATCGTCAACAAAAGATGCTCAGCCAGGGTTGCCTTCAATTACTTCTGCTCAGTAGCTGCCCTTCAGGAGTTTCTCTGCTCCCATAACCATTACAAATATCCATTCTCTTCTCTTCTGCTGATGTGACCATTACTCCTTAAGAGCATGGCTGTATCTTTGTCTGGTACCTCAGCTTTGATCATTTTGTCTAAGGTGACCCTACTAAGAGACCAACCTAATGAATCTGGCTTCGGTGGCATTGCTCTCAGATTCTCTGACACTATCAACCCTCTCACCTGTATTAAAGTGTGCATCCAAGAAGCAAACTGTTACAGGATTACTGACTACCTGCTGCAATGTCCATGCCAGCCTTTCTCAATTGGGGTTCCCCAAAAGGTTGCTGTGGGATCCATGAGAACATGTATCTTGTCTTCACATTGTGTTTTCATATTCACATGCATCTGTGTTTATAATATAAACATATGCATGAGTTATTCCCTGAAGAGTCCTTCCACTTGCCCTAGGAGATGGGAGGGTGCCCAGGGAGAGCCCCTGTCCATGAGGGAAGATGCTGGGGCAGGAAGAATGTTTGCCTCGGGCTCATGGAGAGTGGCATGGTGGTGATTCCGTGTGCCTGGCATCAGCCCTTATTTCATGTCCCTCTTCCATCACACACACCTCTGCAATTTGCAGATGGGTGCTGGCCACTGAGGTGGAAGAGTGCAAGCTCCAGCTGGTGAGCAGTGGAAGAAGTAAGTGGTGGGCCCCTGGTGAAGCCTCCATGGGCAGAGGTGGTCTATCTCTGGGGTGCAGCGCTGTGACAAAGAAGAGAAGGGAGCTGCTGCCTTTGCACCTGACTGGTGGACGCTTCTCACAGGTACAGTGTATCACAGAAGTGAGTACACCCCTCACATTTTGTAAATATTTTATTGTATCTTGGGGTTCACAGACTTTGGAAGGTGGTGCAAAATCACCTTCCCCAACTTGATACTAAAAGTTCAGCACAGAATTTAGTATTCATGTAGCGAAAAAGAAGCACAGGTATCACATGAAAGAAATAAATTTCATTCTCTTTTTTAGTTTCAAAATAACATGGTCTTAGCTGATATTTTTATTCACATTGCTTTTCTTTCTCTTATCAGTAACTACTATTCAACATTGTTAATAATTTTAATGTTTTTAAGTAGCACTAATTAAGATCAATTTACAACCCTTATTTACATTCAATTCAGGGTCTATCCTTACAATATTTTTTGCAAGGGTTCCCTGTGATGTGAAAATTATTTCAGGGATTCCTTCATGGTAAAAAGGTTTGGTAAAGGCTAGTCCATGGCCATATTCCTGTTCTCTGCACTTGGGATGCTCTAAACCAATACTCTCTGACATGGTATCAGACCCACCGGAAGCTGAACATACAGGTTCATCTGCCATACGGACCTGAATAAGCCTACCTCTCCATCACCTTCTTCTGATGAATTTCAAGGATGTCACCCTAACAGCTTCCTGACTCGTCACCAGCCCTGAAGTCCCTGACAGTTCAGCTGATTCAACAGTCTCTACCTCCCAATAACAAAACATCAATTAACAACCCAGCTGTTTGCACAAGATTCTTCTTCCACCCAAGCTTTAACATCCTCTCTAGATACCACAAGTGTGAATCAAAAACTCATTCTCTTCAGATTATATTATGCTGTATTCTGAGCTAATTTTAAGATTTTGCCAGATCACTCCCTTCTCTTGACCCATGTAATCAAGCAGTCATGGACAAATCTATTCACTCTACCACAGCCTCACAAAATAAAGACTCTCTATAGTCCAAGAGGAACTCTGTGCCATCCTATTCAAATAACCTAACCCAGCTCCATAGCAGTGGAGAAGTTACTATCAAAAGCAAAGCATAAGATCCATAGCTCCCCCATCAACACAGGGGGACAAAATCTAGATTTGATTGGCTGAAAAATTAACTGAGTAACAGCACTGTTGCTCTGAGTAGCCAACTATGAGACTTATATGTCAGCTGGCCAACAATTCCAATGGGACTAACTTGCTTCATTTTTGACTACTTTCTGGAATACATTAAAAAAAGGCCAGCAAACCAATACAGCATGTCACCTGTGTTTCAAAATCCATGGAAGATGCCATTTCCTTTATGAGGCATGCCTGGCTCTTCATCTCTACCAAGAAACAAAGTTGAGAGAAGGCCTCCTGTTTGATGGTGAGAAATTATCCAGTGTGTCTGCAGACAGCACACTTGCTTAGGTGCAGAAAATGAAGGTGTTTGCTCCTAATGGAAATAGCCTCCCATTCAGTGACACTTTTCTTTCTCTCTTCGATGCCTCACCTCCAGTGAGGTGGACTAGGAACTGAGAGGCAAGCAGGAGACACATTTACAGTGTGCACAGAGGTGGCTTGGAGAATTCCTGCATAAAGTTCTGGTTAGTTCTAGAAGTGTATGTATATGGAAGCATGTTTAAGAGGAAGATGGTTCTTCCAAAGCTGCCAAATAGACAAAAAATATCAACGGCCCACACACGCATTGAAGCCCAATCCTCTAGATCAGTAGTTCTCATCCCCATCCCACCACAAACTGCATGGAAATTGCTGGGGTGTCTCAAAGGACTGCTTCACACATTCATTTTGTCTACAAATCAAGGCACATTCATAACTCATATTAGTTTTTAATTTGTTTCAGCATAATTATTAAAACCAGTGCAAGATTATGAAAATCACTGGCTCTAGGCCAGGCCACTAACAAGGGCCCCTTTAATTACTCATTTTTAAAGGGAAAATTAATAGTGCTACATTCTGGGAAAAAAAAAGGGACCGAGGCCAGGGCTTTGTATCAGTAATCCAGCCATGATCAAAATGGTCTCTGTGCTGTCACAAAAATAAATCAAGTTCAGGACCAATACTGCTGTTCTCAACTGTTCCTCAACCTGTGTATGGACTATTAGAAACAGCTTGTGAATCACAGGAACTCCAGTGTCCTAGAGCATGAAAACCTTTGGTGCCTTCCAGGTTTGGGGGCTATAACTCCCCTCAGCCCCAACCAGCATAGCCAATGGTCAAGAACTGTACTTCCAAAATAGCTGAAGGGCAACAAGTTAACTACACTTGCCATAGATTAGGAGGTATAGGATGGTGTATATACATCATGCATTACAGTTTGGTTACAATTACTATAGGAAAGGCAAGCTGTTGCTGGGGAGTATTGTGTAATACGGAGCAAAAGGCTACAGTACCTGTTCTGCCAAGATCTGCTGCTGCTGCCGTTGTTCCCTTAGAAACTGCTGCTTCTGCTGCTCCATCATATGGAGCTGGGCCCTTTGCTCAATCAGCATTTGCTTCATAATGGCTGCTTGAGGCTGGTTGGCCATGAAACTGGCATTGGCAGGACTGGTGCCCACGTTACTGGAGCTAGGTGGCACAGAGGCCTGCATGGGGCCTGTGGACCGAGACAATCCCACTGTGTGCTGGTCCTAGAACATGAAACAGAAAAGTCCTATGATATATTGTGTCCATAAATTTATGAGTTGCCTTTCAGTCCAGATTAGACATAACTTATAATTAGACTTTTTAAAATCTAACATATTTATACATCTTTCCAACATGTACAATGTAACATCAAAGGGGCTTAAAATACAGTTTAAATCAATACTAGATTAAAAGAAACAACCAATTTAAAATAAAATTGTCAAATATATTGTAGGTTCTCCAGATGAAAATAGTTTTGCCTTGACATCTAAGTGCCATGATTGCCATCAAGGAGAAACCCATCTAGGTTTCCAGGGGCAGAGTTCCAAAGTCTGGGTGCCACTGTAGAGAAGACCCTTCTCCCACATACCTGAATCTTTGATAAGGGAGGGACATGTAGCCTCCATCATCATGGCTGGCTGGGTAATGCTGAGAGTTGTAGGGCTTTTTTTCCTGTCTAAACATGCATAGGATCTCACCCTTAGGATTTTTACTGGCAACAGAAAACATTCTGCAGTGGGTTGGAAGCCAATGAGCAAGCTCCAACAAAACGTTGCACATTCTGAGAGATTTTGTGACAGCTAATGTTTCTGAACATTTATTCATTAACTCTTTCAACTGCAGAGTGTAGGTTTCTGTGGACTGCAGAAAATATAGTCAAAGACTGGGTATTCTCTAGGTGTTAACTTTTGCTAAAAAACACTGGTGTTTATCAACCATCTGTTAAATGGCTTAGAACTATTTACTTAGAAACACAGAATGTCAAAAGGGGTCTCCTGGACCATCTAGTCCACCCAACTCCACTCATGTAATCCCCAGCATGTGGTTGTCCAATCTTTCCTTGAATGCCCACACTGATGAAGTTCCCACCACCTCCTCTGGAAGCCCATTCCATATCTCAGGGATCCTAACGGTCAGGAAGTACATCCTGACATCCAACAGGAAACCTGGTTCCTTGAGCTTTGCCCCATTGGACTGCACCTTTCCTCCACCACAGGGGAACAGGTCATGACCTCTACCTTGTGGCACCCATTCATATACCTATACATCACTATAAGAGCAACTCTGAGTCTCCTCCAGGCTGAAAAGACCCAGCTCATCTCATATGGCATCCCCCACAATCTGGCTACCATCCCTGTGACCCTGCTCTGAACTGATTCTAATTTAATACATGACTGGAGGGGTGGGACATCATATTGCAAGTTTCTCCCCATTTAAACCACTTTGATGGTGTTTGCTAGCAGGAGAGAGAAATTAATGGTGTGGTAGTGCAACTTGTTTGGGAAGCAAGCCTACTATTAATGCAATAATGCAGTGTAATGTAATATAGTGAGCAGAAAGTAAGATGGGTGGGGAAAACAGGTATGACCCAGAATTAGAGAAGGAGCTGGGAAAGGCATCTCAGAAAGGAGGGTGGGAACTTAAGTTGCTGTAAGTATAGTGGTGCAGGCAACTGGAACTCCACCTAAAACTCCATTTATGTTTTTCATGCAATGGGTATACAGCAAACAAATTGACTTGATTATATGCCTTCTAATATTACAGTTGACAGACACTCTAAAAAGAAAGACATTCTGAAGCCTAACAATGATCTTTGCAGGTTATTTTCTTTCTTGTACTTGAGGAATAGGAGAGAACGGCGAAGAGGTAGATGGAGAGAAAGGCAGAGAGGAATGGGAGGAATGGCCCAGAGAACTGGGGACAAAAATCAGGATTTCCCCAAGCTAAACTCAGTTGTTCTTTGCAACCCAAGAAGTTCAAGATCCAGCCAACACCCCCAATGCACTCCTGTAACCATAAAAGACTACTTAGGGCTCATGTTTCATTTCTGTTATTATAGGTAAATGACCAGTTGATAAAGCAGCAGAACAGTATCATGTATCCTCAGTTTATCTACATAAAATCTACTCATATAGTAAAATCTACTCAGGATGATTACAGCCGACCAGCTGAAAGTGGCTTTTTTAAAAATTCCAAAAAGATTTAAAGGGTGTGCACTTTAATCCACATAAATTAATCCACATAAATGGATTAAAGGAGGAGGTGAGGACAAGATGGCACCCAAGAGGTTGAACAAAGTAAGAGCACCATTAACACAGAGGGAAAAAGGGGGAGAAGGTGATTACTGGTCATCCAATGACCCCATGAGTCCTCAAACAGGTCCCCAAAAACTGGGGGACTGATTGATGAGTCTTCAAACCATGCTGGGGCCCCACAATGAAGGAGGAGAAAGCAAACCCTCACCATGCCAGGCAAAAAGATGGTCACTACTACCCTTAACAAAAAAACAAGTAAAAGGAAGAGCCAACTGAGTACAGATAGAGTACAAATGATTCTGTCCCTTCTGCTACCTCACCAGGTTGCATGTCTGGAAACCCTGGGACTGGAGGGGGTCAGAGGATTAATGGATGCCCCCAAAAGGCAGTTGCTCAAATCCCCCCTCCCCCCCATCCAAATAGGGGCTCTCTGGGGCCTACTCCACAGGTGCTAGAGCCACAGTGACAAAGGAGATGCTCCCCTAACACACCTCCATCCACTCCCCCCAAAAGAAAATTATGACTAAACCCAAGAATCCTACCTTTGATTCCCAGGCATAGCCAGTACAAGACTCTGCTACAGTAAGCAGAAAAAACAACCATCCAGAAAAAATGGACAGAGAAAGCCATCTAGTGGCAGTGAGTTGTAACAAGTGCAAGATGCTTGTACTTCTCCCTGACATTTGCCCACACTTTAAATGTGACAGATGCAGACAGTTGTCCTCTTAGAAGAAAACCTGAGAGCAGCTGAGCTCGAATTAGCCACGCCCAAACTGAACAGAAAAAAATGATGAGATACTAGAGGGGCATCATTCATCTAAAGCAGTGAACTCTATAAGCAATGAAGTGAACCTTTGAAAAACAAGTATCCAGTGTTGCAATAAGACATGACATGGTCTTCATGGGTGATTTCAACTTTCCTGATACTTGCTGGGAGACACCTTCAGGCAAACAGGACCCTTCTAAGAGATTCCTCACATGTGTAGCCGATAACTTCCTCCAGCAGAAAGTGGAGGAAAAGAATGAGGGGAACAGCTACCTAGGACTTACTGCTACCAGAACAAAGATGGAATAACAACCACAAGTTCCCTGAAAGCAACCACACCATTCCTGAATTCTCTGTTAAGATGATAGCAAATGTCTGCTGCAACCAAACACATATTGTTGACTTCAAAGGGCCATTTAAAAAAAAAAAATCAAGTTAGTGTTCAGCAAAATCACCTGGCAACTCACCCTAAAGGAGAGAGTCCATGAGGGATGGGAAATCTTAAAAAAAGAAATTCTTAAAGCACAACAGCAGCTAATTCCAACAAAGATAAAGAATAAAAAAAAACCCTCATGACTCCACAAAAAGTTAGGTGACAACTTAAAGACTAAGAAGAATATGTACAGGAAGTGGAAAGGAGTTCAAGCCTCAAAGGAAGAGTGTAAACAGACAGTAAAGATTTGCAGGGACAGATTCAGGAAAGCTAAAGTGAATTATGAACTGAGACTAGGGAGACATGCTAAAATAAGAAAGCTTTCTACGTTATGTACAAAATAAAAGACAGACAAAACAGTTGCCAAAAGAGATCTTATGCTTTTCTGCACTAGAGGCATTCAAGAAGAAAACAGACAGTTATCTGAGTGGGATGGTGTAACTTGGTGCCCTCAATGGACTCAATGGCCTTCTTCGGCCCTTCCAACCCTACTATGGGTCTGTGATTCTATGAAATGAATGCACCACCAGAGCAAGAAAGTTGCAAATGTGTATACTTCCCAGACCTTTTCCACATACGTATTTCCTCTTTAAAGGACTCAGCCAGAGGACTCCCAGAGAGGACTGGAAAGAATCCTTTTAGCAATACTGATCATTGCCTTGTGTAACCAGTGGCAATTGTTATACAGGACAGATGTGCCAGAAATTCTTCCAAGCGGTTAAAACTTAATTACAAAGCTTCCCTGAGCAGAGCAGCCTGAAAGGAGGCATGTGCCTTTTAGAGAACACTTTCTGCCTCTTCCCTTCCTCCTCTTAGCCCGACAAAATTTAAGCGAGAACCTGAGTATAGGCTAATAATACCTTGAGCACCAGAGAAATCGTCTTAAGCTTTGAGTAGAGGTCTTCTACACGGTACAGAATATCGGGTGGGGAGAGGTGCACTTCTAAGTCCACCCACGTCCAGGCAGCCTCTAGATTGAGTGGCAGGTGTGTAAGAATCATTTGAGTGACATTCCTTCTGCACACCAGCAGGTGGCATCAGAAGCCTGATGCTTCATGGCTCTTGTCAGGCTGGCTTGCTGACTGATTGACTCTCCCTCCTGCCTCCCCTCCCCTCCCCTCCCCCTCCCCCTCGCTTGCAGATGGCTTAATCATGACTACTGTTCCCTCCCCCTCCCCTTCCCTCCCCCTCCCCCTCAGTACTTCTGGGATAATGCTGCTAACGTAGAGCTAGGCAGTCAAGTGTTACAGCACAGAGCAGGTAGCCTGGCAACTGAGAGTATAATACCGAACAGATGGTGTTCGTACAGCATGATGGACATCACACACGACAGCCTGAGACAATCCAGGAATTCCCGGGTGGTTTGAGGCCCTCTTTACACAAGAAAACGAGCTTGCTGGCTGCTGTGGGGATATTTTCTACCCTCCCTCTTCAATCTGACACTGAACCACTAAACTGATTTCTTGTTTCGTCTGTTTTGCTAACTGCACTAAAGGGACAGTGGTCTGGTGGCATGCAAGGTGAGAAAAGGAGGGTTAAGGTCCAGATATGGTGAATTAATATTCAACTGAGCCTGAGTAAGGAAAAAGGGGCGTGACAAAAGTCCTGTCTCCGATCATGATAACTGACTCTCCCTCAGGAAGTGAATGTCTGTGGTAGAAGCTAAGTAGACTGGACAACAGGTCATCTTCTTCAAACGTGCCACTTTATTATGCTACATTGCATTTCTATACCACCCGTAGCCACTTTCAATGAACATTTCTGGGCTCTGCTCAGGTGAGAGGCCAAATTATTCATTCCAACACCATTCCAACACTGGCTTTTTGAAAATTAAAACACACACACACACACATGCACATGGGGACAGAAGAATAGCCCTGAACCCTGCTGCATCTCACTGTTTTTCCAAAACAAAGAAGCAACTCTCCCACCGCCATCGAGAGCTGCAGCAGACAAACGGCCACGGCTGCCACAGCAGCGCCACACTGGCTTAGCCCCCAGATTCAATGCAATGCTGAGGGGACTCCATCCTGACACTTCTGCTTCTTCCAGAGAGCATGCTTCTCTTTACTAATGAGCTCAGGAAGCGAGTGGAGACAAACCCAGGCTGTCAAATTTCCAAACCCTGAACAATGCATAATCTGTGCTGTGACAGGGCTGGGGAGAGGGAGCAGTAAAGCTCAAGGAAGGGATTTTTTAAAAAAAATAAATCCTGAGGAGCAAGGTGGCAGCAAAGGAAGGGGGCTACAAATGCCATCACAATAGGTTTCTCAAAAAGCAAAAGCATATTCTCAGACGAGCAAGCCTCGTAGAAGGTGAGTTGGGAGTCTTACTGAATAAACAGTAGAATTATTTAACCTTTTGGAGAGCTCTCGTCCTCCCTTTTCCCCAGTTCTGTCCCCCAGGGTCTGCATGCATACACACCATAGGCAATGTTATGGGTGAGGAAATAGGATTTCCAGTACTAAGGTCAGAACTGGCAGTACCTTGCTCTCATTGTTAAAAACAAAGAAACAGAACAGAAAAGCACCCAAAGTTCTGTGAGGCTGGCCTGTGGATCAGAAAGAGTTATTTGTGGCAGTACAGTACACTACAGTTTGTCTTTTTCTGGACAGCATTCTCAGGTTTCCTTGCATTTAATAACATGCTAGTAAATGCCATATTTCAGAATTAGAGAATAAGCCACACAAGGACTTCCAAATAAAAAATCATTAGGGACTAATCTCTATGGTTTTTGGGAACAAATGCATAGTGTTAGACTTTTAAGAGATCTGAATTCAAATCCTTGTTTAGTGATGGATTCACTGAATAAATGTATGTTTTACAACCCACAAAAGCTTATGTTGTAGATTTCTGAAATGGCACCAATCACCACCCAGTAGTCCGGTTGAAAATAGCATCACATACAGTTGCAGTTACCTTTTGGGCACAGTTGAATGGCACAAAATAGAAGGGGAAGAGTGGGAAGATGCGGGTCACACATAACAGAAGCTATGATGGCATTTTTCTGGGTTCACACCATCTTTTATCATAATAAATTTTAATGGGAAAATTTGTTCTTCAGAAAAGTGCAGGGTAAATTATGCAAATACAATCGCAAATGATACCAACAGAGATAGTTTCAGCATAGATGCTGTGATGTACACTGTGGCCTAAGGCAGATTCAACAGAGCACTGATCTGTGGTGAACTAGTGCAAGCAAAGCCTCCATAGCCAGTATGGTGTAGTGGTTAAGAGCTGGGACTGGGACTCAGACGATCTGGGTTCTAGTCCCCGCTCGGCCATGGAGCCAACTGGGTGACTTTGGGCCTGTCACAGACTCTCAGCCCAACCTACCTCACAGGGTTGTTGTGGGGATAAGATGGAGGAGGAGAATGATGTCAGCTGCCTTGAGTCCTTTGTAGGAAAAAGGCAGGATATAAATAAAAAAAATAAAATAAATAGCACTGCATCAACAAACTTATTCTGTAGCACTGAGTGCAGGGAAAGGCACATTCCTCACACAGAACCCTTTACAACATGGGGAAAAGAGGCATTTCATACCAACTTCTTGGTAGATGTATGAGGCAGAGTCTGTTTAAGCCTCATCTGGGAATGAACTAAGGCTTAATATACAGCCATTTGGACAGTCAAGCAATGATAATCTAGTTGTCTGGGAGAAAACAAAACACATAAAAACTTGATGTTCCACAGCAGTAATCCAGCACTTCCTTTTTTAGGACCAACAAATGCATACTTAAGTCACCTGATGTGGGAGACAGCAAGTTAAATCCCTGTTAAACTCCTTTTTGCTGTATCAGGCTGAGGTAGTTATATGAAACCTTTCTCGAAGTCTTTGTTTCTTCTGAAGTCGGTAAACAGTGGCCAGAGCGAGAGCCTATTTGGTGGTGACTCCTTGCCTTTGGAATACCCACTCTGGGAGGCCACCCTAATGCCTTTGTTATTTTAATTTAGGCACCAGGAAAAGTCATTTCTGCTTTCCCAGACTTTTAAGAACCGTCAAGATTGGCTTTAAAAAACCAGAACTACTTTCATTTTTACTGCTTTTCTCTTATTATTGCTCACTACTTTGCTCCCCTGGGAACATAAATACTGAAAAGGTGCAGTACATAATAAACAGAAACATCCCATCCCACATACCATTCAGTTCAAGTAAGTGTTGTGAGCCATTTTGTGTATTTTTTTTTTTTTGCAAAACGTTGGGAAACATTTTAATCAATAGTAATTGCCTCTACAACAACCAGTAGCAAAACAGAACAGGAGGCACACTTCACAGGACATGTGAAAGTACACCTTACAATTAAATTAATCTATGAAAAAACGACCATGAAAGGGAATCCATATTAATATTCTCTATTCTGTAGAAAAGGTAATTCTAAACAATGCCAAGAAATAATGATGGTGGTTAAGGAGTAATATGTATACCTAGAGAGGCACAGCTGCTAGAGACACACAAACTGTCAGAGCATGCAAAGAATATTAAGGCAGAAAGCCCACCAAAGATCAAAGAGAGGTCTTGAAAAAGCAGAAACCTGCCTTGTAAGCTCTTTGCTGTCATGAACAGGGAGCGTTTGCATCACCCACACTGGCATCTTTACAAAAGGTTATAAAATGAGACCATTTAAACACTAGAGGGAAGACGTTCAGAGCCTCCATTTGAAACTAGCTCAGGTGTCAGGAATGGGGCTGTCTCATGACAGGCTGCTTTGCCTTGTCTTGAAAATTAATTTTTACTCTTGGCTGTGGCATCACCAACATAGCACTTCCCTGAGCCTCTTTCGCCTTCTCTTCATTTGCAGAGGGGGAAGAATTTAATCCTTTTCAACAGAGTGTGATGATCCCCACACCAGAGAATTCATGTGCCTTATAAATCTCAGCATCTTGAAAGAGAGTGAATGTATGTGTGTAAGAAAAGGAATGAACGTGGAAGAGTAAGTGGGATAGAAAGGTGTCGAAGAGAAAGGGTTGCAAAGAAAAGATCAAGGATGACTTGTTACAGCCATCCCCAAACTCTAGTTTTTAAAGTAAACCCTATTCCAGAAATAATGGCATGACATTTTGTCCATAACCAGTGGGTGGATAAGAAGCTAAAACTATGACCCTCTTCACATCAGATTTTATTTTTCGAAAAAGTAGCTGGAGAGAGAATCAAACATTTACCCAATTAAATAAATAAATGTAAATGTAAACTTTCACATAATCAGAGACTACAAGAAGTAGATTGCATCTCTGCTGTTTTTGGAGAAACAATGGCTTGCACAAATAATGGTAATCAGAGGTTTAGTTAAGACAAGCTTTGTTGTCCTATGCAGGGTTCATCAGGGTGACAACTGAACAAATGCTTCCCCCCCCCACCCCACCCTTCTTCATCCACTCCCTCTTTACATCCTAAATGCTTCCGTAGTACTAGTATGCAGACTGTAGCTGTGTTTTTGGTTAAAGCACTGCCTGTTGCCTCTGCAGCCTGACAAAACATCCCAAAGTTCTGGGCACATAACTGATGATTTAAACAGCTCACAACCCAACAACAAACTATTGGTTGTCTATCTTGGTGCTTCATGGTTTGTTAGTGCAACTGCATTCACATATCACAGCAACCCAGAATTAAACAATCTATATTATGGGTTAGCATTAGCTGTGAAATATGCATGGTAGAATAGACACAAATTACTATTTGGGGAAGATAAAGGAATACCAGATAGTTGTCAATAAAGAAAGGAATCATTGGAAAAGGTGTAGCTCAGAAATTCCCCCCAAAATATCTAAGCTTAAATGTGTGTTTGGAAATCAAACTGCACCTATACCTCAAACCTTTGTCTGCTTGGTCTAAAGTGGCATTAAGACATGTGTGATTGTTAAAGTAGGGGGAAACAATCATGTGAACACATCCTCTAACTGAAGAAAGTGCAACAGAAGAGGCTGCTGTTTGAACTGGAAAGTTCCTGACTCAGATCTGATTTTGCTGTAAGCTGCTTTGACAATTTAAAAAGAAAAACTGGATACACAATTTATAAATAAACATAAACATTTGACCTCTGTCTCCCATCTGCATTTCTGAGGAAACCTACTCATCTTCCATTATAGGGTTATTTTAAGGATTACTCAAATAACTTACGGCATGGGATTTGAAAATTCAAACATGTTATATTGATGGCATTATCATCTACATTATTGCTTTACACAAATAAATCTTAAAGCCCTTATTGTTTCAGCACAGCTCTTGCCTACTTGCTTGCTTTCAATGAACTTGATATTTTAAATGTGGCCTGGTTTGGCCTTGCTTGCACTTCTGTCTCTTTCTTGTGCTGCATTTTAAAACAACTGGCTGAGTGTCCTCAAAGAGCAGCCAGAACCACAAGGGATGTGTCACCTCCACAGCAGAGCAAAGCAGCTGTTCCAGATCCCATGCAGCCTGTTTTGGTCAAATGTACCCTCAGCTGCTCTATGAATTGAGCCTTTTTACCCATTTTCAGTCATATTCATTCTCTCTCTCTCTCCTCCCCCCTCCCTCCCGCTGCTGCTGCTGCTTTCTTTGCTTTGGAGAGAAAACAGGAGAGTAAAGCATCAACAGTCTTTGGCAACACAGCTTTGCAAAGGCTTTCTCCTGCCATCCCCAATTCCCTATCCACTCCCCTCTTCCTGGCTCAATGAAGTCATCACTTTAAAGATTGCATAACTGATGCATAGGCCTATCTTGTGGTATGCTGGGAGGTGGGCCAACTGCCTCCATTTATAGACAAAAGTGCCATCAGTCAGCCAAATGAAACCTTTTGTGGAAGGCACTATGAGCAAAAAGAGGATTGGGAGGCATAAAAGAGAGGGATCAGAGGACATGCTGTGTTGTGACATCACAAGGAGCTTCCCCCCTCCGCAGTGCAAATGCCTTTTGTGGCAGAAGCCTGAAACCAAACTAAATATAGTTCATAAAGACACTGTTATCGAACGGCCATTCAGCCTACTTCCCTCCCCTTCCTCCCTCCCTCCCGTTCCCTCATGTGCCTTGAACTTCACTGAAGTCACATAGTCTTTTATCATATTATATCATCAATCAAGCTAATGCTAATCAGATCAATAAGAATATATTCTCTCCAGTGCTTTCCTTTCCTTGCTCTTAAAACTCTAAAGATTTAAAATAAATCAAACCAGCCACTGAGAGTCCCAGAAAAGCAATACCTATTTTTAAAACACACACACGTAAATACCACCACATTGCAAAGACGGTTAGCTTCTTAAAGGGCTCACTTCTGGCCAGTTTGCACATGTGTGTACATTGGCTGACTTTCTCACAGGTAACTCCATGTAAAATGAACATCTGAGAGACTAAAAACATACAGGGCATTTGATATTGATTGGTTCATACTCAATACTGGAGCCACTAAGCAATCTGCATGTATAGTAGCAACAAGCATGTATTCCCAAAGCCATATACAAATAGAAGAACGACTTTTAATCCTTTTAGCACCTTGTTGATTGAGTGGTCCCTCCTGTAATCCAACTCATTAAAACAGAGGTGAAGAACCTCAGGTCTGGGGCCCAAATCTGACTCTCCTGGTCTCTTGAACCAGCCTTCCAGGATCCCCCAAGATGGCCATGCCCCCTTTCTTCTGAGCACCAATTGTTTCATAGTTTTCTGGATTTTTGCAGCCTTCCTCTGTACTAAAAGGATGAAATACATCTCCTAAGGACTGAGTAATTGCCAGCAAGAGTTTTGTCCCTGTTTTTGCCTCTAGCCCTGCTTATTATTGAAATGTGGCCCCTGAGAGATTCTCTGAAATAGAAAATCAGCCCTGGTTTAGAGAGTTCATGTGAACCAACAAAGGAATTCCTGCAAGAAGTCCAGTCAGCAATTAGGCTCAGCTCTGGCAAATAGTCCCTGCTTAAAATTAATCACAGGATGAAGATTAGCTGCTCAGAGAGCAGTTCTAACAATCTCAACTGCATTACAATTTACCAAGTTTTAAAGAAGTAAACAGGCAGATGGACAGTTGCTGCTGCTTCTGCTGCCACCAGTGTGGGATAGTGTTTGTTCCTGTTTCCGGTTTGTAGTCACTGACATTTCTGCCTATCTTTGCTAACACCTCTCAAAGTCAAAGTTAATCCATAGCACAGCATTACCATCAGTCCTAGCTATTGCAACGTGTTGTCTACAGCTGTGTATAGTCAACTGCTATGTATTGTAGAACTGCCATGGTCCACAGTACACACAATCATATTTGTGCTTCACCCAAGTCTCTGGTTGAACTGGATGTACAGGTTTGGATAATGCTTCAAGACCTTACAAAAAAGTTGTATCGCATTCCTACAAATGTGATTAAAAGCACTGCAGCCTTAAATATCTATATATTTATCTGAAAACTAAACAGACTTTTAGAGTGACTGACACAAACTAAAAGAAAAATAAAATCCCATTAAAACAGCATAAAATAAGTTTTAAAAGCCACAGAACTCAAATACAGGATCTAAAAAGTCTGCAAATAAAGATATTAAAATGAGACAACATTGTAAAGATGGAGCATCATCAGCCAAAGAGCACTGTATACATTCTGAACTGAGCATTACAGTTGCCTATTGGACAATATTTGTGTAACCATTTTTTGGAACCTGTTATTGTTAAATTATTCATTTTAGTATATGAAAAGTCAGAGCTCTTTGGAAAAGCACAGGGTGTAAGATTGCCTGTGCCTCTCAACTGCTTGAGCATTCAAGGAAAGTGTCTTAACTATTTTTCAAAATTGTCCTTATGACTTGATTTGATTATATCATACGTTGCTTGCTTGCCATCCTAGACGACCAAAACCAACACTGCCACAACCATTTATTTCTTCATAAACACCAGCTAAATTTGCATATTAACAAGGTGCTTATGAGTTCTCATTCGTACACAAACAGTAATATACAAGCAATATTCTCTTAACTGTGTGTTAATACACATTATTTGGTTGGGGTTCAAATAACTTTGGACTAAAAATAGCATCATATTTGTCTTCCTCTCAGGGCCAGAACAGCAGCTGAGCCTTAAAAAAAACAAACAAACAAACCTAAGCAGCTGCTGCAGGTCCCATCCAGAACTACGCCCCATACTAGGGTCCTAATCCAGAATTATCTCCCGGTGCCTATCCTAGAGGTTGTTTTTTAAAAAAAAAAAAAATCCCAGGGGTAAAATAGCTGCTAGGTATAGATTTAAAGTAATATCTATAATAAAGTAATAAAGCACATCAAGAAAGGTATATTTATTGAAAGGGTACTGTTGATGACTCTTAGGATCCACTCTGTAATGCAGAATCACTCTGCAGTTTTAGCTGCATTCTTGATCTTTCACGTGCTCTCAAAGTGTTCTGTGTTTGCACATGTTGAATGATTGCATTGTGCAGCTTAGTTTACTCCATCAAACCATGTTGCAACTGTATCCAGCTTTCAGTTTCTAAAATGAATAGTGCTAGAAGGCTGCCATAATCTTGGTTCTGGAGGTCCTTGGGGGCTTTCAGATGGAGAGGTAGCATTAGCAATCAGAAGATATAGTTCAGCTACTCTATCTTTTCTTTCAGTAAGAAGAAAAGTGGAAGAATTAGTGGGAAAACCTATGATGGTTA
Organism: Varanus komodoensis; assembly: GCF_004798865.1. NCBI lineage: Eukaryota > Metazoa > Chordata > Lepidosauria > Squamata > Varanidae > Varanus > Varanus komodoensis. The sequence goes on from NW_025335589.1 coordinate 4,096,542, forward strand.
CAAGTGGAAGATGACAATAAAAGACTCATCTGAAAACATTCATATTGGGTAGAAATGATTATTTCATGAATAATCATTATTATTCAGTGTTTCTTTGGATACATATTAATTCACATGTTCAAGGACTACCATGGAAAATCAGTTCCAGGGCTATGTAAGTTCCAGGGAACTAACTTTAGTTTGAAGTTTCAGCCGTGTTTGGGATTACATCATATCCTATGTGCTGTCAGGTTTTTCCAGGGCTTCAGGGCCATGATTCTAGGACTGAAATGCCATACTACACATTTCAAAATAGGTTCCTGCAACCATGAATGCAGGAAAGTCCTACTTTTAAAAATTAAGTCTGACATTTCTCAGTTCTATCTACTATGCTGTGTATAAATATGGGATATATTGTGATAGCAAGTCAACATTGCGAACTACAGTTGTGCCTTATCAAAACAACAACAACAGTGGGGGTATTTCCTTCTATATTATTCTTACCTCCTGGTGGATTTGATAGTTTGTTTCAAAGCTTCATTACGTAGGAACTTGACCTGCCTCTCAGTTCTGCAGGGAGCCATGGGCCATACTCACAGGCAGAATGACTTACCGTGGTTCTGTACATTGTATGTAGCTACAAATGCAAATCTTTATGAGTACTGGTCTGATATAATGTACTTCACTTTTTCGCTTCTCTGCTCAAAAGGAATGGTCTCCAGTGTCGGCTTATTAAAAAAAAGAAGTCTGAAAAAGACACTAGGTTCAAGGATGAGGCTGGGATCCAGTATATTCTACAGAAATCACCAACTGCCAAGTACACATGCCTAGGATTTTAATCATTTTTCTTGATTTTGTTAAGAAAGATGTGTTTTCCAGCCTGCAGCTCCAGATGCAGAAGTGTCAGAAACTAATTGATTGCAAAGTCAAATGGCTCTCAGTTTTGTTCTGTAAAGCCCAGTCATGCTGACCCTGGGCTTTACACATCCATGCTCGACAGAAGATGACTGTAAACAGGGTTAGCCCCAGGTTCAGACCCCAGGGCAAAGTTCACTTTGAGTTGGACAACTCCGGCAAGCTGAGCAGGTGCTACAGAGTTGGGCTGTAGTAGTAAGAGACTGCAACATGCACACTGCCTCCCATTAATTCTGCATAATGGAAGCAGTGTACACTTTCGGATCAAAAAGGGAAGGCAGTCCTTTTGAGCTGGCAGCAGCTGCCTTAAGATGCCAGGTACTGATGCCATTCCTGATTGTATCATCCACTGTGACATGTGTGAAAAAGCTGTCCCACATGAAAATTACAGACAAAGCATTTATGTAAATGGAATATCATGTCAAAACCAATGTTTTTCAATGGAAACATTTCACGTATTTGCCTGAGTCACTAAATTAGAAGCCATTAAAAATGTGATCCAGTCAAAGAGAAGTACAATAATATCTCATTGATTGCAGTGAAAGAGATTTAGGTACAAGATTAACTTTCCTATTGAAAATCAATGGGGAACTTAAAACACACATTGGCTGGATTGTGCCTCCAAGGATGAGATATCAAGTTATCTATACGCATGTGTGAATCAGCCTTAGAAAGCAGTTTCTCACAGTATTGAGCTAATACAACAGGGGAAATGCATAAATCCCAACTGGAGTGTCTGGGCTGGTTTACCTAACTGCAAGGTTGACTTATTAATATTACCAAGAGAAAACGCTGATTTCAAGTTTCCAGTTCTTTAATTCAGTTGCTTACTGAACTAATTCCTAACTGGTTGCTAAAACAAATAAAATAGATGTTTCTTTAGTTGCCAAGGCATTATTCAAAACTTGTGAGCAAGCAGTCCTCATAGTTTTTACATGATAAAATGTATTGCAATAGTAATGGCTTCTGTTAAGTAATGGCAAAATTAATAGATTTTATTCAGTTTAAAAATAATAACAGGAAGCAGAATCTTTTATTTGAAGCCTAGGGTTGGATTAGGAGAAGTGTTATTTAATGGCATTCTTCTGCCTCTTCCCTCTCAATAGGGCTCTGAAAAGTCAATCCTGAGAATCAAGAGATCCTCCAGACAGGGGATGGGGCTGCAACAGCTGATGAACTAACAGGAATTTCAGGATGAGGCAGAAGCTGGCCTCTAGACACCAGACTAACTACCCATAAGCTTCTTAAGGTCTGCTAGTTAACAGAGCAGAATAGTTTTCTATGTAATATGGGAAATAAATGTCCATTCTGTTTGTTTGAAAGTCCAAATATTAATAATCAACACTGTTTATTCTTTGCATAACCTATTGTGTATATTTATTTAATGTTTCACCATAGTATTCAATGCTTTTGTTCCTGGTTTGTTATTTCACTTTAAACATCATTAAAAACTTAATTATTTCTATGACAGTTGGGTATCATTTGAAAGAGAAACTTTATATAAAGGTTAAAATGGTTTTAAATAAAAATATGGATTTATCTTCCAAATAATGGATTTTTATCTATTTAGTTAAGCTAGCTACTTATCTTCATGAGATCCCTCAAAAATGTGATTATGAGAATAAACCTTCTCATGATAATTAATAAAACGTATATAATACCTAGACAGCAACTATTTTACTTGTTGTGGATGCAGTAAATAGCACCATGCTTTCAAAAGTAATTGCTTGCTGTAGAATGTATTGATTAAATATATGCCATCCATTTGATCAAGAAATGCTGCTACAACATAATATTTTTTCACACTTATTTGTGTCACCACATGGTAAAAGCACGATATAGCCATGTGAAACCCATGGCAATGTTATTACACGTCTTGTAGTTGTGTTCTGTACTCACAACCAATGGTCACCTTTATGAAGAAGTGCCACTTTATCCCTGAGAATATTGGAATCTTCTTCAGATGACACACAATTTCAACAGAATGTAGTAGCATGAACTGCTGGGTATATATCTGTTATCCCCTGTAACAGAAATGTAGCCATGCAGGAAAATGTCTTGTCTCTGCATTTCCGATAAGCTTTTATTGTGCATAAAAGGGCCCTGCACAGTCTGTAACAGAGGAACCAACTGCATGCTACCAATTTTTTTTTTTTAAAAAGGAGTTGCAGACAGGGGTAGAGTGCTGGAGAGTTCACAAATAAAAGCAGGTTAAACAAAACAAGTTCTGGAAATGAAAGCTTGTAATATTCTCAGCAAGTAGTATGAAAACCTGAAATAAGGGAAAGTTCAAGGAAGATATGGCTGAGGTTTCTGGCTGAAGTTTTGCAGCAGTAATGCTGCCACCACAGTTAAAGATACTTTTTTTCTAAGGGACTTGACCCTGGGAAATTATCATCACCCACTACCACCCCATGGATTCACTGGCTTTGATGATGCTGAAGTTCTTTTCATTAACAAACATTTGTTCCAGAATGTGGTTGAACAATTTAATAGGTGGCTACAATTAAGATGATTTTAATGACAACCATGAATGCTTGATTCAGTAACATTCTCATTGCTGCATTACTGTTCACTACTGATAACCAGTGTGTTTACAGCAGAGGTATTTTTGACTTTGGATGTTGTTTCCAAAATACCTTTGTTACTCCTCGCACTCCCAAGTGCTTGCAATTATTAATCTTAGACAGGAATGAACACTCTGCCAGCTATGTTGGGACAGTGGCTGATTTGGGCCACGTATGAACAGCTTTGGAAATCTACACAGCTACTATGCTATGACAGTATGCAAATTATTGTGTCCAATGCAGAATATAGGTCAAATCTCTCTCTTTAAGAAAGGAAGTTTTTAATCCCCACTAATGCAGGAAAAATGAGTACGTTGGCATTTTGTCTGTTGCATGGCATTGAGAAAGACACTCACCCTGGCTATCTGATAGCTCAGCTGTAGGACTGAATCTTTCAGCCCGAGGACTGAATTTAATTTCAGAGAAACTCTAGGGAGCTGCATTCCATGGGTGGGCATAGCCAGAGGCTGTAGGTTAAAATACACAAATTGCTAATATTGGGTTGCAGCTTAAAACTCTTACTGCAAGTACCTAAGCTTTAGGAGATATATTTCTATCTTTAGAATGGGGAAAACACTACATAAAGCTGGCTATCTAGACAAATGTCTGCAAGAGATCCTTCTTCACTGGTCATCTTTCCTGTATTATTGCTTATTTCTTGGCTGAATGCAATTCTTGTAAGCAAATACCCTAACTTATTCTTGAAGGCTTTCCTCAACAGGCTGATGATGAACAGTTTGTCAGCAGTACTCAAAATGCACTTACACTCTGTGCATCCAACAACTTACCTCATCTATTCAAAGATGAAATTTCAGTAAGTTATTGGTATTCTATATCTGTAAAAGACAGTAATTCTTAACAAAGCACATTGTATTACTCCAAACATGGTTGTGTCCAGACTCTCTTCTATTGCAGAAAATCACAACAAAGAGATCCTAAGTCAGTATAAAGTGGAATATGTACCTGAAAATAGGGAAGCAATAAATAAATAAATAAATAAATAAGGATCTGCAAGCACAGATTTTTGCTTTCCATGGAGCTGTTTGCAATGATGTTGTATATCAAGACCAGTGACATACATCCTTACACACACATGCGTGTGTGCTCACACAGCACAAATCAATATTGTGTTATGTACCAAGTAGCTAATCCAAAGAGAACAAGAAATATTTTCTTCTCAGTAGCTGCAAAATGAAGGGAGATTCTGCTCATTTGAGAAATCTGGGCAGACATCATCATGTCAACAGAAATGAAAAGGCTTGACAAAGAGGGCACTTTTTTGTTGAAGAATTTGCATGAGCGTATCTGGACAAAATTCTGCATTTTACATGCAATTCAGAAACTACCAGCAGAAACACTAATTGGAACAGTTGCCATTCAAATGTGGCAACTTCTTTGAACTCTCACTAACATGAATGACTAATACCAAAGAAGCCTTAGATATACTGGAATTTTTTTAGAGGGTTTTGGTCTCCCTGCTCCCCGCCTCCTATCTCTATCATTTCATTATCTTCATACCTTTAAGAGGCCCCTGTGAAATTACGGAAACCTCAGAATAGAAATGAAGAATGCTTTTGTTAATGTAGGAAAATGGATAGCAGTGTAACAACAACCAATATGATTGTGGCCTGTAAGGCCACCTGGGTGCTCAAACCTACTTTGAAATGGTAACAATGAATGGCATGCTGATGGTTGCTTTACAGTCCCAGTCACCAATAGGATGCTGGTCTTTGCATGCATCTCAGCTGTTGGCAGCTTTGATCGACTCTTGCTGTCTCCTTCCCGGAATGCATTAGAAGCCCTTTAACTTAACGCAGGGAAAGATTTCTTATCCATCACTCTTCACCCACAGAGAAAATTACACATCTTCCATATTACCACTCCTTAAAACACACAGGGTACAGCTGTTGCTGCTGCTGCTCCTCTAGAGGGCCATTTAGTTAATCTTTTGGAAATGTCATGGGTTTTCATCATGTCAACTAAACCATTACCTAGGGTGGGAATATTGCAGAACTCATCTGACAGGATGTTTGTTTCGGGATCTGTGCACGACCTAGAGCTCACCCCATCCTGGATTACCAGCTATTTCCTTTTTAGCTTGCCCTTCCTCTAAGGAGCACAGAATGGCATACATGGTTCTGACCCACACATTTTCCCCCCTCAAAACAGCTCTGTGGGGTAGTTTAGGCTGACAAAGAGAAAGAGAGTGACAGGCTCAATTCCACTCAATAACCTTCATAGCTGAACAGGGATTTAAATCTAGGTCTCTTCGGTCTTAGTCTGATATTCTAACCACTACAGTATTTGTTCACTGGCAAGGAGCCCAATGTGGCTTACATGGTCTTCTTCCCAACAATCTCGTGAGGTAAGGTTAGGGCAAGAGTCTGTGCCTGGGCCAAAGTCACCCAGTAAGAACTAGAACTCTGATCTCCTGAGTTCCAGTCCAACTGCTATGTCACACTACCTCTAATTAAAGTGGCTGATATGTTTTTACATAGCCTACGATAGATCTGCTGCATTCTTAGGAATCATACATTTTTATTTATTTTACAATCAGTGGATAACATTCAGCTTAGCTCCAATACTAGCACTAATGACATTACACCAGCTTCAATTAACCTTTGTGCAATGTGGCTAGTGCTTGCTAGGACAATGGAAAGAGATGATATGCCACCAACATTTGCTGCTAAATTTCCACTTTCCCCCACTGTTCTAGCAAGTGCTTGCTACATTGCACATATGTTGGTTTATTCTAGCACAACATCATTACTGCTAGCACTGGGGCACAGGTAGATACTATCTATCAGTAGCCAGAATAGTCTGTTACCATCACAAAGTTCATACAAACTAAGCCACAGAACACACATGTTCAGGCATGGCAGCACATACAAATAAGTACGTCTATATATTGCATACAACATCTATAAGAGAGACATAATATTCAAGAGTGGAATTTCTATTTCTGTGCAACTTTAAAAACATTCTTGGAAAGTCACCAGGGATCAGATAAAATAGATTTCGAGGCTGCACCCAGCCAGGAATCTTCCAATTGCCCATTCACTGGGCCAATAATATTCAGCTGTCTTTCAGCCCAATTAACAAACCAGCTTTTTCCAGAGGCATCTTATTGAAAGCACACTGCAATGCTTCTGTGAAGCACATTTAAGACATGCTGACAACTACGCCTAGCCAAAACATGAAAAAATTGAAAACTACATTCACATTAAGAATTGTATTCTAGATTGAACACAAGGCTAGGATCCAAAGGTGCAGAGGGCCCCAGCCATGCAGCTAGTCTGGAGTAGCGCCGAATGGCAACGCATTTGTGAAACTGCGGGGAATTGCAAACAGAATGCAGATGATATTTGCCAATTTTTTGCTTTCTTTCCATCACTCATGATGGTACATATAAAGACTGCAGGGATCCCATATGCAAGCTATTACCAGGCTCATCAATATTTAAACTGACACTAGAAATAAAAATAATGCTAGAAGTAAGAGTTCAGCTGTAGTCAGAGAGATTACTTTCTCTGCCAAAATAAACCAAATTGCCTGATTAATCTCAGAAGAGGAGAAGAGAAGAAGAGAAGAACTTGATTTGTACTGTAAAAAACATGCTTTCCTCCCTTCCCCAACCTCCTGTTGTTGCTGTCCTTGTTTATTTGGCCATGTGTAGCACAAAAGTGTATATTTAACCACAGTGTGCTTTACAGGCCTGCTTCTTGCAGCTCAACAGGAAATCTCTGGAGTCAAAGCTAAAGATATCATGGCATGCTTGAAAATTTATGACCAGCTGTAAATAGTGGTGTCGTGATGGTTAGGATGCAGGAGCAGTCTCCCTTTCAAATGAGAGAGGAGGCCGAGATCAACTCTTGATTGTACTGAGTCTGCGGCAGAGGGCACTCGACCAAGCTAAAAATAGCAATGGCAGAAGCTCTTATGTTGCTAAAAGGCTTGACGAAATACATAGATATCCACAAATATGAGACCATAAGGCACAGATGGGCAACTGATGGTTTTCCAGATGTTGTGCCACTGCAGCTCCTATCATGGCTCACCACTGGATGTGCTGACTAGGGTTGCTGGGACACGTAAAGGATGAACTCCAAATACTGGGCAAGAAGGTATGGGCTGGTGGAGCCGTGAGGGAGACTGGGGAAGGAGATGTTAACTTTGACACAACAGTGAATGAAGGTTTATGCATCATAACAGAGAGAAGAGCTCTAGTCGTGCCCTAAATTAGCCTTCACAGAAATGTAGGAAAGAAGCCATACCATAAAATCAAATGTAATTTAGTGCCTATACACCAATGCTCAGAGCAGGGAAAACAAACAGAAAGAACTTGAACTGTTAATACATGAAGGCAATGATTTGATAGGTATTACTCAGACTAGGTGAGATGACTCCCATGACTGAAATAAAGCATCTGAAGAGTATAACTTGTTCAAAAAGAACAGAAGGAATAGGAAATGAGGCAAAGTTGCATTATATTTTGAGTATACGTATTCCTGAACAGAAATGCAGGAAGGTAAGCCTGGTAGCATCATAAAGAGCATCTGGGTCAATATAAGTGTGTCAAAGAATAGAAGGAACCTGATGGTCAGAGTCTACTACTAATTAACCAATTAAGGAGAAGATGAGGGTGATATATTTGTTAAGCAAATTGCCAATATTACTAGGAAGTATGATGTTGTAGTAATGGAGGATTCTATTACCCTGATATCTGTTGGGAGACAAAAGTGGTCTCTCCAAGAAATTCTTGACATGCATGGCTGATAATGTTCTGCTACAGAAAGTGGAGGAAGGAACTGGAGGATCAGCTATCTTCGACTTAATACAGACTAATAGGGATAATGGATAATAGTGGATAAAATGGGAATTCTCATGTGGGGGCAGGGGGCAAAGTGACCACAGCATACTTGAGTTCTTGCTTTTAAAGGAAGCAAAAAGAGAGGATAGTCATTCACATACTCTGGATTTTGGAAAACTGATTTTAATAAACTCAGAACAATAAGATCCCATGGCAAGTAACCCTAAGGTTAAAAAGAGCCCAAGATGAGAGGGAGTTTTTAAAAAAGGAATTTTGAAAGGCACAATTACAAACAATTCCAGCAAAAGCAAAAGATAGATAACAATAAAAGACCCCAGTCTGGCTCCACAAAAAGGTTTGCCTTAAGTTAAAAACAAAATAGAAAGGACAAAAACAAAACAAAATAAAAAGGACATGCATAGGAAGTTGAAGGAAGGCCAGGTGACAAAAGAAGAGTACAGACACCTGCAGAGAAATGAAGAAAAGACATCAGAAACCCTGAAACTGAGAATGAGCTGAGGCTAGCAAGGGATACAACAATGACAACAGTAGCAGCAGCAGCATTTTTTCAGGTACTTGCCCAATAAAATCAGAAAAGAAATCTCATTTGTTAGCTATTTGCCCTCCTCATTGAGAAACTGAACCCTGGAATGCAGAGAAAAAAATTCAAAGTGATCTTGATAGGCTGAAGCACTGGGTTGAAAACAACAGAATGACATTCAACAGGGGAAAATGTCAGACTTCTACACCTAGAAAAAGGGAACCAAATGCAGAGTTGTAAAATGGGGGATACTTGGCTCAACAATAGTACAAGTGAGAAGGATCTTGAAACTGTTGCAAATCGCAAGCTGAATATGAGCCAACAGTGTGATGTGACTGCAAAAAAGGAAGGAAGGAAGGAAGGACGGAAGGAAGGAAGGAAGGACGGAAGAGGGAAAATATATCTTGGGCTCCTTAATATAAATATAGTTTCCAGATCATCTGAGGTTTTGGTTCCCCTCTCTTCAGTACCAGTTAGGCCCCATCTTGAGTATGGTGTCCAGTTCTGGGCAACAGTCTGTTTGGTCACCAGGGTGTGGATAAGTGTGGCTAGTTTTGTCTGTCCAGGTAGGGCCGCAGTAGGTAAATCAGGCATAGCTGAAGAAAGGTGCTTCTGGCCATTGAACCTACCTGAAACAAGTGATAGTTTTGAGTCCAGGAGTACTCCCCAAGCTATGGACCCACGCACATGTATTTGCTGGTGTGAACGCATTTGCAATATATACATGTTGTGGGCCTAAGTAAAATATTCTGAATCCACCCATTCAAAAAATATAATGTGTGAAGTTGTCCTTCCAATATAATAATGACAAAAACTTGGGTTCTAAACTGGCGTAATGGCATGAATTTCAGGACTGAGAGCTGGGTGACCCTGGGCGCGCGCGCGCGCACACACACACACACACACACACATGCATCCCAGCAGGAGCAAGAGCAGGAACGGAAGAGCAGTGTGCATCCCCACCAGCACCATTTTAGTGATAGTGGTGTTGCTCTAATCCCCAGTGATATTGCAGAAAGAGGTTATACTTCAGTGTCAATGCAGTAGATCAGTAACTGCAACCTCCTTTTTGTTAGTAGTGCAACGTAACTACTATGCTGACATAAGTGGAACAATATAGATTAGTATGGTTGAGATTCAGTTGTACCATTACCAGGGGTACAAGTGGGATGTACTGACCTTGACCTGGTACCTGTGTTTGGGAACAAATGAGCATCCATATTTCCCACATTTGTTATGGGAGGTTTCCCTTTCTTTAGCCTTAGCTTCACTGGGAGTGCAGGGCTCCCATTTTTAAGAGAAGGACTCTAATTCCAGTCTCAGATGTGTTTGAGGAAGATTTCAACTCAAGGTGCAGCAGGCTATATCTTTCGTGCATTAAGTAGATATACTTCCTGACTAGAGAAAAGGGAGAGAAAGGACAATGGGTTGTCTTGGTTTGCCTAGGGTAGGGGGTTCTCTGCTGTTCCCATGTCATGAAACAAGCACTTTCCATCTCCTCATTTGTAATTACTGGGCCATTTGTGTCCTGTGTGGGACTACTGGGTGCAGTTAATAAATCCAATAAATAAATATCACCATACGTGCTTCTGCAAGACACCTCTAGCTAGAACTGCCTACTGAAGGTACATGCAGCAGCAAACGTGTTCATTGCTTCAAAATGTGTGAAGCAGAACATACTGTGCAAGACAAGCAAAGGAAAGATTAAAAACAGCAAGTACGGAACAGTTTATTAACAGAGATTTCACACAATATCCTAATAATAAAACCAAGCCAATTATTGTTGATAATGTTCATGGTTTCATTCAGTGTAGGACTGAAATGTGTTGAATCCAAGTCTTGCTCAACAAGACTTTAAGTGGCCTCAGCCTGCAACTCTGTCCACAGTCTCAAAGCACGCCCAGTTCAGATGATCATGATGACAGCTAGTACTACCACTAGTCAAACAGTTTTTAGTCACCTTAAAAAAACAGCTGTAGTGCAACTGCTGTCAACAGGTTTATAATCTAATAACCATACAACACAAAATAAGAAAAGGATAGGAGCAAACAGGAAACAAGAAAGTTCAGGCACTCACATTGCAGTCTTATGCATATTTACCCAGAATAAGTGTTACTCCTCTTCAGTGGGGCTTGCTCCCAGGAAGTAAACATGTATAGGATTCCACAGGAATGGTTCATAAAAGAGGGCTTTAAAAACCTCTCTGTCTTTATGGGATTGTACATCCTTCATACATCCAGCTTTCATTTCATAATACTCTGAATGTTACCATTGCAGTGTAAGTGCAATGTATTAGTGACAAGCCCTCAATCTTCACATTTGCCATTTTAACACTACAGTAAGTTTTTCATGGAGATAATGGGAGTACAGTATCTTCAGAATTTGACTTCGTTGTTATTACCTTCCTACTGCTAGAGATTATAATTGCATATCCTATAATGACCTACAGGTTCACCCACTGCAGGCACGCTTCTCTTCTGCTCATTTTGGCAGCATCAAAGGTCACAGAGTGTCCTTCATTCTGTGGTTCACTAAGAGGCAGACTTGAGGGTTTAGGGTTATTTTATGTTTTGTTTTGTTTCCTAATAAAATAAACTTCAAATATTTATTCTCTCTTCTTCAAAGAAAGTACAGGATGTTCAGTTAATAGTGGCTTAGATCATGCACTGCACATTCCAATGAAATCTAAACTGCAATACTGTTTGCACAAATATAATAAAGTTTCTAATTCCCCACGGTTAACAACAGTAAGAATATTAAGCATCTGTGGAACTTTTTGGAGTGCTTGTGCTTCACTTGCATTATGTCAAAACTTTTTAGACAGCTCTAGAAGCCAAACCAATTTTATTATTCCCACATTACAGCTGAGAACAGTGGAGGCCCTATGTAAGAAACTATTCACTTATCTGATGCCATCTTTGAATCCATGGCTGAAGCACATTTTTCAGGACAATTTACATTTGTCACAAGCAAAAGTAAAATAGCAAGTATGGTCAGCAAGTATAATAATGCCATAGACAGGAATGTTTTGATATTCAATGAATTAAAAAACAAATGATAGAAAATTAAAAATGGCTTTTTATGGGATATTCCGTAACAATTCCAATCTGATGCTTTGCCTAGAATATTGCTAACATGTGAAGATGCTCTTAATTTTCCTCCAAGACAATTACAGCTGAAGGTTAAACGCACAGAACACCTTTACATTTTACATTAATTGCTGAATAATAACATGTCTATGTAGTACAATTAAAGTCTCATTCCTTAAAGCTTCCCTCAAATTGCATATAGCATTTGGCACATAGCCTCCTAGTCTGCATGCCTTACTTTAAGTATGTGCCCTTTAAAAATTTTCAGATTGTTTTGAACATTAAATTCCTTTTCTGCATTTGTTACATTAGCACAAGCAGCAAAAGTGAACAGGTGGATCCATTACAACTGTACAAATATGCATCCATATAGGACAAGCAATTTTCTATGAGCTGGAATAGGAATACTGGTGTATGCCACTAAAAAACAGCGTGGCCTTGGACAACCTGTTCAAGGTATTGAGATTTTCCCCAGTCTGGCACACAGTTGAATTGGCATTCACTACCACAGGATATGATCAAGGCCAAGAACTCAGATGACTTAAAAAAGGGACTATTCATGGAGAATACGGCTATGGATGGTTATTAGCCACAATGGCCATATACTACCTCCAGGACTGCTTGGGATGAAAAACAGGAAACGGCTATTGCTCTTGTGTCCTGCTTTGGTTGGTGACCACGGGAAACAGGACACTGGACTTCGTAGCTTGCTATAACATGCAGCCTGCTATGAAGCACTTTACGGTACTCTGAAGGCTGAGAAATGGCATTTGATTTATTGGTAAGTAAGAAATTGACCTTTTTGGCTTTAAATGTTTGCTCTATGTCTAATCGTTTTGGAAACCAGCAAAGCAATGTTCCATTTAAAACAAAATAAATTATGAGGAAGAAAAAATAAATTAACCAAGGGTTTCCCAGCCATATCTTTTTAATCTGTTGCACTATTAGCAAGAAAATAACTTCTCATCTCACCCACAGGATGGAAAAGGGGTCCTTTTCTAGGAAGTTGAGGAATACGGTATCCTGCCCCTCCCCCAAATGAGGCAGCTTTTGTTTGCTCTCAGAGTTCACACATGGCAAAGCAACTGAGCAGCAGCAATTGAGGATATAGCATGGCTGTTAGGAGCTGACAGCTGTATCTTTGCTCTCCGACAATCTGTTCCTCTTTCGTCAGGTGTAATTTGAGTGCTCCACACCAATGGGCATGTTCAGCTCCTTTTGGTACAGATGGTTTTGCAGTGCCTCAGTACAGTTCATTCACTCGCACGAAAACGAAGCAGCACAATCCGCCCTCACTGCCACCCAAACACAGATGACTGTATCTTCTTTCAAGCTGGGCTGTGAACTCTGGTTGATGTTACAGCCTTCCATCTGGCTTCAACAGGACACTGTGGTTCTTATGGCAACCCCTTCTCCCAACAATGAAGGTATGCATTTTAGGTTTAAATAAAATGTGGACCAGAAAAATTAACAGAATTTTTGGACAGCACTCCACCCAAGCATTGGTGACTCACAGCTGAGTGATCTGAAGAACATTTTCCTTTTCAATCACGCTCTCAGCCCATCTCTCTGGTTACAGGGAAATAATCACTTACAGGCATAAACAATAAGAATTTCATCAATATCACCAATCCAATATGACCAATGCATCTATCCTTCTCCTGCTGGTTGTCAGCTTTTTAATCAATTTTGATAGGATTGAGTCATCCTTCTATCACCCACCACAGAAAATATGCTTCTCTGCGGAGTTTAAAAAATCATACCCACAACACGAACAAATCCTGGAATTGGGCTGGTCTCTCACTCTGCCTTCTGCTTGGGCAGGCTGGAGCTGACTTGCCGGAGGGCCCAGTAACCCAAGCTGGCCCTGTGAAACAGAACTAAGCAGTAGCCAGCCACAACCGCAACCACCAGCGGCTTCATTTCACCCAAGCCACGTGGCAGCTGTTATGGAACAAAAGTTATCTGAAGGGTTTGGATGCTGGAATCTGGAAATCCAAGGCTGTGTGCAGAATAGTCCAAATTAGTTTCCATGGGGTAGGCAACGTTTTGGGGTCATGGGCACATTTGGCTATTTGAGAAACTGTCCTGAACACCAGCATAAAATGGCTGCTATGGGAACTGGTAATGGCAGCAAATCTACCCAGAAGACTGAGCACAAGGTGGAGGTGGGAGCTGAGCATAACTCAATTGAGCCCACAGTTCTCAGCACCAACAGAAGATGGTTTCACAGCAGTTCCAGTGGCTGGTATCAAAACAAGTTAATTTTTTTTAAAATGGGAGGCTATTACAGCTTAGAAGGTTACAGGAGAGGTGTTCAGGACACACTGGTGCTCACAGACAGTCTCACAAAAATTGCCTAACCCTGTCCTTTGCATTACACAACTGGCTTGCCAACTAAGGTAGGTGGAGGCAATCACAGCCTGGTGAATCAGCCAATCGCTTTTTCCTACCAGTTTGGTTAAACTGATCCTGCTACATGGAAAGAAACAGTTACTGAGCGTGTGGTTCAGTTTGGCCCGTGTATATTTTTTTGCATATCTATAAACTGGGCCAATTGTCACCCTGTGGAGGGTTGGGGAATTGCTTTCTCATACCTATCCTTCTGACTACTGCTTTTTCTCCTTACTCAATGGCCTGCCTACTTAAGATGGGACTTTCACCTTTGGAACATCTTTCTTTTATGGCTGCTGTTCCATTGCCTCCTCTGTATCTTTGGGAAAGGTTTGAACTACACAATTAAATACTTTAATTTAATTATCTGAAAGATAGGATTTGACTGATAAAGATAGTGAAGTCTGTGAATCAGAGCGCCTAGGACTAGGTCAGTTCTTGTCTCTTAAACCTGACCTAGTTCTTAGAATCTGTTTGATAACCTCAATCTACACACACACACCCAGACTATTCTTCTAAGTAGTGCCATAGATCAGGCCACTTCAATTCATTCTGCCAAGTCATGACCTGATTGGATGATCATACGAGTCAACACACAGCCTCCAGAGTACACAGCAGATGGTTAGAATGCAAAACAACTGTTTTGGTTCAACACCCTGTGTTTTCTGTTCTGTTATTTACTTTTACTGAAAAAGGCTCTCATTGGGTAATCCATGCATTTTAGAGTTTTACCTCTAGGAATGCTTTGGAAAGGCTTTGTTTAGAGAAACATAATGTACGATAAATGATAAAGATGGCCAAACCACAGGCAGCCACAAAGAAGATTTTTTTCAGTGTAGAATATTTTTATAAAGGGGATTTTATTTAATAGTATTTCATAGAAGGATAACATATGTGTACGTACGTACAAACATACATAGCATATATGCATCAGGAAGTTTGGAATTGACTGATATACTCACAGGGGATCTAAAACAACATATTTCCACAGAAAGCAGGTTCACAGAAAATCTTGAACACTGGAAAAGTGGGAAATGTGTGGTCGAAACCTGAGAAAGCAATTTTATAATGGGCTGGCAGGATGGGCTAAAGACCCACTCAGCAAAAGGGCCCCCCCCCACTACTCGCCATGACCTCACCTATGCTGTCTTCACCCTCCCCACCCAGTGCCTGCCCCTCTACCAGTGCACACACAGCACTTCGGAAGGACTGTCACTTGTTCACAACCTTTTTCAGTCCCAGAAAACTTTGCACATGTCGTCGTATTTTTGGTATTTTGCAAGTGCACCAGTGTACACTTAGAGCAATCTGATATAAATAGTCTTGCTTTGTCCTTGTAAGTTCCAACTGTCAAAAGGAAGGAAGTTCAATAGGTAACACTGAAGGAAATTGGCAACTCCTTTGCTTGCAGTGATCCCTGCTCTTTATCCCCTCTGAATGGGTAGATGATGCATATTTTACCAGCTAGGTTTAAAAGAATTAGAATAGAAACCTCTCTAATGTCATTGATTAGTGGTAAACAATTACCAACAATTCTATCTTCTGAACTGAATTTGTATTCATCACAAGATTAACCATACTGATCCTTAAAAATATTAATTTCCAAATGCATTCTTGCCCCACTCCCTTTCATTTCCTTTCCAAGATAATTTGGTCCTCTTTCTCCTAGCTCATTTCTGTAGCTGATCCCACAAGCAGGATGGTGGGAGGTAAACGAACAGGGTGGCAGATCATGCAGTTCCTCCATCTGCTTGGACACCAGTTGTTACTAGAGTCTATTTATAGTTTGCTTTGCATCATTTGGCTGCTTATAATTTGGGTAGGCCGAAGTATGCAGTGACCATCCTGTTCTCATCGAATCATTTGGCCTCTTCAGAATCACTTTACAGATCTTCATCTGCAGTGTTCAGTTTCTTTTTCTACCCATTTCCACCTACATAGATTGGGCTGAAAATGAAATCTCAAAAAGTGACAGAATAGTGAGTCCTTCCATCTATCTGGCTGCCGCCGCTTCCTCCTCCTCCTCCTCTGCAGAGCATCAAATCTATGTTCCGGAACAGGTCATCTGCTGACAATTTACTTTTCTTGGGCTACTTTTCAATAAGCAGGGAAGGAAGGTTACCTTCAGATTCAGTAAGAGGAATTCATGCATCACATGACAGAACATAATGACAAATCACTGAATCATTTTTTAAAAATTCCAAATCCCTATTTTAATATTTATTGATTAGATGGCTGTACCACCAAATAGCTGAAACACCCTTGGGCAGTACACAAAATAAAGCTTAAAAGCACAGCATATAAACACGTAATAAAACATTGTAAAAGAGGTACAGCACTCATGTCCCTAAAGCTGGCAAGAACCCACCCAACTTTTCCCACAACACAACTGATCAACTGAATTCTGTGGCCAGGGAGGAAAGAAAGAGTTAAAAACCACTCCCAATTCCCAGCAGTTTCAATTCCAAGATTGTGACTTTCCTGGTGTTAGTAATGATGGAGAAACAGCAATTACAGCTGCAATTCCTAGAAGATATGAGCAAATTTCACCTCCATCCCTCCTCTAGATTTCATTAGGCATTGAAGTGAGACTTAAAACTCTCCATTCTGATACTGCGCTCTGTGTGTGTATGTGTGTGAGTGCGCGTGAGAGAGAGAGAGAGAGAGAGAGAGAGAGAGAGAGAGAGAGAGAGAGAGATCCAGAGAGATCGAGATCACACTTGTGCATGTCGGTCTGTCAATCTGTCTATCAATCCATATGGGATGCTTGAGCTACTTCGGGCCATGTCTGAAAGACAAAGGGATGAGCCCAAAATTTGATATTGCAGCTGAAACCTGCTCTTATCAGTAACTAAGCCATATGAGAAGCATTTCACTTTTTAGAATGGGAGGGAAACTGCATAAAGGCTGGAAAACCACCAAACAATCAGCGGGGATAGGATGGCCATCTGGTGAACCTCAGTGGGCTGGATTTGGCCCCAAGACCTGAGCTTCTGTGCATATATGAACAAATGTGCACGCACATGCGTGGTCCCCTGCCCATCAGCCAACACTAGAAGTGGTCCCTGGGGCTGAAAAGGTTGGACACCCCTTAGTTTAAACTTCTTAAGGTTTTTACAAAGAACTGGATAAAACCAAAGTGTAAAAAAATACATAGACAAAGTAAAAATACAAAATATGCATAAATATAAACCTATTTTTCACCAAAGCATTTGGATATTTAGGGATCAGATGATAGCTAAATAATAAAAATACAGAGGGGTGGTGGCTAGGAAAATAAAGCACAAGGAAAGATTGTCTAAGTTTATTGAGTCACTTAAAAATAATTGGTTGCTTGTTTATAATCTTCCAAATCTGGCTTTATAAATAAGTTTCAAAAGGACAGCTCTGAAAGCAAGATTCATAACAGAAATAAGCTTAGCATTCATCACAAAAGGGGCTATATACTGTATTTGGATTTCAATCAGCAAGCAACAGGAGTTTATTGAAAAGTTAACAGGTGTGTGCTTAAAGAGAAGTAGCGGTTGAGATGGCTTCTGTAGGGAAGGTTCATCTATGAGTCTTGCCTTTCTTAAATGGCTGCTGTAGAAAAAGCCATATATAGCCTTCCCCAATCCAGTGGCCTTCAGAGGCATTTGGACTGCGACTCCCAGAATTCCAATCCAGCAGGGCCAATGACTGGGAATTCTGGGTGTGGCAGTCCAAATGTGGAAAAGGTTGGCATATATTATATGCTGTGCTCTATCCTTAAAAGGAAATGACTTGTTCACTTATAAAAAAAAAAAGAAGCATTTGACTAATAATCAGCACCAAAATATGCAAATCTACAAGCATTCACCTAGGAATAGGCTTCATCGTACTCTGTGCAGCTTACTTCTCAGGACTGTACTATAAGCTAAACAGCCACCCTAGGCATAATGCTTCTGTGCCCAACTAACAATCAGCACAGTGGGGATTCTCAGCCACCCCCCCCGCCCCCCAGTCTTCCAGCCAGTATCTCACAAGAAACCAGGCTGGAGTATTAAGTGGAGTAGGATGGCAGCTGCTGAGACTGGTCACTTCTAACAGCTGCCATCTGCTTACCCACCCTGCACTCCTGCTGATGCCGGCAGGGCAAGGAATTTGGAAAGGATGGGCCCGAGCTGCCTAATGCTGGACTTGGAAGCTCAGTGTGAGGCAGCCCTGCTCTGCTGACCTTGCTGTTCAGCTGTGGCATAGCTTAGCTGAGCTGCACTACAGCTGAGCGGCAGTTGTGTGGAGGGGTACAGGCTGTCTTGCACTTGGCCGGAGTGGCAATCCCTTTTTGTCACAAGACTCTTCTATTTTTTTTGGCTTGACCATAGCTTAGCATGTTGGCCTAGACCCCCAAGCAAGACCCCCAAGGGAAGCAGGGAGGGGGTCATACAACATGCTAAGCCACCCTCTCCCAGAAGACAATGACTCGATTCAGAATTACAAACGAGTTGTAATTCTTAAAGCGCTAACACCCAGGTCTGTTAAACAGTGTGGATCCTCATTATTTGGTGCCAGAATATCTCAAGCAGAAGTCAGGTTGTAGTGGTTGGAATGCACATACAGATATCTTAAAATCAAGCCTTTTCTCCAGAATCATGTGGATCTAAGGCTTAGGATGAATGAAAAACAGAATGCACTTTTACGACATGCAAATGCTTTGTTCAGAATACTGGTAGTCCCTGGGTTACAAACATCTGGGTTACAAACAACCTATACTTACAACCAACTAGACTGCCATAAACCCTATAAAAATATCTCTAAGGAAAAGCCATGAATATCTCTAATGAATCCCCTGTCTCTAGAGAAAAGCTGTGAATATCTCTAGGAACTCCGTGGCCACTGATGTGCCACCAAATGTGTCACATAGTTCCCTAGAGATACAGTATTCATGGCCTTTTGATCCACAGCATCAGGACCCTAGACTCCAGTGGTAATGCAACCCCTCCAGCAACACAATGAAGCTCTGACTCTCCAGCACCAGGTCTATCCCCATGATTATCGGGTAATGGCAGACTTAATGTTACCTCAAGAATGTTCTAAACTGTTTTAAGAACTGTTTCATTCATTCATTCATTCATTCATTCATTAATCCATCCATCCATTCATTTTTACAGTACTATACACCTACACGCATACATACAGGTACATGTACTTTATTATATCTGTACTATTATCATGATTACAATGCTGCATTGTGTTTAAGATGTTTGAGTGAATATGGAAGTATTTTCTAAGTTTTTTATATGTATAGAAAAGTAAAATACATACATATACTAAGACTAACCTTTGGCTTACTCATGTGATCCGACTTACATACAAATTTGACATACGGGTTCTCTCAGGAATGCATTTGTAACCCAGGGGCCACCTGTATGTTTACTACTAGACAGACAGCAAAGTTCTCTAACCCCACTGTTTCATACTCTGAATTGCCATGATTCCTGCTTTTGGTATCAAACCCTAATTGTTTTCAGAGAGACATCCGGAGACAAGGGAGGTTTCTTCATACCATTCATACAGCTGCTTTTCCTTGGTTCAGAATTGGAACAGCACCAATTGAACATAAAACTAAACTTCAATTTATTATTTATCTCAGGACAAACAATTTTGCTTAAACACTTGATTTCCCATTCAAAGGTGAAGGATAAGTTACTGTAATTTGCAGTGCACTTCATTCTATTTGGGCCTGAACTGGCTTTGTAGAGGTGTGTTTTGTTTTTGATTTTTAAGCATTCAAGAGCTATTTCTCCGAAGAGAATCTCCCATTTTCCTTTCTTCTTTAATTACTATCACAGAGGGAAAATAGCAAGCTAAGACCTAGAATCCTGTTTGTTTCACATATGAAAACTATTATAGATTCCGCATTTCCTCAGAATTTCCTGACCACTTAGCAAGTAAAAGGTTCCTCTCAAGAGTTATCCCTTTAACATAAGAGAACACATGCAAACAAGATGTTCTCAATTCTCACCCACAATTTTCCACATGGTGAATATAATTAAAATTGGAGAAAGACTTGGAAGTACAAGCATGCATGTGTTTGAATATTTTTATCCAAGCATATTTACTAATGCTAATTCCAGAAGTTGTGCATCCTAGGCTTACTAGGAACTATTACAAGACACAAAACAAGGCCACCTATAGGACATCAGGTTAGATGTCAGAAAGTACTTCTTGATGGTTAGGACCCCTAGGATATGGAATGAGTTTCCAAGGGAGGTGGCTGAGGCCCCATCAGTGAGAGTGTTCAAGGAAAGATTTTACAACCACATGTTGGGGATTACATGAGCAGAGCCAGCTGGAGCTGGGGGTCAGACTAGATGGCCTGGAAGGATCCTGACTCACTTTTTTCCATGTTTCTATATTTCTTTTATAGAATATTATTATGCCACAGCAACTGCAGACAGCCAAGTTCTCTGGAGCAGCCACCAGCCCTCTGTTTCACTCCGGAGAGATACCCAAAGTGACAAGGAAGGCAATGGGCTTCTCCAGCCCCCAGGCTCAGGATTCTCAATGCCAAGAAGCAGGCAGGATTCCTGGAGAGTCATGTCAACTAACGAAGCAGGCCGTGTGTTTCTTGAGACAGCTGGCCAGGCTGGCCCCACAGGGGGTTGGACAAGATGGTCTTTGAGGTGCCTTTTCATTTTTATGCTTTTATAGACTTTGGATACCAAAAGTTAAAATATGCCGTATCAAAAAAGCATCAAGAAATCAATAAATTGCAACATTTTCATTACTTGGAAACTCTTATCTATCAATCATCTATTCTATTAAATTTATTTCTTGCCTTTCCACCAAAAATGTGCTTAAGTATAACTTAAGCCCTCTAAGTATAACTTGTTCTCAGGTATAACAGTAGAAAATAAATGTTTTGCTTTCAAATCTGACATCATGTGCACCTTTGAGCCTTATCATTTAAGGATAAACATGATAAAAAGAGAAGACATCAATATATGTTCTTAAGATGTATACATGAATGCTGTCCATATTTTCTTTCCTTCCTTTCTATCCACTCTGTAGTTGAGTTGCCTGTGATACTGAATAGTTCCTGTGAGTTAAAGAACTTCACAATGGGCTTATGATTAACAAAAAATAGTGAGGTGATGAATAAAGCTTCAGAGGAAAATGTCAGAGGGTATGAAACCTTCTATATCAGAAGTGGACAGAAGGTAGATCTTGACCAACTGCTCATCTTGGGTGACTCCCCACCCATCCTAAATTATACTGCTGAAATATTGAGAGGTGGTAGTAAACAAGATTG
Source organism: Varanus komodoensis (assembly GCF_004798865.1). Lineage (NCBI taxonomy): Eukaryota > Metazoa > Chordata > Lepidosauria > Squamata > Varanidae > Varanus > Varanus komodoensis. The sequence goes on from NW_025335589.1 coordinate 4,118,110, forward strand.
GATTTATGTGTGGAAAGACTATGAATTCTATCAATATTCAAAACAAATTGCAAGGTTTAGAATTCTTTACTTCTGTGCCCTTTTCACTAGTCCCTGCCTGATGGATGTTGGTGTTCTAGAAAAAACAAAACCAAAACAAAATAGGTCTTGAATGCCTGATGGCTCCACTCCCAAGTTACTGAGGGTTGTTTGCTTATCACTGGTTCTGAGATTTTTTGCCTTTACTTTGGTGGGCGAGCCCCTGGTCTATGGTTTTAACACATGTGTAAGTACTTGGTGATGAAGACTAAGAACTTACAGAATAAATTATATACTTGTAGTACTTTAGCAGGTAAATCAAGAGCAGCACAACTTCATACCTAGAAAATCCAAGGCATTGCTTTCTTTCTCATACAGAGAAAGTATTTTTTCCTACTGTGATTGCACTTCTTGATGTCATCAGTCCACATGCATGAGTGCATGACTATAGGAACACTCCATATACTTTACACTGTGCATTTGTCTACTACAGAGAAACATGGTGCTTGTATGCACAAGTGTGCCTCTGGGCCCTTTTTTTGGGCCCACCCAGCTGCCCTGCCCACACAGGGCTTGGCTCAAGGGGAAGCATGACCGGGCACCTACCAAGGGCCCACACCGCAGCAGAGACCTACTGGCAAGATCCCTCGGGAGTTACCCCTCCCTCTACTGCAACTTGTTTATTCACCTGCTTCTTGCTCTGACTAGACACATGCCAAGGAGGAGGACACATATGACTGCGTACTTGATCACTGGCTATCTGCCTGCCAAACAAGTAAGTGGTAGCGATGATGCCAAGGAGGATAAAGAGCAATGCCAGCTGGTGGCAAAGACTATCAGAAGGTAGATTTGTGTGTGGAGGGGGGGGGGGGGACTAAATTGCTCTTTCTGGAGATCCTTTTGAATCCTGACGATGGCACTGGCCTCTCCCACTTTTTAAAAAGAAATTCTTATTGGCAGGCAGAATGGATACAAAATAGGCTTCTGCTGGTGTTGAAAACTGAATTGTTTAGTGCAAAGCTTTTTAAAATCTGTGGCCACATTGGAGAAACTGCTGTGGGCACTAACACAAAATACAGTTTACTGCTTTTGTTTAGCTCTCATGCCTATGGATCTTTGGCTGCATCTGATTCAGCAAAACCTTTCATTTTGGGTCTATTGGATACCGCATGACTCTTTAATAAAGACTTGTCTAATTCAGCCAATTCTGGCAGTGCAATCAGTTATTCTTTCTTCTGAAGACATGTTTCGGCAATGTTTGGTAATTCTTTTTGGAAGGAGATTATTACACAGATAAATTTTCTAATGGAACAGTCTTTAATATTCACTAAAGGCATTCTCTTTTAAACTATCTACCTGCTTCATCAAAATTAACAGATAGAAGGGAGAGTTGATTCTCTGTTTCTTTTGGACAGGTAAAAGACTGATAGTACAACACTGGAAGGATAAGCACTAATTTCTTCCAATGCAATTGACTGAGGACCTTTACAATACTTTTAATATTTGAACAGGTGGCATATAGGCAACACTTTCTAATAGATACTTATTTAAATATTTGGTCTGCTTTTCTTGAAGCTTATATCTAATTGCTAGGAAGTTGCATGCATTTAAAAGCTTCAAATACATATAAATTTATATATGCATATTAAAATGAAACAAAACAATATTGACAGGCATTTATTAGATTTCTATCCCACTTTTTTCTTACACAAACTCAAGCAGCTTACATCAATCTCAGAATCCTGCTCTCAATCTGATCCCTACAAAAACAACCCTGTGAGGTAGGTTGGGCCAAGAGTCTTTGACTGGCCCAAAGTCACCCAGTTGGCTCCATGGCTGAGCAGGGACTAGAACCCAGATTGCCTGGGTCCCAATCCCGCACTCTTAAGCACTACACAATATGCTGAGGTCCTCTTTGCTGGTGCCACTGGAGGTGACTGGAGGTGCTATGGTGTTCATGGACTCTGCGCTGGGGAACCAAGGTTCATCATGCTGATGATTAGACCCCAATTGTGCTTTGTACTCAGACTTTTGAGGACGTTCTTTGCCATGCCTCCCACTATAACTAGTTTGTGTGGGTGCCCAACGCAGTTGCTCAAATTGTCAAATATGCCCATTTTTCAAAAAGAATGTCTACCACTGGTCTTGAATGTAGCTACTGTCATAGTAGTAGCTGATGATGTCCAGTTTGTGGTCATCTAACCAGACATGCATCATTTTCAAGTACTGTCATATGAATAGACAGAAGCCTTCTACTACTCTGTTGGACTGTCACTTCCAGCATGGCCAGCAAGATGACTGGGGATTATGGGAATTGCAGTTCAGTACATCAGAAGGACAGTCAATTTGGGAAGGCTGCGAGGCAAATTTCTTTGTCTCATCTCTATGTTCAGAGTGACTCCTTGGAACACTTTTCATGATTATTCATTGGTCAGGTTTTGTCTATCAAGAAGACTAGTGACTGCATCCTTCCTTTTCCACCCGGATTGAGGAAACTGCATCTTCCCTCTCTCATGGGGGATTATTTGTATTAATTCCAACATGCAGCTGGAAATGGAAAGACACAATATATGATTTCTGCAAATAAAGCCCTAATAATGAAATATGCGAAGCAAACAGAAATTGCAATGCTGGTAGAAGCCTCTACCTATGTAACTGGCCTCAAAAAGAAATGAAGTGAACCTCTCTTTCTCTCCCACATGTCCAGGCCTGTATTCTTTCCCTTCCTCTACATACACTCTGGATCAGTACTCTATTCCCCCCTTTTTATCCTGCAGAATTGTATCAGTTTTGTATTGCTTCAACTGTCCCCTAAGGATTTCTGGAACGTGTTGTTGGGCAACCTGCCCTCCTCTGTTCAAGAACCCTAGCCATTGACCTCACAGACCTGCAATCCTCAGCATTCTCTAAGAGGGGACGATGTTGAACCTGTTTAAATATGTAGTATGACTATATCCCGCCCCCCCACCCCACACATACCCAATGTGCTTTTAGGCAGCACTCCCATTTCCAATTATGGGGAACTAAAACTAAAGTATTCTAAGACTACAATAAAATATGCTATAGGAATTGTCAGTAGCACCCCAAGCAGTCCTGCTGGATCACAGGACACACAGAGTGACAGGATCAGCCCTGTCAGGTGCAGCCTCAAGCATTTTGCTGGCTGAGGCTAAGGACCCCCTCCCCCCATTCCACGGATGGAAGCTGGCAGCAGAGTCTTGACACCCATGAAGGCACATCTTGCCACAGAGAGCAGGCCAGTAGGGGTCATACAGCTCAGGCCACGTGGCTCATAGCATTCTTCTCTGCAACACCTTGCTTCACTGCCAGTTCCCACTGTCTCCGCCCTCTGTTGCCCGAGGCAGCTGTTTCACTCTGCCGAAAGACAAGGTAAGCCCTGGATCCTACAGACCTCACACAGAGTTGCTCACAGAATGGGGCACTATCAAAATTGAGCAGCACAGCCTTCTCTAACCAAACGCCCTCTAGATGCCTGGACGACAAGTCTCAGCATTCTGACCATTGGTTGTGCTGATGAGGCTGATGGGTACGGGTATGCAAGAGCAGAATGATTTTTTCTAAAACCAATGTATGCTCTTGTGAGTGTAGCCAAAACCATACCATCATGAACTGTGAAGGCATATGAAAAATATTACTGAAGAATTCTAGGTGAGGCGACTGAACAAACAGGCCAGTATTAACTCAATAGCAGGAAATGTTCACAGAGAGCACCAGAGGGAGAGAATGACAACTGGACAAAATGGGTAGTAGAATGAAGTAGCTGGACAAGGAAGAGGGAAGAACAGACACAAAAAGATAAAAAAGGCAGACAGAATCATTTCATTTCCTGCTTCACAGGGAGAAGCAATTTAAAATGTCCCCAGGGATGGAGGTGAGAGATGCACAGAGACATCAATGGTGAAATCCAGCTACTTAGGACTGAGCACAAGTATGTTCACCCCACCCACCAGAAAAAAATGAGAAAAAACCTAGAGTGTTGAAAGCCCTGAAAATAATTTTTTATTGAATATATATGTATTATTTTTGATTGCATTTGTTTTACATTGCTTGAATCTTAAACTCTGCCTTGAAAGGGATGCATCCTTAAAAGCAGTTCCAAAATAATTGAAAGGTAATAAGTAAATTGCAGGGGAGCCTTGTCAATATTCCAACTTGTTTTTTTCTTGTTCAACCACCTTCCTATGCTTACTAAACAACAGCTGACATCCCTCAAGTTGTGCCTTCTTATACTCATCCATATATTTGATGCCAAAGGTATCCTCTTCCTGCCATCTTACTTACCTGGATACAATGTTCCAAGAGCTGATCTTTCTTTCCTTAGTTCCATAACAATGAAGAACTTTGTTTGAACAATAACTAACAAGAATCACTCCACTCCCACATTTGCTGTTGTCCCTTTTCAAATGCCTTAGCCTCACTAGTTTGCAATAACAATGTCTTGGTTTTGTTAGTGGCTAGTCTTCCACTTCAAAGAAATTAGTGCATAAATCTGCTGGTGGATCTCCTGTTAGTGCAACAAGCGAATGGGGGTGCTGGTGACAAAAGCAGAATAACCTTATAACCCTAACCGAGAAAGGCTCTCGATCCAGCCAAACTTTGCAACTTGTTCTGTATTAATGGAACAAATTGGTATGCTATAGCTAAACATCTTCCATCTTCCATCTTATCTGGAGGTGAATATAAATCCCATGGAGGTAACCCTGCCCCCTGCTAAAGACCTGGAATGCAGTGAAATCAGCACACTTTAGTTCCCTATGTAGTGTTCAGTGTTAGTGCTATGTAGACCCACTGAAATGAACAATACTCCAGTTAGTTGTGACAGCAGATAAAAGCAGGAGAATAATACATTTGGTAAGTTCTTATATAAGTTGTTCTGAAAAGGTCATTCAGTCTATCCCATTAAATTAAGGCAGGTCTGATTAAATCAGAACCATCCCTGATAGATGCCTAACCAAATAATGTTGGAAAGCCTCATCCACATCCCCTCTGTTTTCCTTACCAACTAAGAGTCCCAAGAAAAAATACAAGAGCAGACTCTCTTGGTATCCTACAGTTCTGTCTTCAAAGTGCATTTCAGCAGTTGCACTGCAAGTGGTAGTTCCCATGAATGGCAACTAACAGAGTACTTCATCTGTACTTGGCAGAATAAGGCAGAGCCACACAGTTAGCCACATGCTGCCAATACTCATGAAATAGCTTATGTGATTGGACTGAGCCTACGTGCTTTGGGATTCAAGTTTCTGTTGTTCCTCTTCCCAATCATAAACCAAGAAGACCAACATGAAATATGTCCATGGTGGATAAAGGAGAAGCCAGGCAATAGCTAGACCAGGCTCTCATCTGCTTTATATTTCCTAAGCTAAATGTCTATAATTCAGCTATCTTATAGCAGGTTCTAATTATGTTAATCCAAATACTTGTGCCTTCTTTTTAAAGCCACCATTTGCTGCCACATTGTACTATTTTTGTTGTTATTGCTTTATTACTTTATTTCATTGACCAGCAATGTGCAGCTCAAGGGTCAAATCTAGCCTCTGAATTATTGGCATTATTGATTGCTGGTTTTAGGATGAACAGATTTGCCAGTGGAAGGATTTTGTCCCCTTATAATAGCTGTGCAGGAGAGATAACTTCAGCAAATACATATGTAATAGTGACATAACAAAATTTCTAGTAACCAGTTATTAATATTATTAACATTTATTAAGTTGACTAGCAACATTTTTATTAATACCACAAGTATCGAAGTATCATTAATAATAATGATGGTAATAATACTATAAAAGGTATGGGTGCCCCGTCAACTTTTGCATCTGACCACCATGCTTGCCCTAGGGCTGCTCAGTTTCTTGTCTGCCATCTCTAATTTCCCTTGCATAAATGGTCTGTTCTTCACCCGCAGCACTTTCTGGGGCAGGCGACAGAAGGAAAGGAGGTGGTTGCTAGGCATCCATCTCATATATTGTCTCCAGCTTTTTATTCCCTAATAATTGCAGCAAGTAGAAAGCAGGAGGACACCATGGAGGTGAAGAAGTCTAGGAAATGTGTGCAGATGAAGTACTAAATAGGATCTGTTAAGATCATCCCAGCGAAGAGCCATAAAGGAGGAAATGAGAAAACTGATATGGCATCCGTAACTGCCTCAGAATTCTTGGATTTAAAAGAAGTTGTTCTTTGGAGTCAGCCCACATCTTGCACCAAATAAATGACATTATTCTGAGAATTAACTTTTTGTCAGAGAACATTAAACATTTAGGAAACATGATAGTGCTTCTACTGGATAGAACACTTCATAAGTACATCCAGTACAGCCACCTTTCAACACCTATGAATGCAAGAAAAAAAATGACAGCTTGAACTGAGGAGATGCTGTGAAGAACCTACATGACCCTTCAAATAAGTCTCTGGATTCCTGTTTGATCCAATCAATTCTGCTCTCCAAGTGTCAGCTAGCAGCAGACATTTCTGTCAATACCAGAAGCACTGCAGACCTGAGGGCACATTGCCTTCACAGTTGGAAACTGAGATCAGCAACTGCTTACAGTTAAGTAAAGGATAACCCTGGCTTATGCATTTCACACAGTTAGGGTTAAACTAGGGTCAAGAACTGGATTAATACCACTACAGTTTTTCAGAAGAGGCTCAGAGTACTGTTGTGTTGCTATTACCCATCTTTATCAACATAATTTGCTAAGTATTTCCTCCTCAACCCATTAACAATACAAGAGATGTACTGTATGTTAGTTATTATTTGATTTGCCTCTCCCTTGTCCCAGATACTTACTGTAAACTCACTTGAGTATTATCTGATTGATAATCTGATAAAACAATTATTTTGTTTATTAATACAATAGTAGCAGAACCAATCATCATGCTGGATTGATTTTCCTCTGCTAGAAACCAGTGCCTGATACTGAAGAACAGGGAAACAAGGCAACTAACCAAATTTTGGTGGAAAAATTTGTTTGATTTGCATTTCTGTATAGTTACCTGATGCACAATCCCTGTTCAGTACAGGAACCAAAATACTTTAATATTCTTTTGCAATGCAGTTAAGCATACAAAAATGTACTAAATATGTAGAGGAGAGTAAGCAAAAATTTTAATATTAATAAAAACAACGTATGAAAAGCATTATATTAAGGGAAATTACTTGTAAAATCCAAAGATGATGATAATGATGATGATGATTAGAACATTTCTATGCCGCCCCTTGCCGAAGCCTCGGGGCGGCTTACAACACAATAAATTACAATACAATACAAAAATAACAATATAAAATTAAAGTCAATAATATAAAATAAATAAAAAATATAAACGATATAGAAGAAGTTATAAAAGAAAAGTTATAAAGGAAAAGAAAAAGAAAGGAAGTTGCCCTGGCCAGATAAATAAGTAAATATTGTTAACAATTAAAATGACGTTTAAATGAAAAGGTCTTCACCTGGCGCCAAAAAACAAATAACGACGGCGCCAGGCGGACCTCTCTGGGGAGCATATTCCATAGATTGGGTGCCACCGCAGAGAAAGCCCTCCTCCGAGTACCTACCCTCCTAATTTCTTTCATGGAGGGTTCCCGGAGAAGGGCCTCTCCCGCAGATCTCAAGGGGCGGTCGGGCATATATGGATGTAAGCGCTCCTTCAGGTAACCAGGTCCCAAGCCGTTTAGGGCTTTATAGGTCATAACCAACACCTTGAATTGGGCCCGGACTTCAATGGGAAGCCAGTGAAGCTGACGGAGGACTGGAGTCATGTGAACATAATGTCCCGTCCCTGTCAGCAACCTGGCAGCTCTATTTTGAACCAATTGAAGTATCCGGACCATCTTCAAGGGTAGCCCCACGTAAAGCGCGTTACAGAAGTCAAGGCGGGAAGTCACCAGCGTGTGTGTCACCGTCGCCAGGCAGTCGTACTCCAGATAGGGGCGCAGCTGATTAATCAGCCGAAGCTGAAGGAAAGCGCTCCTCGCCACCGCTGTCACTCGAGTTTCCAATGAAAGCTCCGGGTCGAGGAGTACTCCTAAGCTGCAGACCTTGTCCCTAAGAGGGAGTGCAACCCCATTCAGGGTCAGGTCAAATCCACCCTCTCTGAAGCCCGATCCGCCAACCAACAGGACCTCCGTCTTGTCTGGATTGAGTTTCAGTTTATTGGCTCTTATCCAGCCCTTTACCTCGGCCAAGCACCGGTTCAGCACAGCCACTGCCTTACCTGGATTAGTGGAAAATGAGAGGTAGAGCTGGGTATAATCAGCGTACTGATGATTCCGCAGCCCACACCTCCTGATGACCTCTCCCAGCGGTTTCATATAGATGTTAAACAGCAAAGGGGACAAAATGGAGCCCTGTGGTACTCCATGGCATAGCTGCCATGGCGCAGAACCATAGTCCCCCAGCACTACCTTCTGGAATCGGCCGTTGAGATAGGAGCGGAACCACTGCAAAGCAGTGCCTCCGACCCCCAATCCCGCTAGCCTATCCAGAAGGATACCATGGTCAATGGTATCGAAAGCCGCTGAGAGGTCCAGAAGAACCAACAGGGACGCACTCCCCCTGTCCTTCTCCCTGCACAGGTCATCATACAGGGCGACCAAGGCAGATTCAGTACCGTACCCGGGTCTGAAGCCGGACTGAAATGGGTCCAGATAATCAGTTTCATCCAAGAGTGCTTGGACTTGTCCCGCCACCACCCGCTCTAACACCTTGCCCAGAAACGGGATGTTGGCCACTGGTCTATAGTTAGTGGCCATCTCTGGATCCAGTGACGCTTTCTTCAGGACCGGTCAGACTACCACCTCCTTTAAAGGGGCAGGCACCCGACCCTCCCTCAGAGAAGTGTTAACCACTTCCAAGATCCAGGTCCCAATCCCGTGCTTGGAATTATTTATTAACCAAGACGGGCAAGGGTCCAATAGGCAAGTGGTGGGACGTACTCGTCCAAGCACCTTGTCCACATCATCGGGCCGCAATAACTGAAATTCATCCAATAATTCTGGACCAAACGGCAGCACTGGCGTCTCCCCAGAAACCTCTGATTCATTAGTGGAGTCCAGCTCGTGACGAATCTGAGCGATTTTCTCCCTGAAATGCCTGGCAAAGTTGTCACAGCGTGCCTTTGAGGGTGGAACCAGATCTTCCTTGGGACCTGGGTGAACCAGGCCTTGCACCACTTGAAAAAGCTCTGCCAGATGGCATTGTGAGGAGGCAATGGAAGCGGAAAAAAACTTCTTTTTCGTCTCCTTCACCGCCACAGCATAGGCCTGATAGTGGGCTTTCAAGTGTGTTCGATCAGATTCATCCCGTGATTTCCTCCACCTATGCTCTAGCCGTCTCCCAACCTGCTTCATCGCCCGCAATTCAGGTGTATACCAAGGGGAAGAGCGGGCTCTGCCCGGTGGGAGAGGACGCTTAGGAGCGATCGTGTCCACAGCCCTGGTCATCTCCCTGTTCCACAGTTCGACCAGAGCCTCGACAGGAGCACCAGTCTTGTCAGCCGGAAACTCCCCCAGGGCCTTCAGGAATCCATCCGGATCCATCCGGCTCCGGGGGTGGACCCACACAATCGGATCCGCACCCTTACAGAGGGAGAGGTCGCTCTTGAGCACAAACCTCACCAGGAAGTGATCTGACCATGACAGGGGAGTCAAACATAAATTTCTCACCCTCAGGTCACCCTCTTCCTGCCCCGTCGAGAAAACCAGGTCCAGAGTGTGTCCACATTCATGGGTCGGGCCAGAGACATGTTGAGACAGCCCCATGGCTGTCATGGAGGCCATGAAGTCCTGAGCCGCCCCAGTTAGACCAGACTCAGCATGGAGATTGAAGTCCCCCAGGACCAACATCCTGGGGGTCCTCAACACCAGGTCCGAGACGGTCTCCGTCAGCTCAGATAGGGAGAAAGATTAGGCAGTTTTGCTTCCATAAATGCATGATAGCAGAATTGTCCATGATATGTATATAGATGTTACTTAGACTCCCCCACCCTTTTTTAAAAAATAGCAAATTGATGCAAAATGAGACAAAACAAAGGTTGGAAAAATGAAAGACTGAGTGAAAACCACCACTGACTGATTCATCAGTTCCTATTAAACAGCTGGGTAATCAAGCAAGCCCCTTTTTATGGTTTCAGGTAATACTCCAAATGTTGTCTTATGTTCTTTTTCCAAGCTTCTTGGAGAACTTGCTAAAACAACTAAAACTCAGTTTGTTCGTGTTATTTGGATTAAAATAAATATAACAACATTCTATGTCAACAAAATTTTATTACATATATAAATTGTGCAAAGTAAGCAAATATGCTGTTGTGCATCAATTAGGGCATAATTCTATGTATGTTTAGAATATGAAAGTCCAACAGCTCCCAGCATTTACCAGCTAGCCATGCTGGCTAGGTAACAGGATTGTGCCCTTGCTTTGCTTCTCCTGCTCATGGGGGATGGCAAATAACTTATTCAGATTATAACTTCTTCCACCCAAACTGGCAGAATTCTTACCTTGAGCAACATCTGAGATTGCATAGACTTTGCAAATTGGAGCATATCTATGTAGCGAGATCTTGCCCCAAAGTTTTCTTACTTTGAAAAATATTGCCATGTTTCTATATCTTCCAAATGCAAAACACCCACTGAATTGCTTCAGACATCACTGGGAATGAACCAAATGGTTTGCGAACATGCTTCGGAGGGTTCATGCAAATCACAGCAAACAATACTTTGACTTAAATGAGCAAGCAATGAATTGAACGGAATAAGAACGTGGGTTTGAGGAGAATTTAAGCACAGAAATTAGTACTAATCCTCCAAACCATGGTTTGTACAATCAGAAACATAATATCTGAACAATCCTTCAGACTGAAAAAGGCTTTGAAGTCATCTGACTGTAACAAAAGAAGAAATGTCACTCATATTTGAATAGATACACTACATAACTATAACTAGGTAGCTGAAAAGACAACATTTTATACAGTTGTGACACAGTGAATAGCATACATGAATATCAGTAATAATCCTATATCATGAATTTAAGAAATGCAAAATGATCATTTGATGGAAACATCAGACATGTTCACACATGTTCTCTGCTCTGAAATGCCTCATTTTGGCACCTCTTCCTACATTTCCCATGTTTAAAAGTAAACTATTTGCTGGATTGTTTCAGCTTAAATTACTGAGGGACTGTATGGCAAAGGGGGCCAGATGTGGGGAGAGCTCTCCATGGCGTTAGACCCTTCTTAAAACAAAATATGTTTTTTGCCATCTCCCTGTGCAAGCAAAAGTGTGAAGAAAACTCTTATCCTCCACTTGTTCCACATGGAAACTACAAACTTCACCTCAATTGTTCTGCTAGTATCTTGAACTCCAGAGTGGGAAGCACTGGCTTCAATTCTTCAGCAAAATTCTAAAATTTATCCCCTTTCTTTCAAAAACATGTTTGTTTGTTTTTTAATCCCTTGGCTAGAAGTAAACAAATGACAAGAAAATCCTGAAGCCGTCATGGATTGCACTACAAAAAAATGTCAACACAATGTGTTGCAGCTGTGAAAAAAGCAGATTCCATGCTAGGGATCTTCAGGAAAGAAATTGAATAGTAAAACTGCCAGAATCATAATACCCTTATATAAATTTGTGGTTAGGCTGCACTTGGAATATTGTGTATTCAAAATGAAAGAAAAGTTATGTAAAAGGGTTATTCAAATCGGTCAGGAAGTTGGTGCACTTTCTCAATAGGCTGTGCTGTGGGTGGGGGTGAGAAGGGGGCAGGGTTATTTTGAAAAAGGTGGAGTCAAGGCAAGGACATAGGAAGAGCTATTTATGGGTGACAGCAGGGTAGTCCCAATGGTTTGTTGTTAGAATGCATGTGCACATGCACTGGGGAAGAATGTTTTTATGTTAATGTCAATGTTTTATTTGGTATGATTAAATAAAGATTCTTAAGGGGTAGATGTCAATATGGACCGGCAGCTATAGCGACTCACTTAGAAGCAAGCCCCATGAATTGCTGCTGGTTACATGTGCATGGGCTGTCGCCACAAAGGTTGTAGGAATTGCTGCTGTGAAGCCAAGAGGGCAGACCTGGGAAGAGAACTGGTTCAGGAAAAGTTCATTGGAATGCATATACATTGTGAAGTCTGGCTATTAAGAGGATGTCTATCCACATCTCTCACTGATTAACTTCGTCAATCCACCTTACAGTACAGGTGAGTAATGCAGAGGGTTTTGCCATTTTAAAACCAGCTAATGCCTGTTCAAATTATTCCCATGGCAGCACCAGTGTAGGAACATTTTATCTGAATAACATCAGCGTCCAAGTCATTGTTTTTATAAAGAACTTGTGCAGTTCCACACAGAGGCAAAATCCAGCCCATGCTGGCTTCCATTAAAGCATTATCTTCAGCCATTTGCACTTGCACTGGCCTATATCCAGAAGCACTAGCATAGCATTAATGTTCCCTGAAAGTCTAGGAGGAGACATTCTGAGGGCTGACTGTTTATAGATAACCCTTCATTGTCCACTGCGACAGTAAACAGAATAAAAGGTTTTGCTCTTACTTGCTTGTTGGTGGTAGTATAATACTGCTGTGGTTGGAACCTTGTTATTTTATTATCACCATCTTTATGACTACCCTGGGAAAGCTCTATCAGAGCTTTGTGGCTTTCACAAGCCGCTGTCCTACTGTGCCCAGGCAGCTAACAAACCACCACATCAGCACCAACCCCAAGTGCTAGGCCTTTTTGCAGCAATTCCACATCTAACCTGAGAGATAAGGAGCATGTTGAGTCATGCAATGAGCTAAAGAGATATTAGCTAATTGAAATGGTGCCCCCTGAGCTCTGAACGGTAGCCATTTCACTCTCTCTTGCTCTTCACATGTATTTCTTCTCTTTCTGACTTTCACCCTAAACCCCTCCCAATTCTAGACTTGCCTCTTTTCAACAAGCACTATGTAGCTTCTAACCACTCCAGAATGATTAACAGAAAATCCAAGACATCATGAAAAGAGCTTGTTTATGTTCTGTGCCAGGCTTTTTCTTTCAGTTCACAGCCCCACCTTTGTGCAGGTATCCCCCCTCTTCCTCACAGGAGAAGGGGGCTAATGACCTCTACCAGCTGAGCTACCTGAAGTGGTACACAGCTAGAAAGGGTTATTTTATTTTTCTCTGCCTAAGAAGCAGTTTTCTCTCACAGAGCAATTACCACGAATGATTTATGTGACCAGTCAAGAGGGCCCTGCCAGGGTTCTTATTTCATCTATGAAAGAAAAAGGGGAGGGTGGTGGGGGGGGAAGGAACTCTGCAGGAATGTTATCAGGAAGCTCAGATTAAATTGACAGCTGCCTTTTGTTTTGTTCCTGGAAGACCTCTTTTGGAATTATGCAGCTTGTTAGAAAATGGAAAAAAGAACAAGGAGTTAACTTTTAAGCAGACAACACCCTTCCAAGAAAGAGAGAAATAATTATCTCCCTTCCTTGTTTTTTTAATACTTATTTTAAATGGCACTGTTTTTAAGAAACCGAGAAGGATCCTGGATCCTATCAGCTCAAAAGAACATTTTCTTTCAGTCGACTGGAGCCACCAAGGCAGCAGCTTTTACTCTCTAGTACTAGCCATGCCTGTTAGGCTAAGAGAGGAAAATGATGTAGCTTCTGTCTGGACAAGAGAACAATCCTGGAATTCCGTTTGAAAATGTAACCCCAGACCACCACACATGGAGAGACACAGTCAGCCTCTGCCACAGAGACAAACAGATAGAGCAGAAACAGAGACACAGATAGCCTGAACATACACAGCCTCATGTTGAGGCATTCAAACCATTGCCTACTGAGAAACACAAAAGCTGAAACAGCCAGCTAGACAGAAAAACACACAGAGGCAGATGTGGAGGTTGTTATACCAGCCTGATATGCCAACAGGCTTTTCACAAACACAAAGACAAAACACACCTCCATTCTTTACATCACATACACAGGGGAGAAAATGGATCCAATGCACCATGTATGCAACCACACACTACAGGTGCTCTATCACCACTGACACTCATTCTTCCAAGGGGGCATTGTTTACACACTCTCAACTCTTGTGTCTCTTTGGTAACAGTCAGGGGTTAAGTAATTCCCCTAATTTACTGCACTGGAAGTTCACATCTAACCATTGAAGAAAAGTGTATAAGAAAAAGTGCCAGAAGAAAATCCCAAAAGGAAAATGCTAAAAATCATATTAACGCAATACACCAACTCAAAACTCACAAACTATTGAGAAGGAAAATGCAGTAGTAAATCTCCCCACGAATGCTTGCAGCAGTCCTAAGCACAAGCTGCACCTGTCTTGATACCTGGAGAATCTGAGTGCATGCACCCCCTTTCCATCTTTAGGTCTGTAACCAAATGTGGAGTTCATCAGACATCCCCCACACTCTACTCCTTCTAGTCTGAGGAAGAGCTCCGAGGAACTCAAAAGCAGAATTTCCTAACACTTGAGCTGACCTAATAAAAGTATTAAGTTACTATGGAGATTCATATGGATGTTTGACAGCAGTATAATCCACCTACCACCTTTTATCATGCATTTCAGTCCAAATAAGCAGTGGTGTAAGTTCCCCCTTTAAACAATTTCTGTTTTTTCCTACCAAACACAACAGTTTTATTCTAGAGTAGCAATGGTGCTATGGGAGAGAAGGAAAGAAGGGAATGGAAGGGGTGGAAAGGAAACTATGCCTTTGGTGGACAACTTGGCATAGTTAATCCAACTTTGCGAGGTAGACACAAAAAGAAAGAACCATGAGTGCCAAACAAAATGCTCCTCATATGCAAAGCTAAGCATAACTGCATTATTTGGTTTAGGACTGTGGTACTCCAAGCAGTGGGGATTTTAAGCCTCCCTTCTTCAGTTTTTGCTCTCAAATTTCAGCCAAAGTCTGGGGGAGGTGATGGAAGGAAGGAAGGAAGGAAGGAAGTTTGTATTGATTCCAATGGAGACACTTTTCTTTTTTCTTTTAACCACCACCCTCACTGAAGGTTTGGCCTAATTCATTTTAGCCCTTAGTAAAGACGGAATCCTATCCAAGTTCAGACAGAAAAAAGGCCTAAAACTCAGAGACTCTGGGAATGATAGGCCTTTTTTCTGTCTAAACTTTCGTAAGATAGCTCCCTCAGTACAGCAAAGAAGCTGCCTCCCAATGTCCCACCTCAATAAAAGCCTTTGTATGGCATGACCTGTTCCCAAGGATGGAAGTGCAGATCATAAAAACAAACTCAAGGGAAGTTAAAGAAATACTGCAGCTGATGGCACACATCAGGTTTTTGACTTGCTTAGAAGAAACACAGTTACTTCTTAAAGAAACAGTAAAGTCACCATTAGCTGCTACTTTGTGATACTTCTAAAAGGAAGGAAGGAAGGACGGAAAGAAAGAAGGAAGAATATTGCAGTTCCTTTGGTCACACTTTGGGCAGTACAGGCAGTCCCTAGGTTACGAACAAGATCCATTCCTGAGAAAACAGAAATACGTCTTTGAGTCAAATTTGTATGTAAGTCAGATCACATATAGTCAGCCCTCCACATTCATGGGTGGAGGGACATAGGAAAGTGGAAAAAACCATGAATATCTGTACCCCCCACCCCCAACTCACCAGTGCCTTCTCTTTGCAACAAAGAAACACCAGAGAGATTTCCCTCTCTGGATAGACAGGTGAGGAAGGCATGCTTCGGAGACCTCCCTCCCTCCCCCCCTCCCCTTTTGCTTCCTCTCTCTCTATGGTGATGACAATTTTCTGCAGTAATGTTTTAAAATTAATAGGCTTTATGGCAGTTCATAAGTACGGGCTGTTCATAACTTGGACTTCATATCGCAGGGACTGTCTGTACTGGAAAAACATATCTGCTACCAAATGCTTTGTTAATTTTGAAGTACAACCTCTGTCCTATTTTAGAACTACATCATTTTCATATAAACAGTATTACACAAAATGTGTAATTTCAATAACCTAGGTCCTTTTAAAATTTCAGTGTTAAAAATAAGGAATGGACATTATGCTTTGCTAAAGGACTCCAAGGCTAATAAAGGTTCAGTTCTAGCACCTGATCTGAACCTGGAAGCTTGGAAAGTGTTACAAATTTCTAAATACCAGCCTTCCTGTTTACCAGCCAGCACCATAATCTTAAGGCACTAGCCAGAACTGAAAACAAACAAACAAAAATGTCAAGGTTTTTGAGCCTGACATTTTACCAATGCTGGAAGTTTTATTTATTTAAAACTTTTATCTACCATCCCATCACTGACATCTTGGAATGATTTACAACAACACTAATAGAATAAGATAAAGAGATAAAAGTAGCACAGCATCCAATAATAAATATAAAAACCACAAATTAAGACAATTAACAATTCAAATAGTGGGAAAATAAAAAGGTTTTCACCTGGCACTGAAAGAAAAAAGGCACTGGCACCAGGTGAACCCCTCTGGGGAGTGTGTTCCACAGCTGGGGCACCACCACAGAGAAGGCCCTTCTCCAGGTAGTCACCCTCTTATTCTCTTACAAGGAGCGCTCCCGAAGAAGGAGTTCTGCCTCAGATCTTAAGGGGCGGGAGAGCACATAGGGAAGAAGGTGTTCCTTCCTCCAAGCTATTTAGGGCTTTACAGGCACCTTAAATTTGGCCTGGACTTCAATAGGTAGCCAGTGTAAGCAATAGAGCTGAATCACCAACCAGCAGGACCTCCATCTTATCTGGATTAAGCCTCAGTTCATTGGCCCTCATCCAGCTCATTACCCAGCCAGGCACTGGTTAAAGGCAGCCACTGCCTCACCTGCACTAGTTGTAAAAGAGAGATAGAGCTTGGTGTCATCAGTGTACTGATGACTCTCCCCAACCTCCCCTCCAGATGACCTCTCCCAGTGGTGTCATGCATGGGGAATAAAATGGAACCCTTCAGAACTCCATGGCAAACTTGCCATGATGCAAAGCCACAATCTCCCAGTTATTAGTCATACATCTAGAAATGCACTAAATAAATAATTGTAGTAAATTGTTTCTCATATTTTTCCTTGTGATAAATGCTATTATCATGTGTCTCTCCAGCTGCTTTGGCCTATAACTTCCATGATTCATCATCAACTAGCTAAAGCTAAAGAGAGCTGCAGGCCCAAACATTTGGAGGGCCATAAGTTGCCCACTCCTGTATTAAGTCAATTGCTCAGTAACCAAATAAAACAAGACTCTGACTTTTGAAATACAGACTTTAGGAAAAGAGGTAACAACAAACAATAATTAGGCACATGTTGATAGTAACAACATAACCCTTACTAAGAACGAAGTCCTGTGGTGTTCAGTGAAGCCTACTTCCAGGAAAGTGGCTATAGGAGAGAAGCCTACACAAATAGTTAAAATAACTCTCATCCTTCAAAGGGGTCGGAGCACTTTGCTTCTTTTGTGATTGCTTTTTTGCTTTCTTACCTTTAAAAAGGAGTGAGGAGCCAAGACTCAGAAAGAGTGAGTCATAGAACAAGAAAATCATTTGGGGGAGGAAGAGATCCAGATAAAAATAGAGAGTCATGTTGATTGCATTGTTACTGCTTCAATTAAACTCAGACACACCAGCTTGATGAGTCAACAGCAATGACAAAAGGGCACTGAAAACAAGAGACTGAAACATATAACCAGTTAGCAACCCCATTAAATCTAGAAAAAGAGGGAGAAACCAGCAGTAAACTCCCAAGTCAGTAACTTTCACAGTCAAAGAAGGAAGAGTAGGAGACCTTCTGACATGATCCTTCAGTACACATTTGAAAACAAAGGCAGAACACACACACAAAAGGGAAAAAAACGACTCAGGATGGCACCAAATGATCTGTTGCCTTCCTCTGGCAACAAACAATCTGAAAACCAATGATAAAGCACTATAGCTACAATAATGCTTAACATACCGAACAGAATTCAAGGAAATATAATCATAACCTGGAAAAAGGATGAAGCGGGTAATTACTATAGGCAATGAAGAATGCATGTGCATAGTTACCGGGTGGCTTTGTCATACTGCACCTCTATGACCCTCCACAATTACAGTTAAAGGAGGATGTTAAGACACAAAGGACAATCTGAAAAAAATATGACTCCAGTTTGGGAGCAAGGAATGCTTGAAGTAATAAGCCACAAAAATGTATTTTGGTTATATACAGTAAACAGTTGTGTGGGTTTACAGAGAGACAGACAGACAGACACATGCACACACACACATGAAAAAAAACAAGCTAAGAAGCAAGCAAGTATGAACACTTTAACCACCCAGGCAAATATTTCAAGCATACATTTTGCATGTGTACCACTGAACATCTACAAAGCAGGCACAGGTAAGCCTTACCTAGAGTATCATTACCAGGTATACAGAGTCCCCAAATAAGAAAGAAAACTCTGATGAAGCCGGCAGAATCTTCAACAAGAATAACAGATTGAGGCTGCACTGCAGCTCACAAAATTGGTTCTCCAGATGTATGGCAACAGCTTTGTAACAAGAGTTAACATAAATAAAAACCTATTTTGTAGAGCTCCACATCTTGAGTCTCACAAGCCTCCAGCCAGAACTCAAAACAAACAACAGAACTTAAAGGATGCTTGGGTTTTAGAGGGGCAGAAAAATCAATAATGTCAGTTATTAGACACAACGACTCACAAACAAGAGCAAATTCAACTGGTACAGAACTCTGGAGAAATCATCTTACAAGTAGACTAGAGGGTCAGCTCACTCAACCAAAGCCCTCCATTGCACAATGGGAGCCAGCCTGGGAAGTACTGACTAGAGGAATGTATCTTCCAAACCTGGTATAGAAACGCCAGCAGTATGGCAACTTCTACAATTGAAGCAGCATTTTTTTTTCAGATTTGTGATTAAAGGAGCAATTTCCAGGTGGCCACGGCTATGCTTCTTTATTTCCTGGGAACAGTTGTACACTCTGGGTGTGGGAGGGCTTGTAATTCAGAGATCAAGTGCATGCTTTGCATGAAGAAGGTCTCAGGTTCAGTTCTGGCATCTCTAGTTGGAGAAGGTTCAGGTAGCAGCTATTGGGAAATACCATATTTTGCCCTAGATCTTACAATGCTGCTGCCAATTAATCCTCATAGTGTGACCTGATGTAGTGCAACTATGGGGCAGGCTGTAGCTCAGTGTCAGAGCACGTGCCTTACATGTAGAAGTCTGAAATTTTGGTAAATGGTACATGGGTACTATAAAGAAGGAACCCTGTCTGAAATCCAACCCTGGAGAGCTGCTGCCAGTCAGTGTTGACAGATGTTGAGCTAGATGGACAGATCATTTGGCTCAGTGTAAAGTAGTTTCCCACATTCCCTAACTTTCTATGGAGCAAGCCTTTGATTGCAGATATGTTCAAGTATCTGTATTCACCAAATTTTGTGCAAATATGCACCTCTCTCTAGGACAAGCTCAGCAGAAAACTGTGCTGCATGTTTGCAGCAGAAGCTGGCCATGCATTGCTCTGACTAGCTGCAAACTATGAAGTAACAAATGCATGCCCTCTATGAAGCTTTTTTTTCAGTGATGTTAAAAATAGTGCTGTTTTAGTTTGTTTCTTTATGTAAAGGAACAATCCACACCAATGTCCACAGGCAGAAAGAAAGACAAGGCAGGGACTGCCCCCTCTCCTGCATCCCGCAGACAGGGCAGGTAAACCTGTAGCGACATTGAAGAGCAGGAATACCATGACCAATGGCCTTCAGGGTGTAACAGTAGGACATGTGCCATGGTAGGTTCCCCAAGATCTACCTCAGCTGTAATGTACATTACAGTATGAAAAACAAAACCCTAAAATGACATTAGAGAATGATAGCTCAGAATTATAAAGGGCATTCATTACTATTTAAACTGTTTTGTTTTTTTTACTTATCTGCTTTATGTAGACACATCAAGATAGCAATGCTCTTTAGAAGGTGAAAAAGTGCGCAACCCCTGGGACACAGTCACCATTGCATAAAACTTTAAATTGTTAGGAGAGGAAAAGACTTGGCAAGAGATGAGAGTAAATGAACTCTGAAAGTCTGCAGATTCAGTGTTTGCACTTACATGGGTCTGTATCCAAGGTTCACAGTCTTTCTGGTAGCTATTCATCAAAACATTTACCCTGCCAAATGGGACTGCATTCATTAAATCTATGTTTAGTTTGTAAGTATCAGACTAGGCTGTTCAAATAAATAACCAACCAAATTGCTTCCCCTTTCCCCTTTGAATGCCATCTCCTGATACGTATGATGATGTAAGCCTTATTTACAGTGCAGTTTGGATGGGTGGGTGGGTGGAAGATATTGTGCCACTCGTCAGACAGCACTTGGGGAAGGTGTTCATCTACTTTGGCTCATGGAATGGGTTACATGCCACATATCAACAACTCAGTTTAAATGTGAGCTATTCCTGGGTATTTACTATGATTCTTAGCCATAATACATTTAAGGAAACATTCCCTTTCATGTCTTCTTTCAGGGGCAGTTCAGGGCAGTAATTAAACAGGCAGCACCTTTACTGAAGAACGAACCAGTGATTTTCAGAGTCTTTGTAACAATCTCTAGAAGGCTGGGTAGGTTTTATGCGGGGTACAGGAACAAATATACTGCAATAGTGACTTAGCACCTAAAAATCTAAACCAGACCAGCAGATTCAAAATGGACTTTAAGCATCTTAACCACATTCATAGATGAAACAAACTGGTTTTGGACACCAGCTCCTCATAAGTGGCTGTGAATTTCATGTGGTTTTTGATCAAATGGTTTCCGGTGGACACCTGCTTACCATTAATCCGGACATTGTGGTACCTTTCAGCTCAAATTTCTCCACTATCCACAGCACAGAATCACCACCACCAAAAAGAAAAAAAAAACACTAAAAGAAGAAACTTCAAGGGCCAGCGTTACTAAGAGAGAAATAACCTCTGTTCCAGCTAAAACATGGATGTGATCTCTAGAATAACTATCTTGGTAAATAAATAGTTGAATGATTTCCATGCAAAATATGTGTGGGTGGTCACATATGCCTCTCACCTATCTGTGTGCTAGAAACCACATATGGATTTCATTTAGTATTGCAGAAATACCTTTGTTGGGTATATCTTCATACCTTTATAGAAGAGGAATTTGGCTGGCTTGCTAAGATATCACTTGAACAATCTCCTGCACATTTAATAGAAATCAAACAGAACAACTGGAAGGTAGAACAGTTCTGAAGACTGTATAGTACAGGCTTCCTCAGCTTGGTGCCATCCAGATATTTTAGATTACATACCCCATCATCCCTGACAATTCCCCATGTTGTCTGGGGCTCCTGGGGACTGTAGTCCAACATTTGAAGGGCGCCCAGCATTTGGGAAAAGCTGGTATGGAGTGAGACACCAAAGCTGTTAACACTGCACTCATCCCAGTCCTTGGTCAGCCCTATTGGTTCATCTAACCAAGAATGGCACAATTCATGAAAAGTGGCCAGTAAGGATTCCCAGAGAGGCTGATATCCCCAACAGGTATTTCTTCAACATCATTAGCAGTTCACTTTCTTAAACCTTCAGGCAGGCCCCTAGGCTTATCCCCTCATGCAAAGCATCTCAGTCCTCCCCCTTTTGTGTCTGCTCATCAAATTAATGAAGCACATCTAGAGTGAAAGGTCTTGCAGTAGAACAGAGCAGCTTAACAGTGATTCAACACAATCCCCCTTTCTGCCTCCACCTCCTCCTCTTTGTTATAATATAAAGAAAGCACAACTTCCTCTCTTAAATGAGAAGGGGGAAGGGCAATAAGAGGAAGCTCAGCAATTCCCCGCAGAAGGAGATGTCTGTTTACTTTCTCTGACTGAGTATTTGCATATTAAGAATGCTCTGCTTCTTTGTGACCAAGGATTTACCAATGCCACTTTGTCTATTGAGCAAAGAATAACAGCTTCAGGTAGCGTTGGCTTTCCTCCTTCAACATTCATTTCAGTTCAATGAAACATGCTTATAAAAGAAAAAAAAGACTGTGGAGAGATGATTAAAGTGTGTGCATGCGCGCATGTCCACATGTGAATTTTGATGGTTCTTGCACAGATCTACTTTGACAAAGCATAGAAAGGATAACACAGCTCCATTAGGGATTTTCCATTCACTGATATCTGGAGAGGCAATTTCCACTTTTCAGGAGAAACACATAAACATCTCTCATCACATCACTGACCTAAATATAGACAATTACTTCAAGCCAAGGAGAGACTTGGGAAAAAGTCATGCTTCTCCATCTCCAAATGCTGTGGGGCTGCTGAAGCAGACTGGCAAAGAGAAGCAATAGATAACCAGTCATGTGAATGGAGAAAGTGAAATTCATGTTCTAGAATAATTGTTCTCATGGACCATTACTTTCTGTGCATGCGCACTCTCTCTTTCCCCTGCCCCCAAGTGAACTACTGTTTTTTTCACTAGAAGTCTCTGGGTGAAATTAACATGTAAAATCAATGTATAGCATTGGTTTATGATTCTTGATAGAGAATCAGTGCTTGTCTTGAACCTAAATGTTAAGGACCCTTTCAGAAAGTGTGTTCACACTGTCCATTCCAAGTCTTCATTTTCATAGGTCTCACAGATAAAATAAGAAGGGATTTTGTGTATTTGATGCAATTATTAAAAATATAGACTGATTTAAATTTTAGAGTGCACTCCTACATATGACTGCTCAGACATTAGCCCTATTGAATTTGGTCCCAGGTAACTCTGCATTGCAGCCTTAGTCAACTTCAATCTTCATCATGATGTTAATTAGTGTTGATATATTTGTGCAGCTATCTAGAAAATAGTAGTAGGTGTTACATGCTTTAAAAACAAATGAGAGATTGTGGTTTAGAGTGGTCTTTGATAAGCACACCTGTAAGCAAGGGAAATGAGTAGCATTTCACTGTGTGGTACTGTGCAACATAAAAAAGATATAAAATGAAATGCAAAATGCATACATGATAATGCTTTCACAGTCAGATCTGTTTGTCAGTGGTTCAGATGTAATGAGAATAGTGGTCCTTGTCATGTTTATTCGTTCTCTGTCCATCCAAGCCTCCCCCCCCTGCCCCACATAACCATCTAGTGGCCTTGTGACATGTGCTGGGTTAGGACAGAATGATTTGCCCAGTGCCACGCAATGATATCCACAGCTGAGCAGATTTGAACCTGGGAACCACTGTACCACACCATCTCTAGAAATAGTTGTGTAAAAGGAGACATTTTGGAAAATTTTACTAGGCAGGGATTAACAGATATGTTAGTGTAGGTCTTGCTGAGACTGTCAGGGGTTTTAAGATCATGCCATCCCATCTCTGCATGAGCTTGTGATTTTTTAAATAATCGATACAAAAATCTGTATGTCTTTTTGTGAACATTTCTAAATGCATACATTTTGTATGCATATACTGACAGGCAAAACATATTTGCGCACATTTGGAAGTGTATGCATTTTCTTTTCACATTTTTGAAATGTATGCATGTTGTTGAATGCCTTTTTTGGGAAGTGGAACACATCAAAAGTTTAGGGATATTCACACACATTTTGAGAAAGCAAACTCTTACCAAAGTTCAAGACAAACCAAATGAGAAATGGAAAGAAATAAAAATTAATAGATTTGTCAGTTCCTATTTCACATACCCCTTTCCCAGCTTCCACCAGGGCTGGGAAACATTAAAAAGACCAACACACTAGATATTTGCATACAGAATCTCCCTTAGCCTGAATGATTGAAATCTCAGGAAAACAACATTTGCACAAGCACCACAAAACTGCTTATTTAGACATCTGAAATGAGGCTTCAGGAATTTAAAATCTTAAATCACAGTATTTCCCGCAGTACAGGGTTTGGTCAATTTCAGGCTTATAAGATGTACTTTGGTTCTTTACTAGAACGCAGATGCCCACCAACTGAAGAACAGCAGAGTGCAATGGGGGCGTCACCAAATACAAAACTGGTGAATCAGGGAAGAAGCCATTTACTTGAAATATTCAAATACAAAAGAACAAATCTGCATTTGGATTAGTACAGATGACGGATTTAAGTCAACACTCTAAAACAGGACAGCAACCAAGTAACAACCAAATGATATCTGTATTTTAAAGCTGAAGAACACTTACACTGAAAAAGAAGTGACTAGAAGTTACAACAGGGGAAACATTTTTTTTAATCTATTTTACTTGCAAAGTTTAAACTGTGCTAATTCAGAAATGCATGGAGATAAACTGCATATCACCCCAAGATTTACTGGTAGGTTCTGACCTGCCTTCTGCCAACCCTGTTTTTCATGTGTGGGTGTTGCTACTAAAGCTTTTCTACAAAATATCGGTCCCATATTTTTCTGAAATAATCTATAAATATTTATGCAAAGTCACCTGAAAACAAGATCCCTGGAACATGGCCAATCATAGATCTGGGTGCTGGTTTCTTATACATTGCCATACCTTTCTTACCTTATTTTTTTTCTCCAGAAAATGCATGATTCAGACTGTATATGGCAAAGGAGGGACCTGTCTTTCTGTAACATATGACGTACCCTATGCTACCTATTTTCCGGGTATAGTGGACAGAATTTTTTAAAAAGAGGTTGCATACATATGCTTGGTACATCATAAAAATTGTCATTTGTACTGTCCTCCAGAATGCCATGTAATTGCCTGCTGTTAACAGAACAGCAAAATTCTTCTGAATTAATGTGCTAGAGAATGCTTATTAAAATACAGGTTTCCTTGTGTTTCCTAAGACAAGGACTAATCCTATTTTTTCAACACTGCTTTCTTGATTGCTCTGACAACAAGGAGACAACTTGTACCAAGCAGAGGTTATTTGTTTCATTAGCATTAGCTTACTGATTATAACTTCACAAAGCCTCCCTTTTAAAAGTAACATCACAAGACGTGTGTGGTGTATATGAGAAACTAAAGCCTAGGTACCAAAACAAGTGGAAGAAAAAACATTCTGTAGCCATTTTAAAGGGATTAACTTAAAATGACAGCCAAGTTACTTTAAAATATCACTGCTGTGTTAATTTGAAATGGTATTACCAAACCAATATGACTTATATTGTTCTTTATGTACAATTCAATTGGACCAGTGGGAAACAACCAGTGGGTTTAGCACCATATCCTATACTCTGCCAATTTTTGCTGGCCAGGATGTAAGGTATGGGCATGGATTTGCTCAGTCCGGTGCAATCCCCCCTTCTATTGCTCCAATGGGGGAAAGGATTACTTGCACCAGGTCCAGGACTGGTGTAGCTGAAGGACCCAAGTCAGGCCCATCTGGGTAATGGAGCAACTGTCGATCACTCGGCTCCTCTCAGCCCCAGTATTGCCTGTGGAACACCAGGGGTGGCAGCTTTCTGGGTGCTACTGTTGGCAGCAGGAATGGCAGGGGCACTACTGGTGGCAGCTTTCTGTCCACTCAGGTGCTGTAGGGTCTCTTGCCACAGTGCAGCTCCACCACTGGGTGGAGTCCTCTTCACCAGTGGGGAGGGCAGCAAGTTAGGATTCCCCTTTCACTCACTCATTGCATGTATATTCTGCCTTTTTCTAGAGAACGGAGCCAATGTACGCCACATATTTATATAAAAATTCAAAACTTTAAACAAAAACAGTAAAATAGTATATAAACAAACACTGGTCAGCAAAAGGGAAGTTTTCACAACCCTCCTAAACTGAACAGAGATTGAGACAAAGAGGACAGAACTGCAAGGGAATAAGTTCCACAGGGAAACAAGGCTCTTTGCTGCTGCTAGTACAAAAAGAGTATAAACCCACTAAAATATCTGAGAGACAGGATAAATTCATAGTAGAGAAGGTTGGTCTTTAGGTACACATGACCCAAGCTTTCAATGATTCAAAATAAGTCACTTAAAATTAGCACAAAAATGGAGATATTTAATCCAATGAGGATATTTAATCCCTAGAGCAGTATGATGTTTGTGACAAGAGCTGATTATTACGAGTCTGTTGCATTTCTTAGACCTTCTTGAAAGATAGCCTGTTTGGAAAGCAATGGAGAAGATCAGGTTTTCCACATTTGGTGAACTTCAGATGCTTTGGATTACAATTCCTATGAGACTGAGACAGTGTGGCTAGTGGACAGGGATGAGGGGATTTTTAGTCTCATGGATCTGGAGAACGCTGGGTGCAGCAGACCGCCAGAGTTTGAATGACAGGAACATGAATCACTTGAGTGTGAGCCCAAATGTTAAGAAGCAGTGCATGATGAGTAGAGAATCACTGCAAGAAAAACCTAACAGACTTACAGAAATGCTATTGAGTGAAGAGAGCAACTGGGTTGAGGAGAAGAACATTTACTTAGGCCAATTCTCTCTCACAATTATCTTGCAAACCTGCAAAGTAACTTGTATCTGTCCATGTGTCACTTTATGACCAAATACATTGAAAATTGTTGTGCATAATACTAATCCCCCATCCTTCACACACCTTCCCCTTTCTCAATTTCCCTACCTGCTTCTTTCCATTTTTGTCTCGCAAACTTTTATGTTGCAATTGTAAAATGGAAAAAAAATGCTTACTAACAACAATAATAATCTGCAACGAGTCAGTCCTCTCACTCCCAAAATGATACTTTGGAGATAGGAGATAAATTTCTACAAGCAGAAAAGTACCAGAAACCAGCACCTCCCCCTACCAAGACTAGTGTAAATCGTCTTGAGCTTCTTGAAGGAAAGGAGAGATAAAAATAATATATAATGTTGGGCCAAGGTTCTGCCTATGTGTTTCCTTCATGCTGCCAGGTGAAAGCAGCACATGGTTGTGAGCCCCCACCCAGCTGAGGCCCATTTACATTCCTGGCGTGTCCACTGCAGCCATCCCACATGGCTATTATATAGTGTGATTCTGGTCGAAATAGGAATACAAACAAGAAGACTCCGTAAGCAAATCGTTGCCCCTGGAACACATTACCAACTGAACCAAGGCAGGTGCTGCTGATGGAACACCGTTTGTATGTTTGTAGGTATTGCTAGCTCCATATTCACCCATCCGCACACTAAACCTTCCTAGAAATCAGCTGGATAGAAAATCTAGCAAATATATAAGCTGGAGCTGCCGTGCCATTTTCATAACACTTTTGTTTTATTTTTTCCTTTTTTGCCAGTTTCTAGCCTCATTTAAAAGATAAATAAAGGGTAACCCAAAATAATAGGAAGCAGTAAAAAACAAAGTAGCACAGGAATGTGAGAGATAACTGCGCACCACAAAATACACAAGACTCTAGGGACTTATGTTCAGCTTCAGACTGTGCTACAAGGGAAAGCAAAGAAAACAGTGCATGGTTCTCATGTGGGGCTTTCTCAGAATTTATTCTAAAACAGTATTTGAATTTCTCGCATGGATCAGACTAGTGGTGAAGCACCTTGCACTAGATGTCTGTAAAGGTATACCCTCTCCTCACATATATATGAAAATTTTTTACTGCTGCTTTATGTAGTGAACGTGTGAAAACAAGCATGTGACTGACCTATTGTCATGAGCAGGTCACCTCCCTCTTTCCCGCTCCTTATCAAAACTCAAAATGAACCCTTAGAACCATAGCTCTTTAGTAAAACTTGCCTGGTTTCAGGGCAGTATAAATCAAAGAAGCCTACTACTAGAGTGATTGGATACGTCCATGTGAAGAGCTGAATCTACACTGAAACTGCCCCTCTGTCCCTCCCTCTTGGTAAAGCTTCTGACTCCACCTTCTGGGAGGCTATTGCTTCCTGAAGACTAGACCAAGGGGTTGCCTGAGACCTTGAAATTGGGCAGCTCACTTCTCCCACTACTGCCTGACTGGGTTGAGGAGTCCTTGCATCTGCCCCCCGGCCCGACCACTGTAAAAAAGAACCCTTCCACTCTTTCCAAAGCAGGCAGATTCTCACGCTCTCTCTGAGAAACTTTAAATCAGTCGACTCCTCCATCTTGCTTCTCTGCCTCCTCCTCAGAATCAGGTGAATCTATCTGAACAGCCTGTAATGACTGAGAGACAGGCTCCCTCTCTTTACCCATCACCTCCTGAGCAATATAAAATCATAAACCAATGAGTATTGTAAGAAAGAAAGCATACACATGTCCACATGCATTTAAAAAGCTATGCAGGTTAATGCAGAAAGAAAATGGGCTTCTAAATGAACACATCAAAACCAACACAGACGGGCCAACTTTGCAAGCCAAAATAGTGAACAAACTGATGTACTCACACTCACTACTTGATTGTTATTGCTTGGCTCCTCCTGCAAGTGAGAGGGGCTTAAGAAACAGTCGACCTTGAGAAACATCTGTGACTTTTTTGTGGTGATGCTCTTAGTTGATAAGCATGACTTATTCTTGGCTTATGATTCTAACTAATCCAAGCAGAGACAAGGCAGAGTTCCCAGTTCACACATCACATTAAACCAACCATGGATGGAATGCCCATGGCTTGTCAAACAGCTCTCCTTTGCAGTGGGAACAATAAGCTTCAGCTCCTGACTGATTCACAGCATAAGCTCTGATTCTTTAGAATTCTGCCTTATTTTGACATGCAAATGCAGTTTTTTGATCCATCCATGTGTGTGCGTGCGCATGTGTGTGTTTTACTGGGGGTGGAGAGAGACTCAGGTAAAATCTCGTGGTAAACAGCCCCATGTTATTGAAACATGATATGAAGCATGATACTAAAAGCATGCTCATATTTTTATCTATGCAAAGTATGGGATTGTAATGATTTCTAATTGGTAACAAAAATGTTCTCTTGCAACACAGTAAAGAATTACTCCTCTTCGTAACCTCAGAACGGTCAAGCCACCCCACCTGAAATGTACCACTTTCTATTTCCCTCTCCCCTCAGAATGGCCTAATGGTATATTAGTAAAACAGGTGGAATTTGAGTTTTGATAACAAAGCAGTCTTCATGCTCTAGCCCAGTGATGGAGAACCTTTTAGAGACTGAGTTCCCAAACTGTAAACCAAAATCCACTTATTTATCGCAAAGTGCCAACACTACAATAAAACCTGAAAACTGAGGTTTTAGTTTAGAAAACACAACTCACAGCAGTCCAAAAAAATATATACATATCCTTGGCAGCACACTGACCAGCCATGCAAAAGCTCAGATGAGTCACGGCAAATGAGTTGTGGCTTGTGACATCATCGC
Organism: Varanus komodoensis; assembly: GCF_004798865.1. Classification (NCBI taxonomy): domain Eukaryota; kingdom Metazoa; phylum Chordata; class Lepidosauria; order Squamata; family Varanidae; genus Varanus; species Varanus komodoensis. The sequence goes on from NW_025335589.1 coordinate 4,147,285, forward strand.
CTGGTGCCATTACTCCTTTCCGAGCATGCACATGAACCCCTCTGTGCGCTGTTATCCGATGTTTGGCTGCTGGGGCAATGCTGGGGCGACTTGGCTTGCATGCTGACAGAGAGGACTCTGCATGCCTGCTGTGGCACATGTGTCATAGGTTCATCACCACTCCCCTAACCCTAATATAGGGCGAAAGTTCTATTGAAAAGAGGCCGATTTTGTAAGTCTTCCTTGAGTAGCTGTTTCTGCACAGCTCATCATTTCTGCCCATCCTAAACACATTCCAACCATCAAAATCATTCCAGGACACCTCATTTTCCTAACCCTAACCCAGTGATGGTGAAGCCTTTAGAGACCGAGTGTCGAAACTGCAAACCAAAACCCACTTATTTAACACAAAGTGTCAACACTACAATAAAACTGAGGTTTTAGTTTAGAGAAAACAACTCACAGCCAGTCCAAGCAAATATCCTTGGCAGCGCACTGACTGGCCATGCGGCTACTGAATCGCGGCTTGTGACATCATCATCTGGTGCTGCTTCGCATTTCCAAGTATGCGCATGGCCCCTATGAGCACTGTTTTCTGATGCTTGGCTGCTTGGGCAATGCTGGGGCGATTTGACTCGCATGCCAAGAGAGAGGGATCTGCGTGCCTGCTGTGACACGTGTGCCATAGGTTCGCCACCACTGCTCTAGCCTCTGATGAGATCTGGGCCCACAGCCACAAGTTAGCTCAGTATGAATACATGAAATTTTCCCTTTGAAACTCTTCAGAATCATTTCAGTTTGCTTGCCAAGAAGTTTGGCAAGTTGTATAAATTGTGCCTTTGTCTCTAGCAAAGATGGTAAAAAGCAGTTAGAGAGTTAACCAAGTTATTTCACAAAGCCAGAATACTTCACAGATAACCTAACTATTCTCCTATAAAAGAAGGTGCAGTTTTTCTATACACTTAGCAGCAAAGCAGATGCTACCTACTAAAATTTCGCTTACAAGATGCTATTCATAAGAGAACGGCTTACCTTTGCTTTCTGCTATGAACCATATCTACTTGCCAATGGAGTAGTAACTTTACTAAACATGTCTGTAATCCTACTCATTCTTAGTTGGAAGTCGATCCCACTGAAATGAGTGCGAATGACATTCAAGTATACATGCTTAGGATTTAGATGCAAGAGACTCAATCTGTTGTGGTTGTTGTTGCAGTTGTTTCCCTGAATATTTCAACACCTAAGCTAGGCTAGTGCATTACTGAGTACATGTGTCTGCACATACTATTGCTTCCTCTTCCTTAAATATGGAATCTACATAACCTCCCCTCCACACACTTTTTTCTTGCTGAAGGATATTCAGAGCTTTGGCCTGGAACTACGTAAGTTTCAATCTGACTGGTTCTATACTATCTGAATAATGTTCATGAGAGGATGATGGCTTGTGGAAAGATATAGGTGTGTGTGAGTGCATGTGAGTGTGTGTATGTAATCTCAGCTGGATCCTGGTTGTCTTAACCAAACTCATCTTCTATCTGGATATGAACATGTGGTCAAGCACTGGTAGCTAATATAAGGATGATAATCAGCTCCACCTATTATGCTGTGGTCAAAGTAACCTCAGGCCTTGGCTTAACTATGGGCTACAAGAGGCAAATAACCTGGCATGAAGCTTCTCCTTCCACGATCTTTGTGGGGATTAGAGCATCCTTCACATACATTTTTTTTTCTCCCTGGGGGTTTCCCTCTGCGCCTTTCTGAATAGTTCTATATATTCCATTATACAACATGAAAAGGCGCTGTAGTATACAACAAAACTGCAAAAATACTGTAGTCCTCATTTAAAACATACCAGAGTGTTCTCACTCCAAAACAAGCCACAAAAAGGCTGGAACAGCCTGCAAACTTCCTTGAGTGAGGGATCATAAGTGCACAATAAATGCCTTGTGTAGAAAAGCCTTGTGAGAAGCACATTAGCTCAATTAGATCAGCCAATCTGTGACACTTCCACTAGTTTCTCTGATCTGCAATTGTTCTGACAACTGCTCTCAATAGCAGAAGGATCAAAAACCACATGTGCAAACCATCCCACAAACAGGTTTCATCTTGACTGTACCTGTTTCTGTGTCACTGCTTTCTGGCAAGCCCCCATCCCATCTCAGACTTGAGCTATAAATACTGATTTGTTGGTAGAACAGGAATATAGCTATTTTATGTTCAGCTTCAAAATATTGGTCCAGACATCACAACAGTAATTTACAATTTTACTCTCATATTATCAAGCACCAAGTGATACTCGAAACCACAAATTATCTTTTAAAGGGTAGGTGTCATCTTTCACACTTTGAATTATTCCATTGATGAACGCAGGTTCTGCTGGCTAGTACTCCTAAATCATCTGTGGCCTTGCAGCAGGAGAGAAGGCTAGGAGAAAAGAGGAAAACATAACAGCAACCACTTCATGTGAGAGTTAAGCCCTTGGCTGAGAAACAGAGAGGAGGGAGGCGGGGGGAGCTGCAAGGAATAGCTCCAAGCAGTCGGCAGGTCACACACACAGAGTGTGCTACAGCAAACTCAGTTTACAAAGAGACATCTGTTCCATTACTTCGATGCATTGTGGCTAATTACATCCTGGCCCGTCTGTGAAATGACAGCCACTTATTCTCCAGTGATCCGTAAAATCTGTACATGTTCAATTTGGGGAGTGGGGAGCCAGAAGAGCATAGGGTAGTAGGGGGACAAGGGAGTGGAGAAAGAGAAGGAAAAGGCAAAGAGACGCTCCAAGAAAACATCTGATGCTTCTCCTACCAGTTCAGTGCCAAAACAAAATCAGCAGCTGGTAAAAGAAAGAGAGCCACCTCTATGCACAAAAGCCCTGACAAAGGACTGCCATTTTGAAACAAGTCTCCAGTGTCAGCTTCAGCCAGAGACTTTTTGTTCTTTGCATCCAGAAATAGACCCAGCAAAAAATCTATGCCAAACATGCATTGATTTGCGATAAGAGTCCTGTTTAAACCCCTATTCTATTCACTTGTTTTTAAAGTAGGTATTTTGCTCCATGAATTTCTTTAAGAATGGGATAAATGAACAGATAAACAAGTTAACATGTATAGACATTTCTTTCTTAAAACTCCACTTTGTGTTACTTTTTAACTTTTATTTCCAGTGTTGTGTTTACAAAAATCTATATGGGCTAGAATCATGTCTGCTCAGGGTATTTTGTTCAGGCCAACTTAGTACATCTGATCTACACAAATGATGTGCGAATTTCTCCAGACTTAGCCAGTACTCCATAAGGAAGACTCAGCGAATGGTAGGTGTCATCAGCATATCAGTCATAATCCAGAAGTCATATAAATCAAGATTTTCCAAATTCTGTGCAACCTGGTGACTCTTTTTGTTGGTATCATTTCCCATATTTCCTGTACAGCAAATATGTACTGAAATAGCACTCTGGTTAGATATTATTATTTTTGTGCAACTTAAAATGTACTAGGTGTGGCATTGACATTAAAAATAACTAATCCTTTTAAATTGAGTCAAAAGTCTAAGATGGCTGGCAGGAAGGGAGTGTGAAGTGAAATAGCCTGGACAATATGGACCAATAAGATGTCTTATTTATTTTAACATAGTTATGTAAGATCTATAAAACAAGCATTCCTGACTTTGGACATTCTGAGTCTGCAACTCCATGGGCATGCCATCAGTATAATCAGGGCTCAATGCATTGTGCAGAAATTCAAAACCAGTAATAAAGTGATGCAAATTTTGCACCCTGGATAAAAATACACTAATAAAGCAAATGTGGGTGCAGCTTGTTTTGTATATTTTATTCTACTTCTGTAGGCATACCATGTGGCAAAAAGCTAATTAGGGAAATGCTAAAAATCCTCCCCAGTTCTTCTCTGGCTTTACTTTGCTGGATGATAAGTTCTGTGTCCTCAGAACACACTATGAGGTTTCATATGGTTTGCTCGGAAGTACAGAAAACCCATAGCACTTAGCCATGGTTTGAACCCTGGTCCTGGCAAGTCATCAAAAGTATTGTGTAACTTTCAGCAAGGTTGCTTCCAGACTGTTAAGTTTTTAACAGTTTCCAATCAGTGTTCTTCTGCATGAACTACATATGGAATTGTAAAAGACTTTGCATACTTTGCCAAGTAAGCTGCTTCTATGTGTGTTCACCCTGCAAAGTTCCAACTTACAGGGCATTCCACAACCACGTGGAAGGGGGAAAGCAATGCACCCGGGCATATGTACTTGTTTATCAGTGTGTTTGTTTTTGTTTATGCTAAGATGATATTTATTCATTTGTCGTATTTATACGGCTACCCATCAGCCTCTTTTCACTGGGCGACTTATGATAAACAAGAATAAAATAGTGCAGCTTTGTACAATAACAGAAAATGGCATTTTTAAAAACAGTTAAGAAAAATAAGAATGCTAAAATGGTGCTGACTAGAAAAGTAGTAGTAAATGAGTGCCAGAGCAAGGTGGTCTAGGAAACACATGAAGTGTAAGTAATCATGTCAGTACCATGGCTTTTCCAAAAAGACAGAAAAGCAGTACTAAAGTGAGTGAAACCTACAGAAAATGCTTTAAAGTTGGATTCCAAAAGGAGAGCAAAGGAAAAGGATCTGATAATAATGTCATATGAATACAAGTAGTCACTTTCTTGCAGGTTTTTGTCTATGTAGCTCATTATTATGTAGTATAATTACCAGAAGCCCTCCAGGTTTTAAGCATTCATCTTCTGAACCACCTTACCCAGTCCTTTTTAACAAGAGAGGCCAGGGACCACACCTGAGATTCTCTCCAGACAACATGTGCTCTACCACTAAGCTGTACCCCATAAAAAGTTAAGAAGAGTGGCAATTCTAGAGTAAAAACCTAGTGTGGCTGCATCCAGTCTCTGATAGTTTAAAGGCTATTATGTAATCATAGCACTTAATTGCTAGGAGGAAAAGCAAATTACCAGCAGGTTTGCTGTCAGCTACTGGCACATATCTATTTCATAACAACAGCATTGGCAAATGTTTGCAGAGCCTGTGTCCTCAAATGCCACCCAAATACAGCCTTAATGTTTGCTGGAAGCAGAGAGCTTGCCAAAAAATCTTGCAGCATTGCTGAACACAAGACTTAAGGGTAAATGGTTGAACTCTATTGGATGCCTATGCTAGAACCCAGTTCCCTAAAGCTGGAAAGTTGCAATTAAAAAAGAAAGATACTAAAGGGTGAGAGAGAGGGCAAAGGGGAATTTTAGAAGAAGATCACAGCAAAGTCACTGGGCAAGGCAGCACTGCTAGCATTAGCTGTGAACTAATATGAAGCACAACCCAAGCAAATATCCTGTTTCCTTATAAGGGCACTTCATGTTCAGAAATAAATTCCTCATGTACAGAATGCAGTCGCATTGAACTTCACAGTTACATCACTAGTCAGCTCAAGGCCTCATTTGCTCCATGATCTGCTCCTATCAATGGGTCAATGAAGCAAACAGAAGAGACAAGAGATGATGCCCTAGGCCTTATTGACAAATTAAGACTTTAAAAAAATAACTTCATCTGGGTACTGTCCACCCAAGAGTTCTTAAAGATCACAAATGTGAACTCAGTGACCTTTTGACAGAAATATGAATATTGCCTCCGTATCTGAGAATTAGGATGTGGCTAATGCAACATTTTTTAAGGGGACTGAACAGGAATAAGGAAATTCTAGGCTAGTTAGCTTAACATTTGTTTTCTGGAAAATTGATGGAAGCACTTTAAACATTTACACATTTCAAGTATGTAGAAATGAGTAAGTCCTGCTGAAGAAGGACCAACATGACTTCTCAAAGGTTAAGTCCTATCTTCCTAATCCTTTAGTGTTTTTGAGTGTCAAGAAGTATAGGAAAAAGATTGAGCAAGTAGCTAGATTAGATTAGTATTTAGATGTCCAAAAAGCTTTTGATGAAATCCTTCATCAAAAGTGCCTAAACTTGGGAGGCATGTGATAAAACCAGGTACCTTTTTAAAAAAGATAATAAGAATGATGAAGAGTTCTTCTAATAGAGGGATGTAAGAAATGATGTCCTCAAGAATCTGCATTTGGGCCTGAGCTTTTAACTTGATCAATAATGATCTGAAGTGAGAGATGGCAATAATGTGGCCAAGTTAGAATACAACACAAAATTGTTTGAGGTCATTAAAGGAAGTGTCAAAAAGAGCTCTCCAAACTGGGAGAATGAGCAACAAAATGGAAAATTGTAAATGGCTCATTATACGCAAATATGGTGCACACTGTGACAAAAGGGACAAACACTAGGGTCAAAATTCCTAAATGAATTTATAGATTGAGTTTAAAGTGTATATTGAGTATAAAGTATGCACTGAGGTGGCTGCGACTTACCAGAAAGGAGAACTTGGGTTCATGATTCACTGAAAACAACCATCCTCTATGTAGCAGTTGTGAAAAGTTGAATTTTATGCCACTACTGTAATGTCTGTATACCAGTTTATAGTGAGAACCCTGTGAACAATTCCAATGACTTTAACCCAAGGAAGGATATTGTACAGCTAGGAAAGGTACGAAAAATAGCAACCAACATTTAGTTTAGTTGTACCAAACAGTTTAAAAAAATCATGGAGACATGACAGATGTGTATAAACTTATGAACAGTGTAGTGAAAGTAGATTGTGGTAAGATTTTCTTCTTTTCTCATCATGCTAGAACATGGGTCAGACTATGAAGCTGAATGGTGATTCAGAAAAGTGCTCCACACAATTCTTAATCAGAGAATGAAATTCACTTGTTTGTCACCAATTTAAGGGATTAGACAAAAGGGGATCAAACAAATTCATGACAGGCAGATCTAGCAATGTGAGTACTATTCATGATGCTAAAACTCTAGAATCAGAGTTAGCTTGCCACTGAATATCAGTTGCTATGCAAAAACCACAGGAAAGGGCTATTGCCTTCACATCCTGCTTGCAGGCTTCTTCCCGAGGGTACTCCTTGGCCACAGGATTGTAACTAACAAGCCCTTAGTCTGATCCAGCAGGGCTCTTATATTCTTGGGAGAAGCATGGATACTTTCGCTATCAAAACAGATAATGTTAAGTATCTGATGCAGTGAAGCAGAGTCCAGCAAAACATTACTTTTTTCAGTTTTACTCTAGTTATAAGTGCAGGCAGATCATTATCTTGTAACAGAAACTGAAGGTGTGAGTCCACGAGCCACAGTGGACTCAGAGCAAGGGGCAGGATAGAAGCGTTAAAACTAGGATCCCTCATGCTTACACTGGAGCAAACGGAGTCTGATGCTCCATATTAAAGCAATATCTGATCTGGCCTAAAATTTCCTAGTCCTGTTTAGATTGAAATGTCCAACATACTTTATGGAAAGAGTTTAAGGAATCAGCTGTTGGGTTTGTGGCATGATCTCCAAGAGCTTTGATCTCCAATCCTAAAGAGATCCCTTGTCAATTCTAGTTACCAGGCACTATTTTCCCCCTCCACCCACTCACCTCCAAAAAAAAACAGAATTGGTCTGGAAGATGCCAACTACCTATTCCTAGAACAGAGGTAAATTCCAATCTCAATAAAAAAGGGGGTGGGGGGATGCACACAACAAACTGGTGATGCTGGTTTTAAGACCCAGAAAGAGTTCAGTGTGTGGTAAAGCACTTTTATGATCGTTTACATCAATGTATGCCATTTTCAGTTTATTGCTGGACCATTTCTTATGCTACTTTTTCTACAAAGAGATAAAGATGTGTGTATTAGCCATCCCTAATTAGTGCAACAATGGAAACCACACCCACATTATCCTTGATATGCTATAGTATGCACCTTTATTGCTCCACAAAAATTGATTTCTATTTAAGACAAAGTCACATGCAAAGCGACCCTCACTCAGCTTAGATGCCGCAATGCTTCCATGAATAGGTTAATATCTATATATTAGTTCAAAGTACCAATTCCTTGGAAGCCAAGAACATTGGCAGCTAGTTATTCAGAAACCTCTGGTGTATATTAGCTGAGGCCTTCAGGAAGCTCAGCAGTCCCTTAACTTCAGCCCTCCCAACTGGCTGCAATTAGCAAAGCTTGCTCTGAAGAAGCCAAAGTCATTAGCTAGCATGGAGAGTTAATCGCCTGTCCACCCATACAAAAGGGAGGATCCCTGTAGGAGGAAGGGTTGGTGGCAGAAATCACTCTGGAGACCGTCTCTATGCGCTAAGTAGTAGCCTATGAATAAATCCAGCATCAAATCCCAAGCTTCAAACCCTAAGAAACATAAATAGTCAAATTGTGCAAGCACACACACACTTTCCTTCCAAATATGAGGTTTGAAACAGGCTGCTCTCTGCCATTGTTCCCATTAACCCCTCCATGGCCAAACAGCAACCTTGCTCTGCTGGAGAGTACATTTTGTTGTCCCCACAGTACATTATTTGTTGAAATAAATATGGAAATAAGGCTGAGCAAGACAGCTAGACTGAAATAAATTCATCACTCACAGGCTCTCAAGGGAAGAAAACTGTGCATTTCCCCCTAAATGATTATTTCTGAAGCACTGAAGGAATGGCTATATCACTAATGAGGCCAGTGCTCCATGACTGCTGATTATAAATGACCTAAAAAGAGACAGGGAGGGGCACGGGGGGGAGAGAGAGTGGATAACAAGGGGAATGGGTGGGGAATGGGTGAAGAACCAATTGTTCACCTCAATGATCTAGAAAGATTTTGCCTGATTCCTCAGCAGGATGAGGGCAACTGTGGTTCATGGCAGATTCTGAGCAAACCAAAGGACTGAGTTCAAGTACTATCCTCCAAAAGCAAGAAAACAACCATATAAGATGGTTTGCACAATTGAGACAAGCCACCATGGTTTACATAAGCCAGAACAGATTGTTTAAATTGGTGGTGTATGCTGGGCATACCTATGAAAACAACCCTAAAATAGCCCCTGGCCTGTTACTGGGTTATTTTGAGAGTTGCTTCCTCATCAAACAAGCCATACTGCCCAGGTTCAGACAACTGCATCTGTGCAAGGAATTAGATTAATGGCACCTAGCACGTAATGGCACAAGTTGATTTGAGCAAGCTACAGAGGTTATAGGCATATAAAGGCAAGAACCACCACCAAATACCTAAGCTGTGGCTCACAGCCTTGGTATTTCCTTTGGCACTTGGGCAGTACCACTGTAGACAGTACATAGAGAGAAGGGGAAAATGAAACATGTGGCTGCCATTTTCCATGTGATCTGCAAGAAAATGTTGCCATGTGGGTATCTTCATTCAGTACTTCAGTTGGTGAGTCATGCCCACCTCCAGGATACTCCATTCCATTTTCACCCAACAGTCTATGCACATTTCTAGCCAATGTGTATGCTCAATCCACATTGGGATCTCTGGTGGAGGGACAACCTTGGAGGCAGAATTGGCATAATGTTTGTATTCCTGCAAGACTTCTACCTACTGATACCTCCTGTTCCATTTTGACCACATAAGCAAAGGTACTTCCCTTGGAACATCAAAAATAGAGAGAGAAGGCTAATGTAACATTAGCAGATCTAGTGTGCCATCCAATGTAGCTACCCATAGCCCGCTGAATGCAGAGGATTACGGGCATCCAATCAATGGCAGTAGGAATGCAGAGGCAAGGACTGCCTCCACGCTTCCCCAGCCTTCTAAAAGATTTGAATGGGAAAGTTTGTCTGTTGGCAGATATTTTACCCCTGCTTGTGAAGAGAAAAGGCTGAGGCACCATCAGGATTCCTTGCATCCCAGCAGAGCCTTACTCCTTCCCTCCCTGTCCCTGGAATCCCCCCCCCCCCACACACACACACCCTGCCTGCCACACTGGCTTAATAGCAGTTGAAACTTTGGCACTGTAGACTGTACAAAAAGAACCACACTAGCTGGAGGGGCAGCAGGAATCCCAGCTCCAATCTTGGAGCACTTTTCCTACACCATCTAGCAGCCACAGGGTTGTGCCCTAAGTAAGATGATCTTTTTATTACACAATCTTTATCAATTGGCCAGAGCAATCTCCCAAAACAGGTAGTCCAAAGACTGGACTCTACAATTTTGAAGACCTTCACTGACATTCTCACCAACCATGCTTCAGAGGGGAGTAAGACATACAAGAGATCCTACCTTGCTGGCCTTAGTGGATAGACAAGGGAGGAAACATTTCTTCAGATATCCTGGTCCCCAGCCATTTAAAGGTTATAACCAGAAACTTGCAATTAATATAAAAAGGGAGCTGCAACACTCCCTAAAACCTGGCACTGCTCAAAATCTTTGCTGCTGCATTTTGTACTAAGTGTTTAAATACATGTGTGCATGAGTGCACATCTGATGTGTATGTGTGTGATGCAGAAACCTCTGAATTATACTGGGTATAATGTGTTTTAAAAGGGCTAGGGTATGCAAGCAGGCTTGCACGGAAACAGACAAAGGCACTGTGACATATTTCAGATGGATTACAGTCATGCTTCAGAAAGCAAGTGGTTCCCTAATGCTCATTGAAGACCATCCCCGTTCTCTGCCCTACTGAATCTAACAATGTCTTCTCTAAACAACCTCATGGGACTCCAGGAAGGCCATTTCTTGTCTGTCAAAACTGCTCTACTTGTCATCTGATTTATGGTTACAGAATGGCATATGAAACGATCTGAGGCTCAATGGCAGGGGTCTAAATTTAATGTATGCTGAATTTCAGGCTACTGTTTGCTCAATTTCAGTTTATCACGTCAGCTGCAAACCATACTAGTTATTGTAAACTTAATGACAGGTTCTGGATTATATCCACTGATTGCTAGAAGAGCAATACTGGTAAACTACCAAGAAACCAATATCAAACCGGTAGTATCAACAGTTACTCACTTCTGGACACTGAATTAATTTAAAGACCTAACTTTAGAAAAGATAAAAGAGGAGACAGATACCTTGTTTTTTAAATATATTTCTAGGCAAAAGTGTAGAGAAGTGAAAGAGTAGTAATTCTTTGACAGGGACATTATCTATAATTAAGATGTAATTAAGTATCCACTATTATATAGTAGTTTTAAAAATCATTGCAGAAAAACTATTTTTGATATAATATTTCAAAATAACTGCTAGAGCAGAATGAGAATTTTCCCTCAGTCTGCCTGCAGAGAAAACATTATTTCCATTTTTACTAAAACATCCAAAAGCTATGTAAGGTGCATTGGGTTCCTCACAAGAGGAAACACAGCAGGATATAATGCATCATCATCATCATCATCATCATCATCATCATCATCATCATCGGGGTGGGTACCGCTCAGCTGAATGAGAAATATGTCCTTGATTTACTTGAACCTTACCAAAAGACACAGGCCATATATGTTATCTTAAATACTCAGCCCCAATTGATTGAATGCTGTATCAGAGCAACACTTTTAGAAGGAGACAATTCAGTGAAAGCTAAGCATCAAAAAGGGCCATTGACTTCAATGGGAAAATTGTTAGTTTAACATTCTCACTAAAATTAGTGGAACTTAAATGTGTTTAGTTTTATTTAGTGCTGTGTTTTAACATTTAAATCATAAATCCTACAAATATATCTTAGTGAATTATGTTAAGTTACCTGTCCAAAGATAAATCTTATATATAGAAGTGGAGAAACTTTCTGTGAAAGGATTTTTTTTTACTCCTGTGTGGCGGTTCATCTGGGTCTCTACCCCAAAAATTTTAATTCAAATACAAGAGAAAACTGTTTTAGATGAACTCCATACTGCATATAATTACCTAGAAATTGCATTGCAGAGTGTTGTTGGAATGGTGGTTGAACTAAAGAGTTTTTAAAATATGTGGTGACCACATTACAAAGCCACCAGCCCTTTAGACCTACTGATGATTATTCTCAATTATGTTAAAGAAATGATTATTCCTAATTATATTAAATATTGCACTCTGTACAATACTGAGTTGAAGATATTGTTTCATTCAGTTTTAGGGAGCAAATTCTGATCTGATTAAGAAGCTGGCTGGAACGAGAGAGTCATACAACTCAACGTGCATTTATAGCAATGCGTAGCTGAAGGTGAGGCATCTAGAGCAATCTCTGTTTGCTGTGTGGGTGCAGATGGATCAAGCTGCCCATTCCAATCTACTTTATTGTGCAGATGGGCACATGCATCATTATCTACTCTCTGAGAGTTGGTGACTATAGCTGGATTGGGACCTAGAACTCTACATCCAATGGAATAATAGGACATTCTGGAAGACTGTAATAATGCTCAAGATAATAATGCTCAAACATATCAGAAAGCAAAGTAGGAGAAAGACTTAAAAAAACAAACCCTGGTTACTCTTTTTACTTATCTTAAAGATCTAATATTTGGGGTGATTTTTTTCTTTTCTTATTACTAATCTCCTGTTACATGAAAACATAAATTTTGCAGTGAGCTATCAGAAGCATCTCATTGACTCATCCTAATCCCTTGGTCTGTCTCAATAGCTTTTCAGGGGAAAGAAAAATAAGAGCCATGGGGTGAGCTGCACAGAAACAAGAGGTTGAAATTGGTGCACTGTGCTATGTCAGTTCCCCTCCCCCTTGCTTAGAGCAGCGTGTATAAAGACCAGATGCTCTATCAGTATCATTTCTGGAGTACTCTAATGAATCTGACCCCAGGCTGTGGCTTTAAAGGAGTGTGGTGGTGTGTCAATGTAAACAGCTAAAACTAGTGTCATGTCAAGTGGTAACAAGGCCATTGCCATTTTTACAAGCATTGTGCACTTAGCAGATAAAAACAAGCAACCTATTGCTGCTCTCTGCAAGCCTCTACTTATCAACAGCAAGAAACAACGTCTTACACGATCACTGTTACTTGGGGTCCAGTGAGAGAAAGTCTTCTTTCCTGCCAGCTTAATAACCACTTTCTAGTAACTGCTAAGGACTTTCTGGGTAACAACAACAACATTATCTCTGTATAGTGCTTAATGGCAAGCTGACATCAAGTGGTGGGGTCGGGTGGTGGAATCCTCAAGAAGTAAGTTTGCTGAGAGTGAAGGCACTGCAAGAGTAAGGACTGCCAGACACCTGGGGGTGCAAACATGGTTTGAAACTTTCTTTGTTTCTGAATGATGAGAAGCAAAGAAAATTACTGATCACCTTGCTTTAGTCATTGCTTGAACAATTCTAGAATATATTCTTCTTAGACCATTTGTGAGTCAAGTTATCACATTAAACATATACATTTCATCATTTTCTCCTTTCCATAGGACCACCTATGAGATGAAATGGTGGTGAAATGAAATGTTTTCCATCAGCAGGTAAGGGAAAGAGAAGTGGAAAGGAACGTAATTATAGGTGTGAACAGGAAGGGCTGAGAATGCAGGACATGTAACCAGTTCAGAGTAATGGAAGAATAGCCTTGTAGGGTACCCTGGAAAGCCACCACAAGACTAGTCAGGAAACATATTTTAAAGCAATCAGATCAAAATAACCTACAAGCACAACCTATCAGGATACAACTTGAGAAACAAAGCCACTCCCTGCACAGTCAGCTGGGTTGTACAGCGCAGAGCTAGGAAAACTTGAATATTGTGAATGCACTTCACTTGCAGCTAAAAAGGACACAACAGTGCAGTCTGTATGGTCCATGTCAGTTGTGTAAAAGGATGATCAATAAGCAGCAAGTATTCAGTACTGTACTTGCGCCTTGAAATAGCATATTCTGTCCTCTCTGCACTATGCAGGCCATGGGCCTGTTCTTAAGTGAGTTGCCTTGAGCCACAAATATATGAAAATCCTATCCGTTGCATATAATGCCCCACACTTAAAAGAAATCTGACTGGCAGACACTATTATGAAACCACAGGAAAATACATTTTCAGATACTTTTAGGCATAGCAGTTCAGAACCCATTTATGTGTAACAGCAATAAATGCCAGAAAATGTGCAAGTCAGTGAAAGACATATCTTTCTGAACCCCTTTTAATGTATGGACCCCTATAAGTCTGAAACAACTATGAATTTTTAATAACCATTGAGAAGTGGGGAGCAGGATTAATTTACGAAAGTATGCTCACACACCCTGTTTTTGTGCTTCTGCATTATGTCCAAAGTAGGGATTTGCAAATCTCCCTTGTGGTGAGATGCTTATGCTGTCTTGGCATCTGGATCTCACTCATTCCCCTACGGAGGTGATACTCAAGCCTGCACTCTGAGCACTGCACAGAAACATGAAAAAAGGACGTGCAAGTTCATTCACGCTTCCTGTTTCTCCTGCCTGTCAAATATCCAAAGCCATTTATGGAGGTCCCTCACTATGATCATAGTTATAGATTCTCAAGTAACAGTGTTAGATAATGCTCAATTAATGCACCACACCTCTCCTTTATTAAAAATACACGTTTCAAAAAAAAAAATTAAAGCAGCTGTACAATAGGAGGAGTAAATGTCCCCACCTAGCTGCTTAGTATGGACACTTTGGGGCATGTTCACCTCATCAAGCAGTTCCCATTAGCATTAATAACAATTACATGCATGCGTAAAGAGCCACATATACTCCTTGTTAAGAATCTCTGAGTGACACTTCCACTGATATAAAAGAGCAGGTTAGCCTATTTGGAACCATTATTGGTCTATCTGGTTAAAAATTCATGTGCAAAAGTTGTGTCCAATTAGACACACAGATGACACCCTCTCTGTTCTTACCATAACAGCAATAATCCAGACATGGGTATATATGATCAATGAAGGAACTGCTAAATTAAAATTTCACCATAAAAATAAACATTTATAAAGGTGATGTGGATGCATCAGATTGCATTTGGAAATATTTACAAACGTTTCATAACACTACAAACTACATAATACCTTTCATAATGGACCCGCTTCCCTCTTCTCTCTCCTCCCTCTGGTACACTGTGTCCATCCTTTCTACTGAAACCCATCCTGGCCACTTGCCCCAGATGTGGTATCCAAGAAGGCCTTTTGGTGGGAAGCCCCAGTGCTTGCTTCCCTCTGGGTTGATCAATGACTCCGTTTTGAGAATAACAGAGAATTCTGAGCCCATAAATTTGCACTGAGCACCAGAACTGAATGTAGCTGCACAAAAATCCACACAATCCCAAGCCTTCTTCGTTTCAGCACTATAATTTAGAAGGGTGAAGGGGAGTCATTTTCTCTCTGCTATTGTTAACAACTAGGAATCAGAAAACTTTGGTGATCTCTTACAAATCATTCAGAGATCGACCAATAGGTACAAATCTACCTTCTGGCAACCCCTGCAGAATTTTGCCTTTAATAAAAACCCTTCACCAAGCTCACAGCACAGTTTGAAGATGCCCTAATTTGAAATTTTGGTACAGGTCTGTCCTTAAATTAAATATACCAGGAAAGATAGAAATTACAGGAAGAGTCCTGACATCTAATCTTATTTCCCCTTCAGCCATTAATCATGTACGTTTTCAAACAGCCATTTAGGAACGTGAAATTCTGAAATGATCTCTGCAGAGACAGAGGAAAAGGATTCTTTGTTCCTGATGCTATGATACACCCTGGAAAATGCTGAATTTATCAGTTCCCTCGTGCCTATATCGAAAATGAAAGAAATGCTTGAGCATCTTCACATTGCTTTAGATGTTTTTCTTTACATAGGTATTACTATCCTCAGTGCATGTAGTAACATTTGAGGCATTCTGAAGGAAGGGCATGTTTGCAAACAAAATAAAGAGTGAAAGCCCAACCATGCATAGCAGAGGTGCCCAATCTGTGGCCTTAACTGTTCTCCCCAGGTACCCTGACCCCCTACTCTCATATTCCCCACATGCACTGAATTCCCACTAATTGCAGCGTTGCTACCAGCAATACTGATTCCTCTTTGAAGCAAAGAAAGAGCTATCTGTGGAGGCACCGGGGAGAGAGAGCTCTCTCTATTCCTTTCCTGGCAACCTCATTCAGATCCCTCTGTGGCTATCGCACACACCCTTCCTAAAAATCAGCAATCAAAAATCCCCAATAGTAACATAATATATCATCAATAAACAATGTCTTGAACATCAGTTAAAGGAAATAAAAATAAATCATGAAAGCATTCAGTTGAAAGCCTTTTCAAATAGCTACATTTTTACTAGCCTTCCTAAGTAAAAGACAACTTCAACAATATCACCTGAAAGGAATTCCACTCTATGCTTACTTCTTTTAATTGAGGAGAAAGACCGCAAGTCCAGGAGGCATGGGTGCCTTGGGAAAACTCCTTTATGGCTTTACTGGCTCCATGTCCATGCTTGGGCAGGGACAACCTCTTCTGCACAAGACCTCTTCAGATTTTCCTTATTTCCCAAATATTCTTCAGCTGTTTTTATTGGAAATACCTATCATACACCTTCTCTCAGTACTTTACACCAAATCTCCTCAATTCCCAAGCAGCTGGATATGGTAACAGTTAGGGTATTTACACCAAACAGTTGTGGTGTAAACAGAGCATAGGTGGTCCTCCACATGTTTTATCCTACAAATCTTTCACCACTGGCTATGTTGACTACTGCTGATGGGAACTATAGGTCAAAAATATGCACAGCCATGGGTTGCCCACCCCTGCTGTGGAGTGGTAACAGCCAACCTGGAATTAGCCTTAGTTTTTGGCCATGTGGGATGCCAGGTTTTCCAGTGGGCTTGTTATCATTTGACCTAAAATTAGGTTTGGCTGTGGCATTGACATGATTCCGTACTCCTGTTCATGCAGCATAGTGCTCAGCTGCAGAAAGCATTCACACAAGCAAACAAATAGCTCCTAACAAGGTATGTGAAAATGCCTTTTCAGTTTAGAGAGGACAACATAAAGAAAGCACTGAATACATAAGCAAAAAGGCCTTGTGTCCATGGTCAGTAATAAAATGGGATGTCACATTGTTCAGCTTCATTCCTTGTGAAAAGTGCGCATACTCTCGAAAAGGTCAGAAGGACAAATTTATTTGTTCCTTTTGTGGCCTTTCCATACAAAGCATGTGTTCTCCAACTGAGCAATGATGAGGGGCCATAGCTCAGCTGATGCACATCTGCTCTTTCCTTTAGAAAGTCCCAGGGACAACCATTGGTATCCTCTGTAAAGGATCTTGAATAGCAGGATTCAGAACGATCTCTTCTTGAGACTTTGGAGAGCTGCTCTAAGTGACAGTAGGCCATCGTGGGCAAGGTAGTGGACTAATGGCTCACTTCAGTCTAAGACTGCTCCCTGTGTCTCAACTCCCAAGTCATGTTACACTGATAAGCTATCCATTCATGCAGTCTCCTTTACAGAGGAAAAAAATACCTGATGAAGCTCAAGAGACTGTTTCATAAATGGGATCAAATGCATTGTCTTATGAGAAATTGAAAGTTAAGTGTAATGTACTTATGTGCTTAATGAAAACAAAAAGTAAGAGACAGTCCAAGTGGCTGTAAAACTTATGAGTAGACTGAAAATGCCAGAAATTATGTAGCAATGTTGGTTAGTCACCCAATGCAGTTTAGTGTTGATCTACTGACTCTTCACACCTTGTAGCTATTTCATGTAAGTTACTGTAAATTTTACTTTTGCTAAGAAGAGGTAACAGGCAGTTACAACAAGGTCAAAGAATGTCCCACTGGGCCTATACTCCATCCAATACCAGAACTCCTCCTCTCTGGCTCTCTTTTGGTCTTCCAAGGGCCTGAGCCATAGTTAGTATTCTGGGGCAGCAGCTGCCTGCTAGAACCATGCCCACTCCAAAATTGCTGATGGATGGTGATTACAACAGTGGAGTCTCCTCCTCTTCCTTTTTCCCATAGCTGCTCTCAGCAGCAGCTTCTCCTACTGTCTCCCTCTCCTCACTCATTCTGTGGCCTCATCCAGTAGCAGCAATAAAAAGCTGCTTGCACCAGGGCCATGCACGCACTCCTTTGCATGTCTGCTCTCTCCCTCAAGACCCAGTGGGGCACCTGTTCCTCACCTCTGCCTGTCACCAACCCATTAACAGCCTAAAAGAAGAGTGTGGAAGGGATATTAATAAGGAAGAGAATGACAACTGCCAGATCCCACATCGATGGTAGGCACAGTTGGGCAGTTCCTAATGGCCCACCACCCAGGCCCACCAACAAGAGCTCCCTGGAGCAGCTCCTTCTCTTCAGCACTGCAACCTGCTTGTCCACTTGGCTCTTGCTCTATCTCAGATAAGAGCGGTGGTGATAAGGAAAAGCAGTAGATGCCACTGCCTGTTTGCTTGCTAATTCTCTGCCTTTCAATCAAGCAAATAGTAGGAAGGATGAAAAATAAGATGCAGAACAACAGAAACCACTTAGAATGGCAGTGAGAATGAGCCTCATCAAGGAAGGGAACCAGCTGAAGGTGTTTCACTCAAGACAGCTCAAAAACCTGGAACTGATACTAGCAGCTACCACTGCTCCTCCTTTTCCTTCATCACAGTGTGTGATGAGGAAAATGCAAGGAGAGAGGACAGGAACTGCTACCTATAGCACATTCAGGAAAAGGAGCAGTGCTAGGAAGCAGGAGTTTGTGGTATCAAATCTCCTGCCCCATGTCTGTGAGCAAGGAGGGCCCACTAAAAGTTTGTGTGTGGGAGGGGGTTGTGCCTGGAAGCTACAAGCAATGTGCTCTCAAACCCTTTACCCTAAAACATAGTTAAGCAAACTGTTCATCTCTGAGAGCCAAATACAGGGGTGAGGAGGGGGCAGCAATGGTTGCCAACAAACCCCTAGAGAAAAATGATGTCCCCTGATCTGGGTGATGGGGGAAAGGATGTGGTGCTTCTCTGGGGCAAAGCGAGCTTTACAATGAGCAACTACAGGTGTCTTGTCCATTCTAAAAGGGTTCCCAGGTAAAAAAGACAATGCCAAGAGTGCCCCCCCCCTCAACTCAACCACCCTCTCCTTTCAAGATTTCTCTTTTTGATATGAAGAAAACATGCCCCTCCCCAAGAGATGAGCAAAAGCCAGTTGCAATACTGACAAGTTCTGAGCAGTTAACTTGTTATTTAAAAATTCACTTCTTGAAAGCCTGGTGATGTGTATTAATGGGCTGGCATAGATGGAAAAGTGACAGATATTAATTTATGCAGGCGTTCAACCAGCTGCTGAAACTGCACTTCAGCTTCTGAGAACTGAACTGCAGAAATGTGGAAGCTATTTGTGAGATCTTATTATGCGACAATCAATTTGTTTAGTCTTGCATCATCAAAGTGGTTTCACGGTTTGGTTAAAGCTGTTACTAGTTTAGGTATATTTTTACCATTACGATGATTAGCTTGTATTGACTTCTTCTCATGATTTTCTGGGTTTCTTAAAGGTTTCAAAAATGAGGCTAGCAATGACTTTGCAGTCTTACTGCTGATAGTGTTACTTGATTATTGGTGATATTTGTGGAACTATAGCTATGGGACAGGTAGAAGGAACCACAACCCTTTGTTACAAATCTGACTGAATATGACAGGAAAATTGTGTGAGCCAAACACCATGCTGGACTTTGTAAAGAACTTCTTTTGTGTGACTTAAAGCAACAGTCTTCAGCCTTTTAAGCTTCACTTTCAGTTCACACAACCTGCAACAGAGAACCCAAGTCTACTGTTTTAAATGACAGGTTGACAATTTGTGGCCCTTGATATATTTTCTTCAGAAACTCTTATCATCTATTACCCATATGACGCCCACCCCAATTTTAAACCCTACATCTGCTTGTGTCTCTTGAGTGACCAAATGAAAAGGAGAATGGGTACCTTGGGTATAACAGGAGAGTCCTGTTGCTAGAATTGCATCAAAGGGAAAATAGATCCTTTTTACACAGTTATACAGAAAAAGAAAACTGAGTGCTGTTTGACATGAGAAATGCTGCACTGGCTGAAATTTCCTCTTTTATGTAACTATTATAAACCTATTTGCCTTTGCATATGGCCACCTTCTGTCTCTTTAAAACAAAATAACTGTAGGGATGCTATGGCTATGGCCATTTTAGAACCTAGAACAATTGAGACAAAAGGATTTAGGGTTTTTGTCTGTTTGTGAACCAGTTCCATTTATGGATGTGATGCCACTGTGGAACTTCACAAGGTCCATGGGCAAGGTCATGTTGTTGGGTGACCATCCAGGGACACACTTTTCTTCCCCAGTGCGCTGGTCTAGTTCATTAAGCAGTTCCTCAGATTGAATTTTCCCTTCTGGAACAACTCTGTAATGGAACTCTAGATCTCTAACATGACCTCTTCTGGCAAGTCACCCTTGCTTGAGCAGAAATCCTGGCATTAATCCGCACATTACTTGACCCATATCAAAAGAAGCAGAATAATAGTTCTCTAATGTCACAAGCAGCAGGATGGTCAGGAAGCAATTTAAGTTGCAGGAACATAGAGTTTAATTCTAACCATTCATACATCTGGGCAATGTGGATTGGAGGAAAGCACACAAGATCTTAAAAGGCAGAATAAGCATATGGTACTCAAGGACTGCAAACATAGTTAAGGAATCCCATGCAGTTGGGAAACAGAGCATTTCTAAAAGTGATGCTAAAGGGATGACATTTGAATATCTCAAGTTTGTAAATCAAATAGAATAGCTGCACTGATTACAGCTTACATTCAATTTAAAAATGATCGACCTTTTACAGCAGTAACAATAATATTTAGAAGAGATAGCTTGCAAGCTGAAAAACATTTCTGATCCATACTTATGAAAATCCCCTTATAGCTTTTTCCAACTGTATGATTGTACCATTCCTTTCTCTGCCTTACAAAGGTTTATAAAGCCAATTTAAAAGTGGAAACAGAGGGATGCCTAAATGTGGTGTTAGTCTGCTCCCAATTTTCAAAACTTTTAATGAGCTTAACAGCATGGTTCTCCATATGAACTTTAACTGGAGGACCAAGAGTTGCAGCAAGGGAACAACAGCACAAGACTAAATGTCCAACGGGGTGCTGTGTATGAGACTTTCACTGTTGTATGCTAAAGTGATTTAAAAAGGGGTCAAAATAAGACACTTTTTGTCACAGCACCAACTCTGACTTTTGTACCAATATGAAGATTGAGTTTCAGAAAAAAACTTTACTCTTGATCTCACAAGCTGGTATCTCAACATAACAGTTCATAGGATTGCATACTAAAGTCAACTTGGTCTAAAATAAAACTTTCTACTTATCCTTTATCTATGTGATTATAACAAATTTGTCAATGTTGCAAGGTCACTGTGACCTCTTCTGAACATCACAGAATACAAATACAAGGGCAGGCGATCAGCCACATCAATGGACGATTAGATGTCTAACTCCCACATGGTTAGAAAGGAAATTCAAGGTCTTTTGTGTATTTCCTTTGTAAACAATCAATCCTAAAAAAATTCATATAGGCACAGTGCATCAGCAGGTGGCATGGGTTGGAAGAGACCAGCTTAGATTTACTATACTGTCTTTGGCTACAATATAATGGAGACAAATATATGGAAGGACTCAAAAGAGAATCCTGATAAAAGAATAAAGCTAAAAAAGAAAAAGAATAAACTTGCAGGCACACAAAATGTAAGCTGCTATTCATCACTGTTCTAAATGAATTGTACACTAAACTGGAATACATTTCATGAGGCAAAAAATCTGCAGTAGGAACAACCTTCTGTGAATGTTTTGTTCATTTGCTTACTTTAAAAGGGGCTGCAGACAGCTCAGATCTTAGCTGTTTGATCTGTTTTTCTCCAAGCATGTGTGCTTAGTAAATTACATATTGTAAGCAACCCCAGGGTGCACAGGCCCATCTTAGTGAATACGGTTTTTGCATTTTGACTGGGAGATCAACAGCATGAAATAATCCAAAAGAAGCCCCCAATTGCTAAGTTTTTAAGCTATTAGTTGCTGATGATTTCCAGCAAATACACTGCTTCTGCCCTGCTTAATGATTGAATTTTAAATATTAATGATGGATGGATGGCTTTGTGTATAGAGATGACAACATCTACTGCTGCTTCTCACTAAGGACCTACTAAAAATGCAAGAGGAATTGTGCAAATGGGCTATTTACTGGTTTAAAGCATGTTAATCAACTTTTAAATGATCATGGCCTTTCATGAAACTAGAGTGCCATAAAGCATCTCAGAACACAGAAGTCAAATGAGAATGCTAGAGACTGTACATAAGGCACATAGCAATTATTTTAATATTACACCCCTCATTTTACTTTTATAAAACAAGTGTAACATTTACGTGATAGTACCTCACTTTAAAACAGGTCAAATTCTGTGTAAAACCTTTAGGAAGTGCTGTGCAACTCTTCCTAAAATGGGTAAACTATGCAAAAGTGCTGGTGTGGCATAGGGGCCAATACAGTGTAAAAAATCTAGTTATTCATTGTATTTTACCCTTACTTTCCAGTTGAAAGGAATACCACAACAGCTTGCAGATAAACAAAAACAAAAGACAAGACAGCTCCTGACCTCAAAACTTACACAAAAAAATAGAATAGGAAAAGAGAATGAAAAACCAACTTAGGCCGTTCCAGTTAAAGTTCTTTTAATGACCAGCTAGGGTCAGGCTATGGCCAAAGAAGAGCTGGGGCAGAAGAGGAGCCAAAGGCAGGTAGAATCTCAGCAGAACAAATATAACAGCTGCTTTCTGCAAAAAGATGGAATCACCACTGTTACAAGGGAGGGAGGGGGAGAGACAGCTGATCTCTCACAACAAAGGCACAGTCCTCCTTCTCTCCCTTCCGCAGCAGCATGAAGAAGAGCTCTTTTCAGCTGCAGATTACCTTCCCGAACTTGGTGCCCACCGGATGTGTTGGATTACAAAACCCATAATCAAATACACTTTCTTAAAAAAAAAAACAAAAAACAACCCTTTATCTCCATGTCTATATGGTTTCTCATAAGCACATCCTCCATTAAAGTATCTAATTTATTTTTAAAACTCATCTAAGATAGCTTCAGGGATTAACTTTGGGCAAGATGTTAGCTCTCAGGGAAATGCTGCACATGGAAACTTAGGTTTATTCCCTCCCTTTGTGTTCAGGAAAAGGGTGAAGAGTAATATTGTTTCTATTATTGCTAATGCAGCTCCAATATTACATCAGTGAAAAGCATTTGCAAGAGTGCTTTCTGCCAGTATTGGAATGGAGGTTCTGGAGAAAGTGTATGCATGGTATTTCCTTCATATAAGTATTGCCCAGAGAGAACATAAGCCCCAAACATATACAAAGGTGTGACCTACCTGGTCACGTCTTTATGAGAATGAACAAATCTATAAAGCCCTCGATGTGCTAAATATGCTAACCAATTAACAATTATGTGGCAATGTACATGCCAAGTGAAAATTTGATAGCTATGCCCACCACTTTGAAAAAGGTGAATATAATAATCTAGGTAGTCTAAGATCCAAGATAACTCCTGCTGTTCCTTAAAAGCCTTAAGCTGTCTTCTCATAGAAAGACAGACAGATCCAGTGGGTGAAGCTAAGTAAGATCTAGTCATTACTTGTTGTACTGGAATAAGAAACCAATTGGGATTTTGTTGAAAGAAAAATGGTAGCAAGTTTATAAACACAATAAACATACACTGGTGCCTGGTGGTGGAGGAGATACCAGTTACGAGCTATTAGCTCACCCAAGCTTGCCACGGCATTCAGTATTAAAAAAGCAACCAAATCAAAGTTATGGCAGAGATGGAGTAATTTCCTAAATGCACGCTAGTTCAATGAGTTCATGGCCATGTCCTGGAGAGGTTGCTATAAAGAAGGAAGGCAATACAACAGACATGCACATATTACTTTCCAATATCTATTGAAAGTGCAAATTGAAACTTTATGGAACCCTAGAGTGTCTGATGCACAGCAAAGCTGATAAAGAATGTAAAACAGGGCGTACTGTCAACAAGTGTTTTCCATGGTATTTGAGATACTGTACTGATCTGATATGGCAATAGCCAGCACCATTGAGTAAATGCACTTCACCACAATAATTAAGCACAAACAATTCCAGGGTGGGCAGCTATAAATGTTCAGATGTTTCATTGTAGAGCTTTCATAAACCCTAACCAGCATAGCCAAAGGAGATGGATGATGCAAACTGCTGAAAAATCTGGAGTCTCACAAGTCACTCTCTTCTGGTTAAGTATAATAGAACTTAACATTTCATTCCTCCATTGGTCTTAATGGCAACTGTGTTTCTTCCGTATTTGACTCTGATGAGATTTGCACTGATTGTGAGTACAACCCACAATGTATTCTTGTGTTGTGCAAAACCAAACTAATTCCTGCTGAGCGGCTTATTTGAAGGCCGCAAACCACTCTAATGATGTATAGGTTGTAGTTGCAGTTGTTTTACCCAAGGTGTTCTGTTGTCTGAATCTGGGGAACAAATCTCATCATGAGTACTGGCAATCAGCGGCTGAGCCATTTGGCTAGAATAGCAACCCCCAGCTGTTCTTGCCAAGTATGCTTGGGCATCTGCCA
Organism: Varanus komodoensis; assembly: GCF_004798865.1. Lineage (NCBI taxonomy): Eukaryota > Metazoa > Chordata > Lepidosauria > Squamata > Varanidae > Varanus > Varanus komodoensis. The sequence continues at coordinate 4,171,681 of NW_025335589.1, forward strand.
GGACCTGCAGTCCTGCAAGTGCAGAAACAGCAAGGGGGTGGGGATCTGGCATTGGTCTCCCACCCTCCCCTTTGCAACTGGAAAGCATTTGTTTGAAAGATGTTTTGGACTGTGACATACTTAGTCATATATCCCAGTCAAAATCCATCCATCAAAACTTGCTTTTAAAGGGGACCTAGCTAGCTGTCAAAACTTATTTTTCCAGGAAAAGCAGGTGTCTATCTTTCCCAAGCACCTAAAACTCTTTGAAAAAGTGCAAAATGTGCATCACCCTGAGCATTATCATGGTGGAAAAACAAACAAACTGTAAGCTGTCCAGAGACTTTAGTATGGGATGGCATATAAAAACTTTAAATAAAAACATAAGGATGAGGATCTTGCTGTGAAGGTGGTATGATTCACTCCAGTAGCAAAGATCACTTATGCCTTTGGGTTTCTCTTGACCAAAACCAAATAGGGAAAAAACTATTGGGAGCAATGTACAAGGCTAGTCCTGCCACACTTTGTCAGCACTTACTCTTCCCCCAGTAAAGCTTCAAACTTCTGCACTTGTCCAAATGCAAACCTCCCCAGTTGCTGCAGTGTGGGATTCCACAACCATGTTTGCAGTCCCTGAGTGCCATATACTTGCAGTCCTTGAGTGCCTTATACTTACTCTGCCTCTTATGATCCTATGTGCTTTTTCCCTAATCCATATTGCCCAGATGTATGAATGGTTAGAATTAAACTCTGTATGTACCTGCAACTGAAATTGCTTCCTGACCATTTTGCTGCTTGTGACATTAGAGACCTATTATTCTAGTTCTTTTGATATGGGCCAAGTAATGCATGGATTAATGTGAGGATTTCTGCTCAAGCAAGAGTGATTTACCAAAACAGGTAGCACTGAAGGACTAGAGTTCTACTGCAGAGTTGTCCCAAAAGGTAAAACTCAATCTGAAGAACTGATACAGGGATACAGGAATCTATGGTGAGCCTGATTGTTGGGTGCACTGAGAGTTGCTCACAGACGAAGAGCCTCTGTGGCTTCAAATCTACCCAGCCTGTCAAGAAGCTGAGAATAACAGCACTTGTAGGAGAGAAGCATAAGAGGGTAATGTGCAAGAAATCTTATGCCAAAATAAATTTTATACATTTTTATGATGCCAGAAGACTCTCTTGTTTAACTAGAAATTACAAAGTACTAAAATTAAAATCTATATGCAAATATAAGATATTACAAGGAAAAGGATGTTAGGATGGAAATCAGACCAAGTGGCCTATTCTAGAAGTGCCTATTGTACAGAAGTCCCGTAACCAAGCAAGGCAAAAGAAGCCAAAGCAAACAGGCAATGCAAATACCTGTGACATTAAACACTCAGAAAATGACTGTTGGGAAAAGTAGAGGTTTAAACAATATGCTAAGTACATATTTATGAATAATCAAGAGTAAGGACACTGCACAGATGCTTAAACTGTGTACAGATGAATGCACAGGATGAGCGTTGGGATTTCACCTGCTTGCCCCTCCTCTGATCACCACACATGGTGAAAGCTGCACAGGGGTCATGCACGTACATCCCGATATACATTGGCTCTGAACATGAATTAGGCACTGTGCAAAAATGGAGAGTACAGATCATGTGAACAGTTGGGATCTAGATGTGTCCTGAAGTGTGGCCAGAAGCTGCAATTACCCGCATGCATGTGCAAACAGGGAGATTCTGTGGGGTCAGTGGGTTTTTATCTCACTCAAAGGTAGAGGGAACTATTCTGAGGTATTCTGAAGCATGTATACCCCATGCATGGGGAGGTGAAAGGAAAGGAAAAAGTACTGTACAGCTTTCTTTCTTTAGGAAAAGAACAGAGGGCTCCCTCCTTTTTACAAACTGCTTTCTCTTAGTGTATCTTGGCCAGGGTGTCTGTGTTCTTCCAAGCCTCCCTCCCTGCAGCGCCACCAGGGCTTGTTATGGCTCCTCTTGGGCCTTTTCACTGCCTCATTAGCATTAAAATCATACACTTACAATACATCTGCCATGCAGACCCTTTCTAGCCAAAACAACCTTGCTCAAGCTGCGACTGCATCTGCAGGTGACACCTGTGTCCCTTTTGAAAGCAACCTTGGGGGGAATAAATCCAGCCCTTTATGTAATCATAGCAGTCTTTTTAAGGTGGATTTATTATTTATCTAAATACCAGGAAATGTAATCCCTACACTTTCTGCAGACTGGGTTAGTAATTGAGCAGGCACAATGGATACTTTTGAAGGGTTACCAACAAGATTCTAGGCAAAGGGAGATCTTTTTAAAAGGTAAAACAAATCAGGAAAGCAATAGCCAGCAACACCCACCCATGTAGATGGGAGAGACCTGCTTCAAGTTTTGTATCTGTCAGCTCTTCAATATGAAGGCTTCAGCAAGGTACCTTACCTTCTTCTTAGTTCTCCACATGGTGTCATGGTTAGAATATTTAACTTATGTCAGGAATATAACATACTTTGACTCTAATTCCCACCCAGGCTCAAAATTGAGTGACCTGGGGCCAGCTAATGTCTCTTTCTCACAAGGTTGTTATGAGATAAAATTAATAAGTATAATGCAAGAAATTGAATTTGTAGACTTTAGGAAAGAAGCACAGGAATACATTTCCTGTCTGATGGCAAAGTACTCATCAAAGAAATCCTAAATCTATCCTCAGAAAAGGTGGAAAATGAAACTGCCACATAAGATAGATGAATACATAGAGAACAAAGAAGGGAGAGACAGAAAAAAAGCTTTTACTTATTTTTTCTGGCTGAAGGTTTTAATGATCTAGACCAGGATCAGCCAACCATTTTGAGCAGTGAACACATTTGACAATTAAAACAGTGTCTTGGGAACCAGGGCAAAACGGCTGTCATGACAGGTATGGCAAAGGATACGAAACCTGCACAAAACCCAAATACATGCCAGGGGTGGGGTCTGAGCAACAACACCCCTAACAAGCCATTTGAAGCTATTGTTTTCAGTATCAGCATAAAACTGCTTCCGAGAAGACTCAGCTGCTGTGATAGTACACCTTGGCAGTAACCAAGAAAGGTGTTTGGGGAGGCAGGTGCTCATGGGTTCCATGTTGCTTGTTCCCAGTATAGAGCATCATTCCCCAACCTGGTGCCTTCCAGATGTTTTAGACTACAGCTCCTAGCATTTCTGACCAATAGCCATGCTGGGCAGGACTGGTGGGAATTGTAGTCCAAAACACATGTTTGGAAAAGTCTGGTCTAGAACAAGGGGCTGCAACTGGTGCTCTTCAAATGTTTTGAGCTACTGCTCCCACGAACCCTGACCATTGACCATGTTGGGTGGAATTCATGGTTAGTCCAAAAGCATGGAAGGCACTGGGTTGCCAACTCCAGGTCCTGAATTCTGAACCTCAGAAGGTGGTCCAAACACACTTTGTAAAAGAAAAAACTTTCAAAAGCTACTGAACTTCCAGTTAGCATATTTAGGGTGTATATAGCATTGCATTCTAAATGCATGCTGAATGTTGTTTCATTTCTATACCGCCCAATAGCCGAAATTTTCTGACAGTTTACAACAGTACATAAAAATACAGTAAAATAAAATAAAAATACCACAAAATCTTATCAAAAGAAACATAAAAACAGTCAAATATATATAGTGAAGGATGGCTCGTAAATGAAAAGCACCTGCTTTGACTAATCCCCTCAAGCTCCTGGGTATATCTGTAAAAGCCATAAAGGGCCATCTTAACTTGGCAAGTTTAAGATAACCAGGATGGCGCCCTCCAAACTTCCTTCAGAATGGACGACATCTGGATAGATTGCATTTGGGAGAGGCGCTCCATCAGGTGCTGTGGTCTCAAGCTGTGTAATGTTGTCTAATAGGTTTGAACAAGCTTCAGAACGCTACTGATCTAGTTAGTATTGAAACCAATTCATTTTGTCCGCTTAGGCAAGAATTCACAGCCTAGAAAAGAATCCTCCCTTTTTCATTGTGCAGCATTCTTGTGTATGGGCAAGTCCCAGGGTTACGAATGTCCAAGTTATGAACAACCCATACTTATGAATGAACTGCCATACAGCCCATCAATTTAACCTTTTGAGTTGAAGGCCTACTGCAGGAAATCATCATCGCTATAGAGAGAGAGGAAGCAAAAGGTGACAGAAGGAAGTCTTCCAAAGAATGCCTTCCTGCACTGCCCATCCGGGGAGGGAAATCTCTCCGGCATGTCTTTGCTGGAAAGAGGCAGCACTGGTGAATTTTGTGAGGAGGACACAGCTAGAGATATTTGCAGTTTTTCCACTTTCAGGGGGGTTCTGCATTCCTAACCCCCCTCCCCTGCAGATGTAGAGGGACAACTGTACATGATCCAACTTACATCTAAATTCAACTTAAAGACAAATTTCCATTTTCTCAGGAACAGAACTCATTCTGGCATGTTCATAGTAAGCTACTTGCAAATAAGCCATAGTGGGTTGGTTGTTCATTGAACCCACAATGGATCTGACAGATGATCAGGTTCACCGTGGGTTGTTCTCTCCATCCTTTCTCCAGCCAATTCTGACACATATCCCTGTGCCCTTCATGACAGAATCTGTATTGTGTCCCCCTCCCTGTGCTGTCACACCTTTTCATTTGCAGATTTTAAAAAATGAATTATAAGGAAGCACAATCGGAGGGCATTTTGTGTCCCAGAAAATTGTGCAATAAAAATCCTTTTTATTTATTCGTTTTTTGCTCAGTCCTTTGCAAGTGTGCAGTTGCAATTGAATTGAATGTGCATTCTTGCCTTGTCGACACTGTGATGAAGAAACTACAACCCATAGCTCCTTTTCTTGTTCCGTCTATTCTGCTTTCCCCCTTCTTTGCCAGTGCTTTTCTATAGACAGCTAGGCCCTTGGCCCTTGGCAACTGTACACAGATTCGCCTAAATGTCGTCTCATCCAGTCCTCCCATTAACCACTGAAACAGGAGAAAATTGATAGGGCAACAGTATACATCTTGGATAACTTTAGTGTGCACTTGCGGAGCATCAACAACAGCTTCAAATTTCTCAGGGACGACTGTTGTTGATCAGTGCAAAAGCTATCCCTGATAACCTCTATGAAGTTGTCTTGCTGGGTTCAGATGACACAATAACCCATTCTGGGCAATAAGCCATGGATGCACAGTATGGTTGGTTCATGAAAAGCAAGCTATGTAGTGGAAGCCATGCAGTATTTGGACAACATAGCAACCCACCATATGTTACCAGCTGTAGTGATGAGCAAACCAATGCTTTGGAAGATTGATATCTTTCATTTTTGTTATTCTTGGAACAACAGTATAGGATAGGTCAGAAAAGTGAACTGGTTAGTATAGAAGTTAATAGGAAATTATATTCAGAATCTGTTGTAACTTTAAAGGTTATTGTTGGGGGAGGGGCCATTAAGCTTAAAGATTCCTTTTTCTAAACTATGTTTGGAATTATGGCTGGATTACTGCAGTACATTACACATGGGGCAATCCCCAAAGGACTTGGAGCCAGGTGACATGAAAGCGCATTTCCTCCCATATATACCTGCCCAGCCCCTAAGATTGTTTTCAGTGATCTTTCTGTGGGAATACTTGCAAAAAGAAATAAGGTGGGTGGCTACTAAGAAAAAGGCTCTTTCTGCTGTGGCATAATGGTTACAGAATGAATTTCGCAGAATGGTTCTCCTGACGCCTACACAATACTCTTTCTGGTGCCAGGTGAAGACCTTTTTATCCAGGAATTATCTCAGGAAATATAAGTATGTAATAATTCGACTTTTGTTGCTTTCAGTCCTTTATTTTGAATCTTTGCATGTGTGCTAGGTTTAACTTACCACAGCATACTATTTTATGCTGCAGTATAGGACTTTTACATTTTTATCATGTTTACTATGCTGCATTTTATGGTTTTAATTGTTCTTGAAACAACAGAGCCCCTCAGCTATTGGATAGTACAGAAACCTAATAAATATATAAACTGAAAATGCTCCTACTCTGTAAATAAATGGTAAAAGTATTTTACCTAGTACAGGAAGTTCTGGCTCCTTTCCTTCTTTCCAGAACACTCAGAAAACAGCATGGGGTTCTAGGTTTATACTGAGCAGATGTAGGGAAAGAACAAACAGAAATCAAGAGTCACCATACTGCAAAAAATGCAGCATTCAAATAACAGAAATGAACTGTTTATTGCAGAGCTAGATTTCGCAGTAGACTTGCATTGCATTAAAAAGTAAGTACACTTATATACATTACAGAAGAAAAAAATTAGGAAACCAAAGTAAACATAGAGAAAGAGAAGAAAAATAGAAAGCTGGAGAAGAATGAAAAAGAATAAGGGATAAGAAAAAAGAGAAACCAGGATATAATCATATGGACATAATCATTATAGCAGAAAGAAGTTGCCGCTTCAGGAAAGGTAGTTCATTTGATATAGCTATGATTCTCAGAAGAACACACAACACTCTCAGGAGCTATTTTTCCCACTCCAGGCAAATCTGTATATACAACATTAATTATGAAAGCAGATTCTTTCAAGAAAGTTTTCCCTCATGCCTGCAGGCATATAATGTCATGCAAAGCAAACTTGACCTTTTGATTTCTCTTCTAAAAGAAAACCAAATTCTTTCCAATCTTTCTAAAATGGCACAACAACAACAACAAATTTCAATTTGCATTTCTTACAGTATACTAAAAATGGGAATTTCCTTAGGGACACCTACAGTGATAGCCCCAACCCAGAGAACAGTAGTTGCAGTCAATTCACATTACAGTCATTGAGAAACTACCTGAGACTAACTTAAGCCCCATTAATATAATTGGAGATTAAGCATGATTAGATCAGGGTTATACTGTTTTATTGGAGACTGTTACTTAAATCAGAGCATATTTCACCCACATTCCACACATTCATACTAGTAGGATCATCATGGGAAGCAGAGCTACCAGTGTGCCAAAATAATTCTAAACTTCTGCAACAGGAAGTACTTCTTTGCTGAGGTCCTTTGTTTTGCACTTTATGTTCTGTGTAATCATGACTGCTCTGACTGAATATAGCAGCTTTTCTCAACCTGGTGCCCTCTGCATGTGCTGGACAACAACTCCCAACTTCCCCAGTCGGTAGACCAATATACATGGAGGACATCCAATTGGTAAAGGCTAGAATACAGGAATAGTATCCTACATTGCATTGTTGAAAGAGGAGACAAATCTTCATTTAAGAGGAAAACAATTTTTAGAGTTCTGTGTAAGCATTAAGAAATATAACACTGTAGTGCAAAGAAAACCATAGACATACAAGGATCAAAGGATTATGCAATTATGCTCTCTATGTTCATCAAAGCAAATGACACAATTTTATTATGGTAAATCATACCTACAGGATATGAGTGACTTCCAGTGGAATAAGAGTATTACAGAAATCCAGGCCACCTAAGTTCATTCCTAACTAAAGAAAAAGGCAGATGGCTGAGCTTTTGCAGTGACCCTTAGTAGATGAATATAAATTAGAAGGGATGACACAATTATGGCAAAAGAGGTACAGAAGTGAAAAGTCATTAAGCCTATCTTTTTAGTCCAAGACAGAACACAACATATACAAATGCTTCAGTTCCCCGGTCCTGCTGCTTCCAATAATGGAAGATAAGGTATGGATTGGAGTATCTGAACAACCTGTAGGAAAGACATTTTCTACTGATGTTTCTGTCATCACAACTGGTGAAAGAATAGTTGTTGTCCTTAGATACAGCTATTTCACACTGTGAAAGGACCTCCTCACAGGCCCAGATCCTACTATAATGTGGTCTTTAACATTCTTTAAAAGGTCACTTGAATCCTTTCATGATGGAACACTCATGAGAGAAATTTAGGTGTACTAGCAAATAAGTCTCATTGAATGCAAGGTGACTTTGGAGTAAATATGCATAAGATTGTGCCACACTTCATCTCCAAACTCATCCTGAACACCACAAAACCAATCAAGTAGCTCTGTAAACTCACCTCAGAACTGATCAGAACACATTATCCCAGAATTGCACAAGCTTTACAAGTCTGAATGACTTGCTACCTGACAACAAAGAACAAACTTCTTCAGTACACTAAGATTCATTTTACAGGTCATCACTGATCTACAGTACACTTCAACACAAGTCTGGGAGACAATATTAGTCAAGAATAGTGGATCTGATGCATTCTACTGCAGATTCTGCCTCATTCTAGCCTGGGCAGGTAACTTACACAGTGATAATATACACTGATTGTTTAATATTCAGCAACAGCATAGTCAGTGAACATTACAGCAGGGCTAGGGGTGCTGTCAGGTCCAGGAGGAAACAAGACCAAATGTTAGTTTCAATTAAATGAAAACCTCTGTCCTTTAGAGGAACTGATTATTAAAAGGGATACTGAATGATGCATGCAAGATTCAAGCAATACTTAGCACACTAAGGCAAAAGGATATTTAAAGAATGCAGCAAAACTGCAAAAAATATTGAATTATGTTAGGGAATGCACACTGAATGCATTCTGAAACCGGGCAACTCATCTAAGACAGCTCAAGGGAAAGGGCTGCAGCACAGTGGTAAACAACACACCTTGCATGTATAAAGTCACACGTCTGGTTCCTGGCATCTACAGGTAGAGCTGGGAAAGACTTCTGTATGACATCTTTCCAGTAGGTACTGACAATAGTAAGCTGGATGGACCAATGTTACACACAATAAATATATTAAGCTATTCTTCCCTGCATTTATATGTAGGACCCAAAAAACCTCAAACACACTTTTTAATGACATTATGTTTGAGAAATAGTGTCTGTGCAATCACACACACATACATACACACATGCGGAGGGAGGGAGAGAAGGAGAGAGCTCTGAAACAGGAAACAAAGAGACTTTATCGAAAATTAACCTGGTAGGGGAAGGTTAATTGCCTGGTTATTGTGAAACATCAAGCAAGCACTATTCTCAGCAATGGCAAATAATTATCCTGGTCTAACCAGCAGGAGACAGCAGTGAGCAACTTACAATTTATAGGCGTTTCTACGCTCTTTCAGACTCAGTATACAAACTTGCCCAGCTTGAGTTTCTGTCAGTGAGGCAGAGAAATGTGCACTCGGCACTTGCACAGCATGCAGAAGGCAAGAGTGGCTTGCTCCTTGCCTGTTGTGCTTTAGGCATTTAGCAGAGGCAATGTTTTTTCAGCAGGCCTTTGGGGACCTGTGATTTTTGTTGAATCATTTTTACTTCTGTTGATAGTTTGATGTGCTGCAAATCTGCTGTTGATTTTCTCTTGTTATTTTCAATCAATCTATCAATCTGATCCCAATGCTACATGCACACATACCTACACATCTAGCTTGGCTATACACTGTCTTACTCAAGAATGTAAGATCATGCAAGCAGAGCCAAAGTACCTGATGTCCCATCTTAACTACCTTCTATATATGCCATGACAGTTAGAAATGATAGGAGTTGCAATCCAACACATCTGAAGGCCAACAGATTAGGGAGGGTTGTTCTGTGACAACAGAGCCCTAATACAACCTGAGGCAGTTGGGTAATCTAATAAATGATGAGAACAGTGTAGTGTAAAAGGAACAGGTTAGAGTGTTGGACTGGGACCTAGAAGGTCCAAGTTCTAGTTCACTTGGCCACAAATCTCACTGGGGGACTGAATCTCACCCCAACCAACCTCAAAGAGTTTTTGTGAGGGTAAATGGCGTTGAGGATGATCATGTATGCCCTCCTGGGCTTCTTGGAAAGAAAGCATGACATAAATGCAGGAAATAATAAATACATATAGTTCATTTTCCTACACTATAGCTACATTTTCAAAAGATATTCAGGTGATGTCAAAGCACAGACATCTGATTGCTCTTTTTGACAGGTTGCTTCTTTGGAGGCTTCTGTTACATTCTAGGGCTGGCTGCAAGTACTAACTGGCTGCGAGTACTAACCATATACACTCCAGCACAGCTTTGTCCCCATGCACAGTTAGGCAAGCCAGAGCTCCAACTAGAAAGAAAACAGGAAAGGAATTCACAGAGTCCTACAAACACTCCACCAACAGGAAACCCCTCCATCAAGGCAAGCAGCCGTTGCAAGGAACTTAGGCTGATAAACAATGATGACTTGTTTTGCGCACTCTCTCTCTCTCTCCCCTCCTTCAGCTGATCCTCTGAATATTATAATAAATAATAATATTTCTTGGCCACTAGGCATGCAATAGTAAAATAAGAAAAACCAATGCAGTAGAAAAACCAGTCAAAACCCATTAAACAAACAGCAACAGCAGCAAACATTCTACAATTCAACAAACATTGGCACCAGATACCTTGTAATGTGCAACTGTCAATGTAGTTCACTTTATTAAAATATCATCAGGGGAAGGCCAGAGTAAAGTAGAAAGTTTTCAGTGCCTTCTTAAAAATCAGCAAACATGGGTCTAGGCACACATCTGTTGGCAACTTATTCAAGGTGCATGGGGCTATTGCAGAAAAGGCCCTCTTGAATAGTCAGTCACACATTCAACAGCCCTCACATGTGGTCAAATTAGAAGGGTCACTCTTGCTGCTCTTAAAATTGCAACCGGCTGATATGGGTTGAAATGGTCCTTCCAGTAATTTTGTCTCAAACTATTTAAAATTTTAAAGATCAAATCCAGTGCTTTAAGTTGGTCTCAGAACCACAGCATTAATCAGAGAAGCTGGCACAGTGTAAGTGTTTTATGATCTAATTGTGTCACTCCCACCAACAGAAGGCTGCTTTTTGCCATTCCCTTTTATCTTGGGCTGCCAAACATTCAGGCATTTTGCTTTCCAATTCCATATTTTTGCCTCAGGTTCAGAATCAGGAATTTTCTTGAATAAATCAGGTTTTCTGAAGCAGGAAAAGTGTTTGCATGTTTTCCCCCTTCTAGTTCTGGCAGGTTCTCTCTCATCCACAGAAAAATACTTACTCTTTGATTGAAAATACTAGTTATATTTTCCATTTTGTGTCTCTATGTTGCTGACTTCACCTTCTATGGTCTTTATTCAGTTGGGTATTTTGTATCGATTCTGCCCCACGATGTAGGCAGACTGATTATTATGCAGTTGGATTTCCATTTGTATTTATTGTTTTGTTGTTCCTACTTTAATTATCTATTTCAAATTTCAATACCATTGAATAAACTAATTTTTACACAGAGAAAGAGAGATCTGACTCCACAATTAAATCATCCCTGGATATGTTCACTAATCTGGTTTTTTTTTTAAATAACAATGCCCCACGTATGAAAACGGGTAGATTCATACTTGAACTATCCATAATCTCACAGTAAGGAGCATGACATGAACTTTTGCCTCTGTTACACATTGCTCAAAGCCCTTCTCCCCTTCTGCAAGATAACCTGTCCTGCACCAGCTCTTAAAGCAGGGCTGGTTGCCAAACAGACCATATGCTTTCTTGCCTCTCCTCACATAAGCTGAAGGTTGCTAAATTTTGATGAGCTCTTGCCTCCTGCTTGGGCCAGATCAGGGTGAAGAACCATCTGATCTGGTCCTCTGCAGAAGCTGTGCGTTCCAAATAAGTTGATGGTGCAATTGCCCTAGGCATGTCCACTACAGAAACATACTGCTCAAACAGTATGTGGCATGCTTGAACATTTCCCTCACATACACAATTCTTAGTATGTAAGAAACCAGATCGTAAGGCCAAACCAAATGTTCTTCAAAGTGTTCATAGCAGAACTAAACACGTTTGGCTTGGTTACTTCAGTGTAATTGCATGCAGCCCTGAATCAGATTGAGACCATGATACTTAGGGAGGGAGGAGTTAAGTTTACCTCATTTTGGACCCAAATTTCATCCCCTGTGGGGAAGGTAGTTAAAAGTGTGTATGTGGGAAACCATCCAAAAATGTCTGCATACTTAAATTGAATTGAATAAGCCAACCACACATAGCATATTTCAGGAATGTTTAGCTTGGCCCTTAGTACAAAATTAGAATAGAATTCTTTCCCTAAGAAGATACCTTTCTATGAAATGGGAAGCTTTGTTTTGCAATGTGCACAAGTACTCTCAACATCTCAGAAATGAAACCCTCTGCCTGCATTCTGAAGCAGAACACTTTGAAGCAAAAGTACTGACTCTATAGCTTGGTGCTTTCACTTTGCCTATCAGGAAATATTTGTAGAATCCTGGAAGGTGCATGTTCACTGTTTAAAAATCCAGACATGATGCCTATCACTGTAGAATACATGGCTCCTTAATCACAGGTCTCTGACTGTCTACCCAAAATGCATAAAAATGATGCCAAACAGAAAACACATGAGAAATCTGATAACGCATATAGACTCTAATACACAGAACTAAAAGTCATAGTGATTATTTGCCTTATTCAGATTGCCACCGTGTTTCTACTCTCATTTTTACCCTGGGTCCAGCAAGATTTTGGCTTGGTGGACACATAATACAATTCTTTCTCAAAATCTGATTTATTGTCTGAAGGGTGGCTATGGATATTTTATGGCTTGGAAATGATCTTGTGTCTTCCGTTTGGGATCTGTCCTGATCCTAGTGCAGGATACTTGACCATACAACTCCCATTAATCTAAACCAGCCATGTCCTATTTTAATTGCCACTGTGGAACACAGCAACCCAATTAAGGTTAGTAAAATGGAAGTACTTTTTCACACAATGTGTAATTAATTGTTGTAATCCACTACAACAGTATGCAGTGGCAGCCAATCGATTAAGTGGCTACAAAAATGGTCCAGCCATATTCATAGAGGACAGTTATATCAATAGCTATTAACCATCATAGTTAAAATAGAGCAACTGTGGCCAACAGAAGGGGACTGTGGCCTTCATATCTCGCTTGTGAACCAACCAGAAAAATCTAGTAGTCATGGAGCTGGGGAACACTGGCCTAGATGGACCATTAGTCCAATCCTGCAGAGCACTTCTTAAGTTCTTAGCTATAACCCACCTTTTTTAAATCCCTCAAGCAAGTCTGGGATTTTTTTTTCAGATGCATGGTAAGCCAACTGAAGTTTTAATATCTGTGTATATTTCAGTTTAGGGAGAGAAGGAGAAAATCAGATTTTCATAACAATAAAGAAAGAAATTCTCTCCTAGGTCTGGGAATAAAAGTAATGCACTTGTCAGCTGGAAAAGAGAGCCTTAGTATCATTTTACAAAATATCTGTATATGTAAGTTCCAATTTCTTATCCAAATATGCAGAACAAAGGCACTAAATCAGTTACAAATATTTGTGATGGAAAACAAAAACACTACAAAAATGGGTTCCCAGGGGGATTCTTGTTATTTCTCCTACCCTCCCACATACTGCTACTTTCAAACAAGGCAGCTGCATTTTCTGTGGTCTTTTTAGCAGCAGCATCCTCATAACCACATGGGGGTAGAGTCTTGGTTTTATTATATTTCTCTTCACCCATAGAGAATTCTACTTTGCTTCTGCCTCTTTTCTCCTTCACATACTCACCGACTCCTGACAGCATTCTCTATTCCAAATGTTTGATTTTCTCTTAGGCACACAAGATCTGTTCCACTGCATTCATTTTTCTTTCACAATTACACATTTGTATTGCAGAAATCAAACATTTTACCATTCTCCCTCTCAAAAAGAGGCAGGCTTAATGACTTTTAAGCAGACATCTTTCTTGAAGTTATATTAAGATTTTAAAAAAATCTAACATATGGTGACACAGGAAACCCATCCATATTTATAGTCAACAACTTGGTTGCTGTTCTAGAAACAAATCACACAGCCCTGAAATGTAAATTCCCTGTATGTGAATAAGGTGTTTTTCTTATACAAATCAATGTTACAATAGTTTTGTTTTTCACAATTCTGTCCTATGTCTCAAGGTTATCAAGAGTTCCAGCAACACAAATCATAGATATAATTTACAACACTTTTCCAATTAATGGATCTTGGCACAAAAAGAGACAGGTTACCACAACTCTTCTACAGTCCTCTTCATGGTTAAAAGGGCAACATTTTTCTAGAATTTTTCTGACTCTAGGAGTGTATTTGGATTGCGATCCGATGTTTTTCATTCAATTTACATCAGAAGCTAGCACTACTGCACTGCTTTCCTTGACCCATCTCTTACCTATTGGCCCTATTCATTGGTCCAATTTTGAGGTCCCTTATACAAAAGTATTCTAACCAACCATTAGCTTAAACAGAATTATCATACTGTCTCTACTACTACCCCTTCAGCTGTCCCTCATTTATCACTAAAACTTTTTTCTTTTCCTATCAAGAATTAAATTATTAAAAAAAAATCTAGCTGAAATCATTTTTCCCCGGCTGAAATTAAGCCCTAGCAATTTCAAAATCCTGGAACCCAGCTATTTCTCAATTATCTCTATAGCTTCATCCTGATATTCTGGTACATAGTATCAAATGCATAGTATTTATTAGTGCAAGAGGCAATTGTGCAAACTATTATAGATGGGAAGAATGTAAAAAATATAACCCTATAATTCCAGATTAGGAAATTTGAAGGCAGGGTAAATGTGCAACCGTGATTTAATATTTGCCACTAAAGCAGTATGGGCCAAAGGTCAAATGAAATGAAATGTGAATTGGTTGTTTTGTGGGGGCATATCTTAAGTTGGAGTGCCAAAGAAAATGAAGGCAAAGACTATACAAAATACAAGCATGAGAACTGTTTAGTGTTCATCTGATCATAACCTGGGTTAGCATCAAAATGCAGCACTTCAAGCATTAGGGGCTATATTTTCTGTGGATTATGCTTCTTGGTGGTTTGGTGATGCAAATAATACTTATTGCTGGCTCTCAGTTGAGAAATGAGTCATGACCACTACACCCCAGAGAAACAATATTCAGTAGAAAATTAGACCATTTCTACTGGACTTGAGCATTCAGGAATAATGTGCATTTGCTGGTTTCTCTCACTAGACCACCAATTTAACACTCTGCCAACTGTCCAATTACTCCTATTCATGTTGAACTAAATGGGATCCTCTCCAGCCACACACCTTTCTTTTTTTACTATAATTAATGAAGCTCATCAAAGCGTAGAAAACAAGCAGAGTGCCAGGTACTCATTGGCACATTAACATGAAGCTCATGTGCTACCGATCCTTATGCAGGATATCAATGTAGCCAACGTGGCATACAAAATGGTGAAAGTGCCACATATTGCTGGAGAGAGAAACATTTTGATAGTCTACTTAGAAGTAAACACAGAAACTGGGCACAGATGGGCCATAAACTACTATATGTACCATAAAAGATTACTAATATATGCCTGCCCAGTTCACAGCTTTCTTTCTGTGGCTTTGCCACACCTCCCATGAATTCATTTTTATAAAATCTCACGAGTTTGCCAATAATCCCAATAGGACTGCATGAACCTTTTGCTGTGACCAGGCAGCATTCTTTTCTCCACACTGCCACTTTAATCTTACAGAGCAAAACAAGAAGTAGGAAAGAAAGTTACCAATAACCATGTTGTGCAGAATTCAGTATTTTATTTTTGTGGACTGTGAAATGCATGTTCTTCCCATTCTGCCATATGATGTACCACAGGATCAGGCTATATTGCTTGTGGTAACAATACATGTACTTTGGAATCAGCCACAAAAAGTTCCAACAGCTTTTCCTAGAAGAAAGATTCCTTTCTGCTTCATCCAGTGCACCTACACAGGTAGCAAACTATTGATGCTTAATCAGGGCTATTTCTAAGAAGGATCTCTCTCAAACTGCTTTATAGAATAATAGTTCCTGGACTGTTTCTTTTAAATCAATCAGCTCTTAAATACATCTAGCAACAACTTTATTGTGGGAGTACAGGTTAGAAAGATGAACAGTAAAACATATAATAAGATTAACCATGTGGTGATATGTCCCTCATCTTAAAGGTGATTTCAAAAAGAAGAGTTTCTCCTATTATTGGTTCTTAGAAGCACAGAAAAAAAGTAAGCTAAGGTAAGACATTCTTGCCATCCTGGATTGTCTTTGTTTTCTGAGGAAGGTGAGGACTAAAGGGTGGGGCACTGTCCTTGAAACTTGGACTCTATGTTATCGGGAGATCTTTTCCCATCATTGTGAGGAACAATAATTCCTGACTGCATAGGGAAGTCAGTCAACAAACATTTTTCAGGAAAGCAGCAATAGAAAGAAAGGGAAATACATTCCAGATGGAAGGCTACTGTTTTACCTTTCCTACCTAAGTCAATCTTCTCTCTGTACGCCTCTAAATTGGCCTTCAGGGACCAGAAAGATCTATCTATATGCAAACATTAGACTTCTATTTCTGCTCAGGCCATTTTGGAGTTGAACTAAAAAGATATGGGGATTTCTGGGGTACAGGTATAGCTTCCTTCTGGGGTTGTTATCTTTTTTTTTTTTTTAAATCACTTTGGAATTAAGGTGATGGGGGCTGTTGCAACATCTTTAATGTGTAGATGAAGAGCCCTATGTTCCACTTTTTGGCCTTCTGGAATGCTTGGAATAAAATAGTCTGAAGAATGAATGGAAGGGATGAGTTTACAATTTTGGAATCAGTTGCTGGCTGGAACAGTGATGCTGTTTAATTGTGGCATCACAATACCTGATGCAATTACAACTGATACAGTTGTAAGGGGCTTAAAAATACTCAAAGATTTTATTAATTTTAGTGGTATATAGGTATTACTAATAAATCAATGAATAAATGTATTTTAAAAACCAGTACCCTGTTTGACTGAAAAGGAATAGTTAAGTGCGTTATAGCAGCAATATGAGGTTTGATCTTTTTGACCATCCTTAAGAAACTAAAAAGATGGGCAGTAAGATGATGGAGCGTGCAGGATCTCGATTAGGGTAGGCAAATGTGGCCTTCCAGATATTGTGGCCTACAGTTATCTCTAGCCAGCACAC